>NW_012140630.1:4449-6120 GCF_000956105.1 Propithecus coquereli | reverse complement strand
CTTTAGTAGAGACGGGGGGGTCTCGCTCTTGCTCAGGCTGGTCTCGAACTCCTGACCTTGAGCGATCCACCTGCCTCGGCCTCCCAGAGTGTTAGGAAAATCTCATAACATTTTTAATGTGAGGTTTTTTTCCTTCTAAAAACATGCATGAGGCTTGCAATTCTGAATACCGTTCCGGTGAGGGCCATGAGGGTTCGTTTGTGTCAGTTCGTGTTCTAACCACCCGAATACATAGTTCATCAGTCTTTCTTGTGATCTTACCAGATTTCATCATCATTCGTATATCTGTGGCACACAGAGTACCTGGGATGAGTTCACTGACACCGTGTAATATGGCCTATGTAGATCTAGAAAAACAGATATAATCACATATCGGAGCTGGTAGGGGCTAGAGATATCTAATCCAAGAATTTTAATTTAGAAATGGAGAAATCAAGGTCCAGTAGCTTCTCAAGATATGTGGCTGGTGAATCCACAGCCCAGCAGCAGGATCTAAGTCTCCCGATCCCAGTCCCATCCGGCACCCTCGTCACGCTTCCATCAAACGTGAGCTAACAAGGTGTCTGTGGCAACTGTGAGATATCTTCATAAGTGCCCAGAACCCATGAGTTAATTAGACTTTTAATAAAAGCTACTATTGAAATAATAAAAATATAAAATGATATTCACTAATTGACTACTCTGCAAATGCTTGGCTAAGCATTTGCATTGACAACCCACATTTTTACTGAAGGAAAAGTCAAAGAGATAAAGAAAACATTTAAATTTATGCTAATCATTAGTTAGTAGATGGTCTCTCAGTGTTCCCAAGGCCCAAGTTCTAAGGCAATGAGACAGAGAAGGAGGGGGTGGGGGGCATAAGGGCTCCCACCTACAGAGCCCCTCTTCAGCTATCTGTATTATATTCTAGAATTCTGCACAAGGCTTCCTCATTAACAAAATTTATTGCTAGAAACAAGGTCTGAGAAACAACTTTGGGTGCCTCTGGGCCCAGTTCCTCAGCTGGACTACTTGTGCCCCTCTAGCCTAGACCACAGGCTGGTGTTCCCCAGGCTTTGCTTACAGCCCCTCCCTTTTGGCCATCCTTCTCCACTTTGGGGGTCTTCGATAAATTTGCTACCTCATTGCAACTGAGGGCTTTGTTTAGGAGAGGTTTAGGAGAGGTTTACGTGGCAGTTCCCTGCTGGGTAGACGAGCAGGTTTCCTTCACATCTGGCTCCAACATCCCAGGTAGTCTTCTAGGAATCAGTAGTCTGTATCCTTTTACAAATGTCAAGCCATGAATAGCAATTGCCAATCCAGCTACTTCAAAAGTTGCCTTTACAGTGTCAGTCTGAAACAGTCCATTTATTTAAGAGTTAGTACTCTATTATAGAGACTATTTTAAAATATTTTTCATTGCGGTAAAAAATACACAACAACCCTGGTGGCTTATAAACAATAGAAATTTATTTCTCACTGTTCTGGAGGCTTTGAAGTTCAAGATCAAGGCATTGACAGGTTGGTTGTTTGGAAAGGGCCTGCTTGCTGGTTCACTGAGGGCAGCTTCTTGTTGTGTGGGCACTTGGCAGAAGAGGCAAACAAGCTTCCTCAGGACTCTTTTCTAAGGGCACTAATCTCATTCATGAGGGCTCCACCCTCATGACCTAATTACCTCCCGAAGGCCCTACC
>NW_012140630.1:0-389 GCF_000956105.1 Propithecus coquereli | reverse complement strand
AAAAAAAAACTGGGACAGTTTCACCAGAAAGTCCTTCTCCACCAACATAATGCTCCTGCTCATTCCTTTCAACAAACAAGGGCCATTTTGTGAGTTTCAATGAGAAATCATTAGGCATCCACTACACAGTCCTGATTTGGCTCCTCCTGACTTCTTTTTGTTTGCTCATATAAAAAAAAATCTGTAAAGGGCATTTATTTTTTTTCAGTTAATAACATAAAAAAGATTGCATTGACATGGTTAAATTCCCAGGACCCTCAGTTCTTTAAGGATGGACTAAACGGCTGGAATCATCACTTGAGTCTTGAACTTATGTTGAAAAATAAAGTTTATAATTTTTATTTTTATCTTTTAATCCCATTTTCCAAGAACTTTTTGACATCCCCTTG
>NW_012140629.1:12442-13415 GCF_000956105.1 Propithecus coquereli | reverse complement strand
GGCGGGGTTGTGACCCCTGACGTCGGCGGCAAGGCGCGCGGTTCAGTTTGGCGGTTCCAGAGCCTCACTCGGATTGGGGCGGCATGTGGGAGCGAGTGAACCGAGCGGCTGAAGAGTTTTACTCTCGTCTCTTGCAGTGAGTCGCAGCCTCTACTCTTGGCTGGGGTCCGAGGACGGCGCTTCTTTCCCTGGGTATCTGTATCCCCGCCACAAGCCTTTTGCCACACTTGGGGATTAGTGCTTTGCCAACTTTCCTGGGGTCCGCGAGTTGGGGAGAGGCCGGTTCTCTGTCCCCGTGTGGAATTGGCCTTGTGTAGTCTCACTGTAAGTGGGAGGTGACAAGTGTTCCAAGAGACGCTTAATTCATTCTGCTGGTGCACACACTTGTCATAAGTAGAGGCACCTCTCAGGACATGGAAAACTGGATGTTGGAGTCCTTTACCTGTTTAAAGCCTTGCGGACTCCCAAAAGTGAGACGTCGTTATAGTCTAGTCAAGATAGTGACCATACGAGCTACACTTGTAACTATGTTGGAATGGTGTGTTGGGTATAAAAACTGCCTTTATTTCACTGCTCCGAGACTTCATTTTATTCTTATAGTGAAGTACTACTACCAAGGGAATTCTTCCAAGTTTTACATCCTATGTAAAAATTGAATCCATGGTTCTCAAATTCGAACGTGCACGAGAATCACCTGGAGGGTTGTCAAAACACAGATTGCTGAGCCTCACCTCCCGGGTTTTTGATTTAGTAGATCTGGGGTGGGGCCAAAGGGTTTGCCTTTGTGACAAATTCTAGGTGAAATAGATGCTGCTGGCCGGGCAATCACACTCTGAGAACTACTGATGTAATCTAACCCATTATTTCCTAAATGCTATAATTCTAAAATTGTCTTTATTGTTTCCTTTCCCTGCTTTCAAAAGTAGTAATGCTTGTAAATTTTTTGAACATTATAGAAAGAGCACTAGTTTTT
>NW_012140629.1:0-386 GCF_000956105.1 Propithecus coquereli | reverse complement strand
GAGAACCTAGAACAGGGCCTAGTACATAGCAACGCTCAAGAAATGTTAACTCTTATAATGACTGTTATTTTTGACAAGGCTGAGCTATTTAACTCTTTATAAATACATTAGACACATGATATTAGAATTCTGTAACACAAATGAGAGCTGATAGCCCTAAGCAGAATAGCTACAACGAGTAAGGTTATAGCCCAGAAGGAAGTCTTATGGTTTTGGGAGTGAAAAACCCAACAAAATCTGTGAGTCTCTTACGGCTTTTCCCTGATATTTTGCCTTTAGCTAGTCATTTTTTGCATGTTGGAGTAATTCCTTTTCTAATGGCATCAGATACTTCTGTTACCAGTAGCAACTAAGATCAATATCTTTTTTTTTTTTTTTTTTTTTTT
>NW_012140628.1:1226-2325 GCF_000956105.1 Propithecus coquereli | reverse complement strand
TAAAACATAGAATTAATATTTTCATCCAATTCTCAAACTCACTTTCCAAGTCATAATATGAAAAATACCATTCAAAGTGCAGATAAATGCAAATTTGATTTAAAAAAAAATCTTTCAACAGGATTTAGAAAAATCATATAGGACATCGATAAGGGAAACTTTTTAAAAATGTCTTTTAAAATGGAAAAGAGGAAGCGAAAGAAGACCATGAAGACGAGAAATAAAACAGGCAGGGAGACTATTGGCCTAACTATTGGTCTTGACAATGGATTCATTTATCGACCTAAGCACAGTTAACACTTTGACATAAGTAGTAATGTTAACATGTGATAATTATATGAGATTCAAGTATCTATACAGACATTTTGAGATGTCTATATATCCCAGTTTAAAAACATAAGGAGTTAAGATTTTGACTTTACTGAGGGAAAAAGGAAAATCTAACATATGCAGAACATCTAGTATGTACTAGGAAAGAAAAATATCTGTCTCGTTTAAATTTCAACAACCCTTTAAGGTAGATAGCATTATTTCCATTTCTCAGATGAGGAAATTTGAGCTGAATAGTCCAACAGCATGATTCATAAATTTCAGATCTTTATATCAGATCCATGTATCTCTGACTTCAAAGCCGTTGCTTATTCCATTATACCATGGTGCCTCTGAATAGTAGAGACACAAGGTCACTTTGCCATGGATCAAAAGACAGAAACTGTCACTTATTAGATGTGTGACCTTGACAAGTCACTTAACCTTTTGGAATCCACATCTTCTCTTCCCTGACACCCTCAAGGGGTACTAAAGCAGATAAACTTTTAAAACCTGAAATAGTCAAAGAAACTAATATTATCCTAGAGTGTTTAATAAGAAGAATGTGAACAGTGAGAGCAAAGGAAAAAGATGACAGTGTATTCTGTGCCGTTTAAGGGTACATTCTCTAAGAAAGTGGTTTCCTATATTTGTACCATTATCTTCATCTCATTTCTACCTCAATGTCGCTATTCTTCCTCCTGCCTGGCCTGATTTCTCTGAGTAAAGGCATTATATAGGAATTTTAATAGCTATTGATACCTATTAAAATAGCTAATTTTAATAGCTG
>NW_012140628.1:0-1176 GCF_000956105.1 Propithecus coquereli | reverse complement strand
TTTAGCTATAAGATTTTATAGGCTCAAAAGACAAAATGTGACCTTCCTCAGAACTAACACCTGATAAATGATTTTAGAAAAAAAATTTCATGAGTTTAGACTCTAGCCTAAACTTCAGGATTTTAAATTGGTTTGAATTTTTACCTATATTCAAAAGACACTCAGAGGTTGCTCCAAGTAAGGTCATGCTGGGCCAATACTATCACAACTTGTTACCATTTAAGGTAAACAACAAAATTTTAATGAAAATGTTGCTTTAGTTTACATTTCCACCCTCTAAATTAAAATAAACACTTATTTCAATATATTTAGTCAAAGTTAAATTACTGCTAATAAACTCTTCCTCTTACCCTCCCCAAATCAATAAACAAACCTTCTATACCATAGCAGCCTTACAGATTTCAATTTTTTACTGAGGAAAAATTTAAATAACATCTTAAATGAAATTAAACTAAACACTTGCTGCAATGACTCTGGCAATCATTGAATATGTCTGAGGATTACCTACAAGAGATAGGAGAGTATACTTTGGCTTCTATTCCTTTATAGATACTGTAAGTTTTCAGTTTCTCTGTTGCAATCTTTAATTGACAAAAAGAAAAAAGAATCCAGTAAAGTACTCATGGCAGCGACAGGTCACAAGCCCAAGATTTCTTCTTTTCTTCTTCCTTTTTTTTTCCTTTCTGTTTTGTAACCATGGTAAAACAATAGAAGTGAACTTTCCCTGAACTTTTCTCTTTAAAGGCCTGGGTCCACATTGACCCAGCAGGGCAAGCTGGAACCTGATACTATCAACCCGAGGGCTGCTAAAGCAATCAGGTTCAACAACAACCATATATGTTCCCTAATGTCATTTTGCCACAAAGCCAAGGCAAAAGCAAGCTATTTCTAGAAAAGAATTTCTTTCTATTGTTTCAGAGATTAATTCAATGGTCTAAACGTGCATAAAACATGGACTAAATGTTAGCCTACAGAAATATATTATTGTTCTCTTATAAGCACATCAATAGCAAAGTTTATTTGCAGATAAGTCCTAATCCCACAAAAAAATAAAAGTTCCTAGATGTATTATTAAAGAATGGATGATTTAAATCATTATAGATTTAGATGATCTTACATCTAAGTCATTTTATTAAATTTTCATGTTAATCTGTCTTAAAAGGTAACACTGTGTAA
>NW_012140627.1:2170-4308 GCF_000956105.1 Propithecus coquereli | reverse complement strand
GAACTCCTGAGCTCAAGCAATCCTCCTGCCTCAGCCTCCCAGAGTGCTAGGATTACAGGCATGAGCCACCGCACCAAGCCTTGGAAGACAATTTTTCCATGGACTCGAGCAGTGGGGGCTGGGATGGTTTTGGGATGATTCGAGCACATTACATTTATTGTGTACTTTATTTCTATTATTACACTATCTTTTATAATGAAATAATTATACATCTCACCATAATGCAGAATCAGTGGGAGCCCTGATCTTGTTTTCATGCAACTAGACAGTCCCATCTGGGGGTGATGGGAGACAGTGACTTATCTGACAGGAGGTGGAGCTCAGGTGGTGATACAAGAGATGGGGAGTGGCTGTAAATACAGATGAAACTTTCCTTGCTTGCTGCCACTCACCTCCTGCTGTGCGGCCCGGTTCCTAATAGGCCATGGACTGGTGCCAGCCTACGGCTCGGGGTTTGGGGACCACAGCTCTAGGGTTTTGATAGAGCACTTCCCCTCTCCCACCCCCAGGGAAAAGAGCCACTTGATAACCACTTGTTGACTGCTTATGGTTTTATCAAAGCCAGTTTCCAAAAGTAATAATAAAAAATTTAAATTCATAGCCAATGTTGAAGATTGTTATTTTGAGGCTTTTAAAACCATATTCTATAGTTTATTGAATTCTGATGCTTTCAGCACTGTGAATAAGCACTCATTAATTTACTCAGCAAAACAGTTATTAGTACAAACCACATGTCAGGAATTGTGCTAGGCAAGAGACACTTCCTTAGGGCTTTTTGATTTTTGAGTTTGTAGGATGTGTAAAATGACTTAGCACAAATAATACTCAATTATTAAGTTTCAAGTTCCTGTTCTGCTTCATTTCCCTTTCCCTTGTGGGTCTCAGTGTGCCTTCCCAGAGTATTTATTTTGGTTTTGGATGTTGCTTGAAATTGATGGTAGGGAAAGACATATAGAACGCAGATGCTAAAAGCTCGTGTAACAGAAAAGGTGAGAAGCTACAGAACAGATGAGGCATAATAATGAAAAATGATGAGTGACCCAAGGAAAGGTAGAAAAAAGCGCTATTCCTTGTTTTTGTTGAATAAATGGTTGGTCTATGACAAAAGTGAAACAGAGTAAGATGGTTATGTGTAGAAAAGGGAGGAATTATTATAGAAATTACTATTATGGAGGAGGGTCTGAGGAGTAGTTAAACATGGGTTAGGTGAGAATTCAAGGCATCTGCTCTTTCCCCAGAATAGTCTCTGGGTTGACCTTTGAAAATTAGGAAAATTAGGAGTAAAGTCTCTTACAATTTGTCTCTAGATCCTGAAAACTTCCCTCTCCCCACCTTTTTTTATTGAGGTAAATTGATATAATACACAATTAACCATTTAAAAGTGTACAACTCAGTGGCATTTAGTGCATTCACAATGTTGGGCAGTGAGCACTGCTTTCTAGGTTCACCTCCTCTTTCTTTTAATTACGTGTATTCAAATCTTTCTCTTGAATCCCATTGGCATGCCTTTCATACGAACTCCTATTCCATGAAGCCATCATTTCTACTGAGACCCAGTCCCCAAAATGTCCTATTCTAACCCCTATCAGGAGGAGTTAGATTTGCCCTTCATGAAACCAGTTAAGGAGCCAGGACTTGTCCTGGCTTGTTCCTGTGAGAAGAGAAGTGATAGAGAATGCAGTCAAAATGGTTCAGTTCATGACCTCCCAGATGTAGCTGATGTGGACAGCACAGACCCAGGCAGTTTTCTTGGATATTGAGGTGAATATAGGTACTGACCAGAACAGATTCCATCATCTAGTTGGACCAAACCATTCTTCCCAGTTTGCCAGTCACCACTCATACTGTGAATAAGCCCATGTAGGAACCACAGAGCTTCTACCCCAACTATGGCACTAAAATTGCTCTCACCAAGACCAGCAGTGACCTTTTAATTGCCATATCCACTTGACACTCTTCAGCTCTTATTCTCCTTTACCTCTCAGAACCTTTCAACACTGTATTAACAGATTAGCTCCTTCTTCTAGACAATCTCTCCTAGTTCTCTCTTGTATCAGTTAAGAACGATTTTGGCTACAAACAACAGAAAACTTATATAACAGTAGATTAAAGCATTAAGAACATTTATTTACTGAAAA
>NW_012140627.1:0-449 GCF_000956105.1 Propithecus coquereli | reverse complement strand
AGTAACCAACTGGCTAACGAAGAGATAAGGGAGGATTGGTATAGGCAAGAATCATCAATAGATGCTAAATCTAGGGGAATATGTTTAAATATGAGCAGGATATTTGCATGGCCTAAAGTGTCTCCCCAAAGATTGCTTATTAATTATAAGGAAAAAAACAGTAAGCCTACTGTGGAGAAATCAGACACCTTGAGAAAGTAATCAAAATTAATAGCACCAATGAGGGACAGAGAGATACCATGTGCCTTTGGGTGTGATACACTGAGAAGGAAACAATATGCCTTTTGTAGTATTCTGGCTAGGAATAGATAACCTGAATCTACTTATGAATAAACATGAGACAAACATAAACAACAAACTTAAAATGATAGCCTAAAATAAGGAACATTCTATTATCAAAACAAACAAAGGCCTGTATACTTCAAAACTATCAAGGACAAAGAAAGCAA
>NW_012140626.1:3884-4172 GCF_000956105.1 Propithecus coquereli | reverse complement strand
CAGATTTTGATAGTAATGCTATATTTGTTTCATTAAACATTTGATTTTTTTCCCTTTTTCTGTTCTTTGAAGCAATTTAAGTGGCATTAAGATTTTCTGATCTTTGGAGGTTTGGTAGAATTAACCTGTGAAATGATCTGAGCTTGATGTTTCTCTCGTAGGGTAGTTCTATGATGACTTTCTATGTTTCTTCTATGGAAACTAGTTTATTTAAGCTTTCTATTTATACAGAGATCAAATCTGATAAGGTATATTTTTCTATGAATTTATCCATTTCATTTATATTTT
>NW_012140626.1:0-2801 GCF_000956105.1 Propithecus coquereli | reverse complement strand
CTTATCTTTGAATAAGTTTTGTTTTGTTTTTTAGTATTAGGAATTCTCTATATATTTTGAATATTAATCTCTTATCAGATAGTTGATGTGCAAATATTTTCTCCCATTTTATGGATCGTCTTTTAACTCTTGATAGTGTCCTTTGATGCATAAAAATGTTTACTTTTGATGTAGTTCAATTTTCTATTTTTTCTTTTGTTGTCTGTGACTTTGCTGACATATCCCAGAGATCACTGCTGCATTTAATTTCATGAAACATTTGTCCTATGTTTTTTTCTGAGTTTTATAGTTTTAGATCTTACATTTAGTTCTGCAACCTATTTTGAGTTAATTTTTGTATATGGTGAGGGTCCAGCTTCATTCTTTTGCATGTAAATATCCAGTTTTCCCAGCACCATGTATTGAAGACTGTCCTCTCCCCATTGAATAACCTTGGCACCCTTGTCAAAGTCGTTTGACCATATATGTGAGGGCTTATTTCTGTGTGCTCTATTCTATTCCACTGGTCTATATGTCTATCTTTATGCCAGTACCACACTGTTTTGGTTACTGTATCTTTGTAGTTAAGTTTCAAAATAAGGAAGTGTGAGTCCTCCAGCTTTCTTCTTCTCTTTTATGGCTATTCACAGTCTCTTGAAATTTCATATGTGTTATAGGATGGATTTTTCTGTTTTTGCAAAAAACATCATTGGGATTTTGATAGGGACTGCATCATCTGTAGATTACTTTGAGTAGTATTGACATCTTGATAATAATAAATCCTCTAGTCCATGAACATGAGATGTGTTTCTATTTATTTATGTCTTCTTTAATTTTCTTCAGCAATGTTTTATAGTTTTCATTGTATAAGTCTTTCACCTCCTTGGTTAATTTCTGAATATTTTATTCTTTTTGATGCTATTGTAAATGAAATTGGTTTTGTAATTTCCTTTTCAGATCGTTCAGTGTTATTATATAGAATTGCAACTGAGTTTTGAGTGTTGACTTTGTATCCTACTACTTTGCTAAATTCGTTTATTAGTTCTAATAGAATTTTGTGGAATCTTTAGTTTTCTACATACAAGAACATATCATCTGCAAACAGAACAGAAAGTAATTTTACTTCCTCCTTTCCAATTTGGGTGTGTTTTTATTTATTTATTTTTGCATAATTGCTCTGGCTAGAACTTCCATTACTATGTTAAAGAGAAGTAGTGAAAGCAGACATTCTTGTCTTTTTCATGATCTTAGAGGAAAAGCTTTTAGTCTTTCACCATTTAGCATGTTTGCTGTGTTTTTTTTTTATATATGGCTTTTATTATGTGGAATAATTTCTTTTTTTCTTAGTTTTCCAAGTGTTTTTATCATGAAAGTGTGTTACATTTTGTCAGATGCTTTTTCTGCATCCATTGAGATGATCATGTGGGTTTTTCACCTTCATTCTGTTGATGTGGTGTTTTATACTGATCAATTTTTGTATGTTGAACTATCCTTGCATTCCAGTAATAAATCCCACTTGGTTATGGTTTATAATTCTTTTAATATGTTGCTGAATTCAGTTTGCTAATATTTTGTCGAGAATTTTTGCTTTATTATTTATAAGGAATATTGATCTGTCATTTTCTTTTCTTGTATGTCTTTGATTTGCTTTGGTATTAGGGTAATGCTGGCCTCATAAAATGAGTTAGAAAGTGTTCCTCTTCAATTTTTTTGGAAAAGTTTGAGAAGAATAGGTATTAGTTTTACTCTAAATGTTTGGTAGAATTCACCCATGAAGCCGTCAGGTCCAGGGCTTTTCTTTTTTGGGAGATTTATGATTACTGAATCAATCTCCTTACTAGTTATGAGTTTATTCAGATTTTCTATTTCTTTATGATTTAGTCTTACATTTTGGTTATTAATTTTTATATTTGTGCCTTATTCATATTTTAGGTAACACTTATTCCTTACCTTTTTTATGCCATATTAATCATTTAAATGTACAGTTCAGTATATTAAATATATTCATAATGTTGTGCAACCATCGCCACCATCTATCTCTGTAACTCTTTTCATCTTGTAAAACCAAAATTCTATACCCATTAAATAATAATGCTCCATTCTCCCCTCCCCTCGGTCCCTGGCATCACCATTCTGCTTTCTGTCTCTATGATTTTGACTACTCTATCTCATGTAAGTGAAATCATACAGTATGTGTCTTTTTGTAACTGGCTTGTTTCACTTAACATAATGTCCTCAAGTGCATTCATGTTGTAGCATATGTCAGAATTTCCTTCTTTTTTAAGGCTGAATAATATTCTGTTGTGTATATATGCCACATTTTGCTTATCCATTCATTCATTAATGGACACTAGGATTGTTGCCATGTCTTATCTATTGTGAAAAATGCTGCTATGAACATGGGTGTACAAACATCTCTTTGAGATCCTACTTTCAATTCTTTTGGATATATACTCAGAAGTGGAATAGCTGGATCATATGATAATTCTATTTTTAATTTTTTAAGGAAATGACTGCCATATTCCACCCCCCACCCGTGGCTATACCATTTTACATTCCCACCAACTATGCACAAAGGTTCCAATTTCTCCACATTGTCCATTGTTGCCAACATTTATTATTTTCTGATTTTTTGATAGTAGCCATCCTAATGTGTGTGAGGTGGTTTTTCATTGTAGTTTTGATTTGTATTTCTTTAGTGATTAGTGATGTTGGGCATCACTTCATGTGTTTATTGGATAAATGTCTATTCAAGTTCTTTGCTTATCTTTGAATAAGTTTTGTTTTGTTTTTTAGTATTAGGAATTCTCTATATATTTTGA
>NW_012140625.1:23915-24678 GCF_000956105.1 Propithecus coquereli | reverse complement strand
ACAAAATCCTGAACCAAAAGACTGAAAAGACAGTCTGGGTACTTGAACAAGTGTCCTGTAACCAGAAGAGACTAAATCTGGAAACATGAAAAAAAGTTAAAACCAAACCAGTAATAGCTGATTCTAAAGTCAATCTTTGAATCACTTCCACATACCTATGATTACCTAACAGGCATGGAGTCTTCACCAGTAGACTAGAAGCATCATTGTCTGTAGAACTGTATTTAATATTGATTCTAGAAAGCTGTGTTCAGCCTGTGCTGATACAATCACACAAAATGAGAATGGAAGTCTGAATGGGGTGAGGCAGGGAGCCTACTTACTCTTACAACACGTTGTATGCCACATTGTATGCATCCTTCATAATGTTGGATTTAAATAAATACACACAAGCATGCAAACAAGAGACCCCCATGTTATTCGCTCAAGAGACCCCCAAGTTCTTCTGATCAGAAGGTGATGAAGGCGGTAAACCAGCTAGCAATAGTCCAGAAGACAGTCATCTGTTCACACTCAAGGACACTCTTTCTTCTTTAAATTCCTACACACACTCCAAAAAATCTTGCATTGTTTATATCGTATTGTTTTTAACTATTACTCCAGTTCTTTAGAAATGCCTTTTTTTCTGGCCTACTGAGTTTTGATTTATAAATCACACACAACGTGTAAATACCACATGCAATTTTAGATCAGATAGTGTCACAATAATTACCAAAGTGTCTTACTAAGAATAAATAAAATACATTTAATGGACAAATGTTCA
>NW_012140625.1:18410-19720 GCF_000956105.1 Propithecus coquereli | reverse complement strand
CATCTCTTCCCCCAGAACCAGGCCACCTTAGTTTTAAGGCTTAGACCATTCATGAGCCTGAGCTCTGGGTACCCTAATCCTGAACAAGGTTGGGGTTCTCTTGGCAAGGAAAAGAGGTAGAGATAACAAGCAGGCAGCTAACAATGTCTGCAACTTGCCTTTGTCATCTGTGGAAGATGTCCATACTGCTCCCCTGCCTCACCAATTTCCTCTTTGCTGCACCCTCAGGATAGATGCTGCTGGTGCATACTAATGACCCATCTAACAACCTGACCTCATAGATCTGCAACCTCCTCAACTGCAGTGACCTTCATCAGCCCTGAAATTCAGCACCCCATCGACTCCTAATCACTCAGAAATACCTCACCCCAATATCCTGAATTCTGAGCTTTCTCATCTGGGATCACAGTGTCCTTATTTTCAAAATTTATTATTCCCACACTCTTAACAAAACCCTCTTTGCCTTCTTTGGATCTCAGCTGTCTTGACCCCTCCTTCTTTCCCTATCCTCATCTCCATTTGGCTTCTTTCCCTAACCTGGGCTCTGTGGTTTGTCCCTCCAAAGGTGCCTTAATGACCACGCTGGACTCTTACGCCTTTACCATTCACTAGGCCCACTTTGTGAAACTATAAAATTGCACAGTACCCACCCCCATCACCTTTCAGCTAGTAAGACTTGTTTAAAGTTATACTGTTAGGCCCATGACTGTCTTCTATCTAATTTCAGTTGGAAGCTTGCCTATTTGCAGTCTTTTCATTCCTCACCTATCAATTCTCTATCAAACTTCTCACAGCAACTGTTTCAAATATTTTCCACTCATTTCAAGGCTCGAACTTACTCAAAGCAGATCACCTTGCTCCCACTGTATTGAAATCAAAGCATACAAGTACCCACAACCTATTTTCCAGGAGGGGTCTAGATATCCCCCAAACTTGAGACATATATATCCACTGTCTTCTTGGCCTCTCCATTTGGATATGGATGGCACATACAAAATATCCTATATAATTACTAATATTTTTGAATGGGTCCTATTTCCCCTACTGTTCCTTGAGGGAAAAGACCATATTCTATTCATCTTTGGATCGTCCAACAGTAACCAGCACAACAATTAATTAACTACCAAACAAAATTCCTGCTCTTCCCCGAGCCCCAGTCTTGGCTAGTTTAGTACATGAAAATGCCATTCTTCAGCATGGGTCAACAATGGTTCCACGGGCATTAACTTTCAAACACTTCCCATCTGTGCATGCGTACAGCACATGCTGAGCAGGTTGCTGGAGTAAGAGGATTTTGGAGAAGCCCTAAC
>NW_012140625.1:7771-8310 GCF_000956105.1 Propithecus coquereli | reverse complement strand
AATGATAAATATATTTAGGGGATTTCAACACTCACTGTAACTAGTGAGGTAAGAAATAAACAATTTTTTTTCCTTAAGAGGAACAATAGCAGAGGGTATCAGGTGGTCAAGAACATTATGCCTGCCTCCATCATCCCACAGAATAAAATAGCCATACTACGACAACCAGGAAGGCAGATGGCGGGGATCTGGAGCTGTGCAGGGGGCTGCTGGTGACCTGAGGGTTAGGGGTGCACTGGCCCTCCTCCTCCTGGGGACCCCCAGAAAAATACCCAATTATACCCTGCCTGCCACTGCAACTCAGGACAGTGTTCTCAACACAATGCAACGGAGGACTGGGTGAGGGGAGGAAGATCCAAGGGAAGAAAAGAAAGGTTCCTTTGGTTTCAAGTGTGAGAAAGTTTCTACTGTGAGAATATCAGCTCTTCTGCAGCTATTCACGTAGCTGCATTCCGGAATGTAATTATTTCTTACTGCGTTTCTCCGAGAAACTTTTACGGATCGAAATGAGTGCAGTATCTGATTAACCCACTATTTTT
>NW_012140625.1:7197-7721 GCF_000956105.1 Propithecus coquereli | reverse complement strand
CCAAATAAGCCAGGATAATTTTCCAACTTCAAAATCCTTAACCTCATCTGCGAAGTTCCTTTTGAATGTAAGGTAATATAGTCATAGGTTCCAGGACATAGGGAAACATTTTTCTGTGTACCACAATGCGTGTATACTTATACATGCCTATATATACATACACATATACACACACATACATATATTCCCTAATTCTTACTCTTCTAGGCTGAGAAGGACTAGAAGCAATGATACCCAATAGCAGTGAGCATACTGTTTCCCCAGCTCCTGGTTTTTAAATACCATACTCCATTAAAGGAACCAGAGCTCCTCAGAGAAATGGTTGATTCCAAGACTGGGGCAGGGAAAGTATATGGTTAACCTAGAATATCTTTTTATGCCAGAAAATGACAAAAGAATCTAACAATGATGGGCACATGTGAAAAGAACATGGAAGACTGAAAGGTCTACTGGTCAAATCTGGTACAATTCAAACATCGAAATAAATAGCAAATTATAACTTATAGAATAAAATAAGAATCCAT
>NW_012140625.1:4256-5122 GCF_000956105.1 Propithecus coquereli | reverse complement strand
AATGATAAATATATTTAGGGGATTTCAACACTCACTGTAACTAGTGAGGTAAGAAATAAACAATTTTTTTTCCTTAAGAGGAACAATAGCAGAGGCTCTCAGGTGGTCAAGAACGTTATGCCTGCCTCCATCATCTCACAGAATAAAATACCCATACTATGACAACCATGAAGGCAGATGGTGGGGATCTGGAGCTGGGCAGGGGGCTGCTGGTGACCTGAGGATTAGGGGTATATTGGCCCTCCTCCTCCTGGGGACCCCCAGAAAAATACCCAATTATACCCTGCCTGCCACTGCAACTCAGGACAGTGTTCCCAACACAATGCAATGGAGGACTGGGTGAGGGGAGGAAGATCCAAGGGAAGAAAAGAAAGGTTCCTTTGGTTTCAAGTGTGAGAAAGTTTCTACTGTGAGAATATCAACTCTTCTGTAACTATTCATGTAGCTGCATTCCGGAATGTAATTATTTCTTACTGCGTTTCTCCGAGAACTTTTACGGGATTGAAATGAATGCAGTATCTGATTAACCCACTATTTTATTGCAAGTGATTTCTTCAAGTTATTAATCAAAATAGGAATCTACTATAAGTTTCTCATATCTTGAGGAACCATTTTGCCATGGCATTACAGTAAAGTAATTTGGGCCATTAAAAGCAGTGTACACTTTGGGATTATGTGTATGTATATTTATATATATATATACATTTATGTATAATATGCATGTTATACACACACACACACACACACATACCTGATGTTTACTATAACTTCACTGTGCATGCCCCTCAGCCCACCAAGAAAGCTCATAAAAATCAAAGCATTCATTGTATTCCTTTTACCCCAGCAACAGTGAGTCAGGAAAGTTA
>NW_012140625.1:3381-4206 GCF_000956105.1 Propithecus coquereli | reverse complement strand
ATAAATTAATAAGTAAATAAATAAACAGGGAAAAGGGAAAGCTCTTTCCTGCAGTAGAATGACTAATAAATGTAGGAAGAATGATGAAATCAGAAACTCACCATAATAATAATAAGTATTACAAATAAGAATTGTCAGGAAGTGCTAAAACTGGTGGATGAAAATTTAATGAGTCACAGGATATCTACATAGTATCAAAGCATCTTCCACAAGATACTTACTAACTACAAAGGAAGGCTGGGTGTGGTAGCTTATGCCTGTAATCCCAGCAATTGAGGATCACTTGAGGCCAGGAGTTCAAGATCAGCCTTGGCAACATAACGAGACCCCGTCTCTACAAAAAATTTAAAAATTAGCCAGGCACGGTGGCATGTGCCTGTAGTCTCAGCTACTTGGAAGGCTGAGGCGGGAGGATTGCTGGAGCCCAGGAGTTTGAGGTTGCAGTGAGTTATGATGATGCCACTGGGCGACAGAGTGAGAGCTTGTCTCTCTGTCTCTCTCTCACCCATACACACACACATACACGCGAAAGGGAAAAAAAGTAACTTTATAGTGAAGAAAGCTGGTAGACGCTACCTTAATCAAATGGTCATGGTTAACATCAGCAATAATGAGACATATTGGCATATGTCTCCTGACATGACACAACATGGCTTCACTGGTATTCCTGGCAAAACTGTATAAGGAGTGAGGAGTGAGGCCAGGGACAGATCCTTCCCTCACAGCCTCGGAAGGAACCAACCCTGCCAATATCTTTGGACCTCTAGCCTCCAAAACTATGAGATGATACATTTCTATTGTTTAAGCCACCCTGTCTGTGGCTTT
>NW_012140625.1:1629-2277 GCF_000956105.1 Propithecus coquereli | reverse complement strand
ATTCAGGACAGTAATAGATGTGCATAGAGGTAAAATGATATTGGCTATAAGTTGTCAATTATTGAAGATAGAAGATGGATATAAATGAATGAGTATACATATATTTGGGAAGGTAGAGAGAGAGAGAGATGGATGGATGGATAGATGGACGGACAGATAGATAAAAGGATGTGGCCATCTCCTTGGCCATGTTACCCCAGTGGAATAGGGGCCCTAATAAACAAGACCATGTCTTTTGGGGCCACATTTAAAGATTTACATGTAATTATAATGTCATCTGAGAGTACACAAAGTAAAAGGAGTTGGCTGTTGAGTGATACAAAGGGGATACAAAAAGAATAGGGGAATTTTCAGAAATGTAGTGGACTGAGGCAAATCATATTTTTTCATTTCACCAGACCTGAATTTAATTTTCATAATAAAGATACACTGGTGTTATAAAACCAGAGGGCTTTTTTCATTGCAGATGCAGAGGCTGGATTAAGGACATCCACAAAAAATCTACAGCTAACATCATACTCCATGGTCAAAGACTGAATGCTTTTCCCCTTGGATCAGATCAAGGCAAGAATGTACACTTTTATACTCCTATTTAACTAGTATTAAAAGTCTTAGTCTATGCTATAAGGAAATAAATAAATAAGTAAA
>NW_012140625.1:514-1131 GCF_000956105.1 Propithecus coquereli | reverse complement strand
CCACCAGGAAAGCTCATAAAAATCAAAGCATTCATTGTATTCCTTTTACCCCAGCAACAGTGAGTCAGGAAAGTTAAGGGTTTTAAAAAAAAAAACCCAACAACTTTGCTTTTTTAACTTACTTTTACAGAAGATGCCATTTTACCCTCAAGTATGAAGAACAAAATTTAAAGGGACTGGGAGATTAGAGGAGTTGAAAAAGAATGGGATGATATATTGAATAACTTTCCAGTTCATCCTAGTGACATGTGCGTGTGTGTGTTTGTGTGTGTGTGTATAGTTTCATTGCTATATTTGAATTGTCAAGTTAAAGCAAAAAAGCATAAAAATATTCTAACGTTACCTAGGAATGATTGTTGTGTTGGAGCAATATACATAGATCATCTCAATTAGTATAAGAAAAGTAGGTGTATGTAATTTGGGAGCCTCTTTGAATGGCAAGAAGAAATGAGCTTCAATGGAAGAGAAGGGAAATTAAAGCAGCTGACTTCAAAGGTGCCATCCAACCTTGAGAGTTAAATGCCGAAGGTCTATGTAAAAGGACATGGCCAACTCTAGAGCCAAATTGAAGAGGCTCCTTCCCATAAGCCAAGAACGGAACAATTTGAACACTGGGA
>NW_012140625.1:0-385 GCF_000956105.1 Propithecus coquereli | reverse complement strand
TTCAGATTTAAAGAGACTTAAGAGATATAAATCCAATTGCAATGTATGGGCTTTACTTAAAATCCTAAATCAAACAACCAAGCTCTAAAAGAATGTTTTGTTAAGAAAATCTGGCAAATGTGAACACTAATTAGATACATGATGATATTAAGAATTCACTGTTATTTGTATGATAGTGTTATTATTCTACTTTTTTAAAAGTGTCTTTGTCTTTTAGAGATACATTCAGAAATATTTATAAATATAAAATGATACAATGTCTTGGATTTATTTTGAAATAATGTAGGAAAATTCAGGACAGTAATAGATGTGCATAGAGGTAAAATGATATTGGCTATAAGTTGTCAATTATTGAAGATAGAAGATGGATATAAATGAATGAGTA
>NW_012140624.1:2689-3362 GCF_000956105.1 Propithecus coquereli | reverse complement strand
CAGAAGGTTGCCAATTTTATTGATTTTTTTAAAGAACCATCTTTTTGCTTCATTGATTTAATCTACTGTTTATTTTCACCGTCATTGATTTTTGTTATTATCTTTAGTATGTATTTTTTCTATTTGTTTGGGTTTATTTTGCTCTTTTTTTTTTTTAAAGATCCTTGAAACGGGAACATATTATTGGTTTGAGACGTTTCCTCTTCTCTAAAGAAAAGTATTTCATGCTGTAAATTTCCCGCTCAGCACTGCTTAAACCATGTACCACAATTTTTGATATTGTGTATTTTGATTTTCACTCAATTGAGTGTATTTCTTTATTTATTTTGGGACTTTTGCTTTAATCCATAGTTTGTTTAGAAGTGTGTGGTTTGGTTTCCAAGTGTTAGGAAATTTCCTCATCATTCTCTTATCGGTTTATTGTATGTTTCCATTATGGTTAGAGAACACACTTTGTGTGATCATAATTCTTTGAAATTTCTTTGAAATTTATTGAGCTTTGTCTATGAATCAGAATATGTTCTATCTGGTCTATGTCTCATGAGCACTGGAAATGTATTAATATGTATATTCATTTGGTATGTTCTATAAATATTGATTAGATAATGTTGGTTGATAGTACTGAATTCTTCTATATCCTTACTGACATTTCATCTAGTAATTAATTGCTCTA
>NW_012140624.1:0-469 GCF_000956105.1 Propithecus coquereli | reverse complement strand
AGGCTACCTCTTTCCTCGTTCTTTGGCTAGAGAGAACAGGCTCTTATTGAAGATTTTGTCTAGGCTTTTGGCCTTTCTGGGTGGCTGGTTGCTTCCGGGATACATGAGGAAAAAGAAAACCCAGGGAACTCATTACCTGTCACTGATTGGGTTTCAAAGTCTCTAGCCAGTCTGATATATTCTCTACACCCCGCAATGTCTTCTTTGGTTTGTTTTATATGTAGTATCTAGGATTTATAATAGTTGTACTTAGTGGGAAAAATAGGAAAAAACTACATCTAATTCATTTTCCTGTAAGTGGAAGCTGCTGTAACAATGTTACAATTTTAAAATTACTTTCCTTTATTTTATAATGGACAGTAAAAATGTAATAGCATTTTTAAATGCAAAATACTACTAAAAGCCTAACAATCCTTTTAAATAGTAAGGAGATGTCCTAAAATTTTAATACAGGTTTTCGAGAATGATG
>NW_012140623.1:937-1682 GCF_000956105.1 Propithecus coquereli | reverse complement strand
AGAAAAATTTTTTCTTTAAAATAATAGTAATAGTTCCTTTATATTTTAGTTTCAGGCCTTTATTTCCCATACTTCTATAGAAAGTTGTGTATTAGAATTCTCTGGTGGGATTAAAATTTCTTTATAATGACTTGACTCATGTTTTCCATACTGATCACTTATTGACTTCTATCTGCAGCAACTCTGTGTGTGTGTATGTGTGTGTGTGTGTGTGTACAAATGCACACATATTTATTTAATCTTCAATTTTGAGACAATAAAAACAAAAGACCTCAAGGTACAGTTATAATCTAAATGAATGAAATTTGTGAAGAAACATAAAAAAATGAAAGAATAAATGGAAAAATTTTGAGAATTCAGCTAATAAAGTTGGTGGCATATTTTAAATTTATTTTTTTATAGATGCATTTAAATATAAAGTGCAAAAGTCTGGAGCCAGAAATAAAACTAGAATACATTTATAATTTTGCTCCTAAAAGCACAGTGAGATGGGCAGAGCAACAGACACGAAGTGCAAATGGTTCAGACAGAAAATTCTGGTACTTGAAAATGGCAGAGGAAAGAAACCAACACTGACCTCACTGTTGAAATTTAAATTCTACATGTCAACTAAATATAATTTTTAATAAACTACAGGAATATGGTTGCCAGATAAAATATATGCCCAGCTAAGTTTGAATTTCAGATGAACAATGAATAATTTTTATTAAGTATGTCCCGTATATGGCATAAGACCAAAAATGCA
>NW_012140623.1:0-887 GCF_000956105.1 Propithecus coquereli | reverse complement strand
GTGAGTCATAAAGTGAAAAAAAATTTAACGTATTAGCCAATTAACCATTATTTTCAGGGAAGGATAAAAATTTATTTGCTGTTTTATGGAATTAGTAGCAATAGTTCTTTTGAGAAAAGATGTCATTTATATATTTTCATAATTTCAAAACATTCAATTATTTCCTCTATTTACTTTGTGTTGTCACCTTCCTCCTGCAGTGCCAAAACAGATTTTGAGTATTTGCTGTTTCACATTTGACACGTGCTGGGGGTTTCTTAAACTTTCATATAGAGATATTGAAAAGGGCTTCTCTATTATGGAGCTCTCATCTCCATATGGGACATTATCTTAAAAGATGATTTTCCCTCCTATGGAAAATGTATAATCATCTCATCTCTCAGAAGTTATGGTGCCAGGACTAAAATGGTATTATTAATAGCAGAAGCTTGGTCAAGAACAGATAAGGAGAGAGGGTGTTTGACCATCTTTCGTCGTAGGCACTTTGGATCCTCATTCTTTTAAGGCTCTTTCATTCAGTCTGACCTCAGACCATTGGTGCAACCCAAGACTTCTTTAATACTCCCATTATGGCATTTTCTGAAATATTTCTAATGCTGAATTTTGCTGCAGAGGCTTCAATCTCTGAAGCAATGGCTGCCCTTTCTGAGTCATTGTCAAAAAGAAGCTCCTTGCTGCAGAGTAAGTAATTTAAGGTAGTAAGAAATAGTATCAGAATAGATTTCCTTAAAAATAAATAACTTATGTGATCCTTTGTGTTTCTTTGTCAAATTATTAACCATGCTATAAAAATTTAAATTAAGATAAAGGGCTGATAACCAGAATCTATCTAGAACTCAAAAAAATCAACAAGAAAAAATCAAACAACCCCATCAACAAATGGGCAA
>NW_012140622.1:2827-4090 GCF_000956105.1 Propithecus coquereli | reverse complement strand
CCTGCCCCCCAGGGCCCTCACTCCCCTCCTCCGCCCTCACATCCCCCCTCCTGCCCATACTCCCCTCAGCCCTCTCCTCCTGCCCTCACCCTCCGCAGGGCCGTCATGTTTCCCCCACACACCTTCCCAGGCCCTCACACCCCAGCCCGAGTCCCTTGGCACAGCCGGAGGCGGTTCTGGTGATCAGGGCCCGGGAGGGCTCAGGAGAAAACGTCATTCGTGTCCGGCTGCAACAAGTGGGGCCAGGCCTGGCCGAGCCAGGCTCTTTCCGGGCTTTGGAGACTTTCCGGTTAGTCTGTTGTTCCCACCTTAGGAAGTCCAGCTGTTTAGATCGCTCTGTCTTCTTTTTAGTGCATAGTGAGATTTGTTTTCTCTTTTTTCCTAAACGTTATATTTTATCCCTTTCTGTGAAAAATAAACTAAATAGTTCTGCAAAATACTGGTGCACTGTAGTTGTTTAAACATCCCCAACTACTGTTGTATTGTTACATAATTATAGGTTATAATTGTTTTTTATTGAGATAACGTGTATAAAAGTGTGTTTGTTCAGTTTAACGAATAATAATAGCTTTGGGACTCACTCCCCAGTCTCCACACAGGTTAAAAAATAGAACAGTGCTGGCTTCTCAGGAGCCCTGCATAGGACCTTGTCCCTCTGCTCGCCCCCATTTTGGAGGGGTGATCATTTCTTTGCCATTCTTCCTAGTGTTATCAATCATGCGCATTCCTAAACAGTAGAGTTTGGTTTTGCTTGATATAATATAAACTTAATACTATGATGTCATGTTGTATGTATTTTGTGTGTGGTGTGGGTGTGTCTTTCTTCTTTTGGCACCTTGGTAGAGTCATCCAGGTTGCAGCTGAGGTGATTCACTTTTCATGGCTGTGTAGTATTCCATTCTCTGAGTAAGGTGGCACTTTATCCATTCCATCATAGGACACATTTAGGTTGTGGCCAGTTTTTTGCTGGTGTGAATGCTGTTACCAACATTATTGTGTATATATTCAGGTGCTTGTAAGCATGGATTTCTCTAGGGCATAATATCTAGGTGTGGCATGGAATTGTGGGGCGGGGGTGGGGGAGGTCATAGGATTATGCCAAATTGTTTTTAAAAGTGGTTTTATCAAATTATACTCCTCACCAAAACTTGTCAGTCTGGTGGATGTGTAAAAATCACCAAGGCCGGGCGCAGTGGCTCATGCCTGTAATCCTAGCACTCTGGGAGGCCGAGGCAGGCGGATTGTTTGAGCTCAGGAGTTCGA
>NW_012140622.1:0-897 GCF_000956105.1 Propithecus coquereli | reverse complement strand
CTCTTGCTCATGCTGGTCTTGAACTCCTGACCTTGAGCGATCCACCCGCCTCTGCCTCCCAGAGTGCTAGGATTACAGGCGTGAGCCACCGCGCCTGGCTTTAGATCTTCTTTAATATCATAAAATTTTATGATGTTTGTAAAGGCCTTCTATCTTATATATTCCTAGGTATTTCATATTTTTTGTGCTGTTTTAAGTGGTATCTTAAAATTTTATTTTCTGTTTGTTGCTGGTATATAGAAATGCAATTGATTTTGAATAATAAATTTGTGAATAACATCTGTTGCTAATTGCAATAATTTTTTCTGTAGAATCTTCTTGATTTTTCTGTGCACTTAATATTGTTTTGTTTCTTTTTCCAATTACTTGTTTTTTTCTTGTCTTACTGTACTTGCCACGACCCCCCCAGTAAATTGTCTTGTTTCTGATCACACAGCGAGAACTTTGAGTGTTTTGCCAGTAAACATTATGTTTCCTGTTGTCTTTGGTAAATACCTTTTTCTAGTTAAGGAAATTCTATTCATAGAACATTTTTTTTTTTCAAAATATTTATGGGGTACAGATGTTTTTCTTACATGGATAGCTTTTATAATGCTTAAGTCAGGGCTATTAGTGTGCCTGTCGTGTGAAGAGCGTTCATTCTACCTATTAGGTTTTTACCCCTCCCCTTCTCCCTCCTTCCCCTTCTTGATTTCCAATGACTTTTACTTCTCTCTGTGCCCATGTGTGCCCATTGATTAGTTCTAAATTATTGGAGAGTACACGTGGTGTTTGTTTTTGCATTCCTGACATACTTCACTTACGGTAATGGTCTCCATTTCCTTCCAAATTGCTGCAAAAAACATTATTTCATTCCTTTTTATGGCTGTGTAGTATTCCATTCTCTGAGTAAGGTGG
>NW_012140621.1:13364-13702 GCF_000956105.1 Propithecus coquereli | reverse complement strand
CTTCCAACAACATTACAATTATGCACTGAATATCTTCTTAATAGATGCTATGCATTCTAAATGTTTTTGAGATTGACAATTTATTGAGGAACAAATATATCCAGATATGATGAAAATTACTGAAGAAAAACAATGAGAAAAAGCTAATCCCCTGGAATGTATAGAATATTAAGTATCAAATGTCCGATTTCCTTATGTACTAAGTTAGGCAGTTGATATCTCTGACATTTCTCTTTGATACTTCTTGTTTTATTTTTATTATGACGGCACATTCTCATTCTTTCAAATACATGGTTTGGCTTTTGATTATCTTTCAAAGTTTTTTTTAGAGCAATTTT
>NW_012140621.1:0-1539 GCF_000956105.1 Propithecus coquereli | reverse complement strand
TTTCAGCTTGACTGTTATTGGCGTATAAGGATGCCTCTGATTTGTGTGTATTAATTTTGTATCCTGAGACTTTACTGAATTAATTTATCAATTCCAGGAGTCTCTTGGTTGAATCTTTGGGGTTTTCTAGATATAATATCATATCATCAGCAGAGAGTGAGAGTTTGATCTCTTCTGCCCCCATTTGAATGCCCTTAATTTCCCTCTTTTGTGTAATTGCTCTAGCAAGGACTTACAGCACTATGTTGAATAGAAGTGGGGACAGTGGGCATCCTTGTCTGGTTCTAGGTCTAAGTGGGAATGGTTTCAATTTTTCCTCATTCAGAATGATATTGGCTGTGGGTTTATCATATATGGCTTTGATAATTTTCAGGTATGTCACATCTATGCCTATTTTGCTAAGCATTTTTATCATAAAGGTGTGCTGATATTTGTCAAATGCTTTTTCTGCGTCAATTGAGAGAATCATATGATCTCTGTTCTTGCTTTTATTTATGAGGTGAATTGTGTTTATAGATTTGCATGTGTTGAACCAGGCTTGCATCTCTGGTATAAAGCCTACCTGGTCATGGTGAATTATTTTTTTGATACGCTGTTAAAGATTTGATTTGCTAAAATTTTGTTGAGGATTTTTGCATCAATATTCATCAGGGATATTGGTATGTAGTTTTCTTTTTTTGTCGTGTCCTTTGCTAGTTTTGGTATAAAGGTGATATTGGCTTCATAGAATGAGTTAGGGAGGATACCATCTTCCTCAACTTTGTGGAATAATTTCTGTAGTATAGGTATGAGTTCTTCTTTGAATGTTTGGTAGAACTCGGATGTGTAGCCATCTGGTCCGGGACTTTTCCTTTTTGGAAGGTTTTTAATTACTGCTCCAATTTCTGTGCTTGATATTGATCTGTTCAGGAATTCTACTTCCTCCTGGGTGAACTTAGGGAGGTTGTATATTTGCAGGAATTTGTCCACTTCCTCCACATTATGCAGTTTGGGGGCATATAGGTTTTTATAGTATTCAAAGATAATATTTTATATTTCTGTGGTGTCTGTTGTGACCTCTCCTTTTTCATTTCTAATCGAGTTTATTAGAGTCCTTTCCCTTCGAGTTCTTGTCAATCTGACAAGAGGGCTTTCAATTTTGCTTATCTTTTTGAAAAACCAGCTTTTGGCTTTGTCGATCTTCCGTATAGTTCTTTTGTTCTCAATTTCATTTAGCTCTGGTTTGATCTTAGTTATTCTTTTCTTTTGCTAGATTTGGAGTTGATTTGCTCTTCCTTTTCCAACTCCTTGAGACTGTTTGTTAGATTGTTGATATTTGAGCCTTCTGTGTTTTGGATGTGAGCATTTAATGCTATTAGTTTTCCTCTCAGGAATGCTTTTGGTGAGTCCCACAGATTTTGATTGCTTGTGTCCCTATTATCATTAAGTTAAAAGAATGTTTTGATTTCTCTTTGTATTTCATCCTTTACCCAATAGACATTCAATAATAAATTGTTTAATTTCCATGATTTTGTGAAGTGGTGTGTATTTCTGTTGAAT
>NW_012140620.1:1460-2580 GCF_000956105.1 Propithecus coquereli | reverse complement strand
ATTTAATAGAAAAAATTGAAAAAAATTAAAAACAGTATGTCAAGTCTGAGAAATGCTGACATGAGTATACACCACTGACCAAGGGAGCATCTGCCTCTGCCTACAACCATGAACCCTAGGCTGGGTTGGTCACTCTCCTCTGTCCTTTGAGAGGACGTTGGTTTTACTTGGATCGTAGCATGTGTCCCTCTGTATTCAACGTGATTATTTTCTGGCCCAATTCTCTCCAAATGGTGAGTCCCATGAGGGCAAGAACCGAGCTTTTAACTGCAGGGACTTAGCACCTACCAGAGCACCTGACAGATGGTGGGGGGTGTGCTATCAACACCTGGGGAGTGTGGATGAGAGTGTGGCTCCATCCCAGGCCATGAGCTGGATGAAACTGGAAGAAGAGAGAGGATAAGGGGGTGCATCCTACTGAGGGGAGCAACTGCACAGAAATTCTGACACTGACACAGTCACGAGTTTGAGGAGAAAAGAGAACTGGAGTACTAGTGATCAGCTCGGAACCCTTTGGAGGACAGCTGCTGTCACTTTGATTTTAAGAAAACTTGAGTGGAACTGTACAGGGTCTGGTACATTTCACCATAAGATAGTGCTAGAGCTATAACGTCAGCGATGAAAGCAAATGTGTGAGCAGCTTGGACCTATTAAAGGCAAGTCACTACAGGTGCTTTCAGAATAAGTGCACATGGAGAGGCGGAGCTGTCCCTTTTTCATCCTTGCTTATGACGAGGCAGAGAAATGAGGGTGTTTGAATTCCTCAGATAAGGGCCCAAATGCCTTTCTGGCACCAGTTTACAATATTTTGTACTAGAGGGAGAACCAATGTTTTGTGTGTATAAACATGCCATATTTTATCTGACCTGAATGGTACAGAAGCCTCCACATCCCTAGCAAGGTTCCTGGTATCAAGCAGACACTCAACACATGAAAGATTCTGCCAATCCCTACTCCTATACACTTGCCATTGAGAACCAAAGGAGACAAGATAATAAGAAAGGGAGGGAGAAAAGGAGAAAAGAAGGGATGGGGCGGGACAGAAACAGAAAAGGGGAAGAAGAGTGGGTATCAGAAAGTCAGTGGCAGCCCGGCGCGGTGGCTCACGCCTGTAATCCTA
>NW_012140620.1:0-1410 GCF_000956105.1 Propithecus coquereli | reverse complement strand
ACAGACTAGAGGCACCAGTAGGTATTTTTTCATTATTATTATTATATTAGCCAAAAATTGTCCTTTATTGTTAAGCCAGAATTAGTTGGCTTTTCTGTTACATGCACCATGGATATTCTTACAGATACCACCTTATACAAAAGCATATTTGAAAGGCCCATGAATCCATAAATCCTTTGCTGCCTGTGATGAGCTTCCTGTTCCAGTTCTCAGACTCCTGTAGCCCATTTGATTTTCCTTCTCCCATCCAGTGGGTGAATTAAAATATCTGAACCATACAAGGCCCCAACCTGTGTTCTAGTCTTGGAACATTGGTGTTAATAATCAAGAATATTGGTTTTGGGGTCAGATCTGCTTTTTTTCCAATCCAGCCCTTTTTAGGGATCGGCTTGTTATCAGCTTGCGTCACTTGTCTCTGCCGCAGTTCCTCTTAGTGACTGTATCAGTATATTATGGTTGTCATAACTTAGTAGCTTAAACTTCACAAGGTTATTATCTTCCCTCTCTGTTGGTCAGAACTCTGACGTGGGTCTCACCGCCCTGAAATTGGCCGGGCTGCGTTCCTTTCTGTAGGAATGCTCTCTCTGAGCAGGGTCCATTTCCTTTCCCAGCTTCTAAAGGTCCTCCACATCCCTTGACCCCAATCCTTTATTTCTTCTTCAAAAACAGCCTCATCTTTTGCCTCCTTCTTTTACATTTAAGAACCTTTGTGATTATGTTGGGGTCACCCAGGTAATCCAGGAAAATCCCCCTATCATAAAATCAGCTGATCAGTGAATCTAATTCCATTTTCAGCCTTCATTCCCCTTTGCCGTGTAAGGTAACACGTTTACGGGTTCTAAGGATTAGGATGTGGACGTCTTTGGGGGCCATATTCTGCTTACCACAGTAAGATGCACTTCCTTGCAGGCTTGTTGTCTGAATTAAATGGTATAAAGCACGCAAAGAGCTTTGCACACAGTGAGTGTATTATAAATTACAAGTAATATTATTAAGCCATGATACATTCATGAGGGAAGAAAGAAAAAGTGAGATTCAGTCAGTTATTTGATCTTTCTAATACACCCTGTGGATCAGGGTCCTAAAATCCAGTGAGAAGTTTATAAGGAGTTAGCACGGCTTCTCCCTCCCTGTATGTTTCCACGTCGATCCTATTCCCCAGTGGTCACCATCTTTGCATTTCTCTCCTTCCCAGTGCCAAGATTCCTTGCTGCAGGTCTCACCTGGGCCCTGTTCAACCCGTGGCATGCTGATTACAGATCTTTCTTGGACCCTAACAGAGCAAGCCTGAACTAATCTCATGCACTCTGATAAATTATGAAACCAACCAGTTCAGGATGATGATTGCTAACACCCTTAGGCAGGTAAATTATTACTTTTTAACAAAAAACACCAAGGCTCTGAACTCAG
>NW_012140619.1:13414-13726 GCF_000956105.1 Propithecus coquereli | reverse complement strand
ATGCCTTTTATTTCCTTTTCTAGTTGTAGTCACTAGAACACTAGAACACTAGTCAAGTGTTAAAAAGTGGTGTGTATACAAGATAATACTGTTTCGGAGGAAAAACTTTCAATAAATCACCGTTAATATGATGCTTTCCATATTATATTTTTAAGATTCCTTTTATCAGATTAATGAAATGGGATTTTAATTAATTAGCCAAAATTATTTATCATAATTGCATAATGTTAATTTCACATAATATTCATGGTACTTTGGAAAATAAAACATGTAGTTTAACCACTCCTTTGGCAGGTTTCCAAACCTGTTAAA
>NW_012140619.1:0-1819 GCF_000956105.1 Propithecus coquereli | reverse complement strand
CGGGGTCTCGCTCTTGCTCAGGCTGGTCTCAAACTCCTGAGCTCCAATGATCCATCCGCCTCGGCCTCCCAGAGTGCTAGGATTACAGGCATGAGCCACCGCACCCGGCCTGGAATACATTCTTAAATAAATGTGGTTATGTTATACATCATTTTAATGTGCATTTCTCACTTTGTTTTTTCACTAATGACTTATTACTCACTGTTTATATATTTATTTTATACTATGGAAATGATGTTAGACAAAAAGCAGATTGGAGCGATTTTCTTATTAAGTTCAAATGGGTCATAAAGCAACAGAGACAACTTGCAACATCAACAATGCACTGGGCCCGGGAACTGCTAATGAATATACCGTGCAGTGGTGGTTCAAGAAGTTTTTCAAAGCAGACGAGAGCCTTGAAGATGAGGAGCATAGTGGGTGGCCATCGGAAGTTGACAACAACCAATTGAGAGCAATCATCAAAGGTGATCCTCTTACAACTACACAAAAAGTTGCTGAAGAACTCCACCTCGACTGTTCTACAGTCATTTGGCATTTGAAGCAAATTGGAAAGGTGAAAAAGCTCAATAAGTGGGTGCCTCATGAGCTGACTGAAATAAAAAAACTGTCATTTTGAAGTGTCGTCTTCTCTTCTTGTATGCAATAACAATGAACCATTTCTCGATCAGATTGTGACATGCGACAAAAAAGTGGATTTGTTAAAACAACCAGTGACAACCAGCTCAGTGGTTGGACTGAGTAGAAACTCCAAAGCATTTCCCAAAGCAAAATTTGCACCCAGAAAAGGTCATGGTCACTGTTTGGTGCTCTGCTGCTGGTCTGATCTATTACAGCTTTCTGAATCCCAGCAAAACCATTACATCTGAGAGGTACGCTCAGCAAATCGATGAAATGCACCAAAAACTGCGACACCTGCAGCCAGGACTGGTCAACAGAAAGGATCCAATTCTTTTCCACGACAATGCCCGACCACATGTAGTACAACCAATGCTTCAAAAGTTGAACAAATTGGGCTATGAAGTTTTGCCTCATCCTCCATATTCATTTGACTTCTCGCTAACCGACTACCATGTCTTGAAGTATCTTGACAACATTTTGCAGGGAAAACACTTCCATAACCAGCGGGATGCAGAAAATGCTTCCCAAGAGTTCATCGAATCCTGAGGTATGAATTTTTATGCTACAGAAATAAACAACTGTTCTGCAAAGATCTGTTAAGCCCATTTGTTCTAGAGTGCTGTATAAATTCATTGTTTCTTTGTTTATTCTCTATTTGGAGGATCTGTCCTGTTCTGTCAGAGGGGTGTTAAATCCCCAGCTATTACGGTGCTGCTGTTTATCATTTTGCTTAGATCAAGTAGGATCTGCTTTATGAATCTGGGTTCATCTGAGTTAGGTGCATAAATATTTAGAATTGTTATGTTTTCTTGTTAAATTGTTCCCTTTACTATTATATAATTACCATCTCTGTCCTTCATTACATTTGTTGATTTGAAGACTAAGTTAT
The DNA here is from genome assembly GCF_000956105.1 of Propithecus coquereli. Lineage (NCBI taxonomy): Eukaryota > Metazoa > Chordata > Mammalia > Primates > Indriidae > Propithecus > Propithecus coquereli. The sequence goes on along the minus strand of NW_012140619.1, from coordinate 309 downwards.
CGGAAATGAGAACTGCTATATCAGCTTTTTTTGGTTTACATTTGCATGTAATATTGTTTTCCAACCCTTCACCTTGAGTCTGAATGAATCCTTGTGGGTTAGACATGTTTTCTGAGGAGAGCAGATACTTGGCTTGTGTGTATTTACTCATTCGGCCAGCCTATATCTCTTCAGTGGGCAGATCAAGTCATTCACATTTATTGAAAGAATTGATAAGTGGGGTGGATTTCTGTTCATCCTGTTGAGTAGAACTTTGTTCCTTTGTTTAATCTCTTCAGTCACTGTGCTATCTAGCCTTTGACCTTTAGC
>NW_012140618.1:2088-3169 GCF_000956105.1 Propithecus coquereli | reverse complement strand
ACCAGTTGTTCTCATTTTTCTGATGCAGCCGCAAGGTAGCAGATTCTGGCATCTCTGAGTGGGTTCGGGCATTTAGGCATTAGGCTGCCTTACAGGATAAAGAAGTATCCCATAAAAGGCACCCTGTAAGCACTCAAAATCAATTCCCTTGGATTCCTATCAGGGCAGAGCTGATTCATAGCTGCACTCCAGAGAGACTCTCAAGACAAAATTAAAAGAAAATGCATCAAACCCAGCTTTAGCAGAAATAGATTTTTTGTCCACCCAGATGAGCTTTGGAGACATTCAGACCTAAAATTTAGTCGGCAGCCTCTGTAAAATTGATCTCTGATAATTGGCAACATGGCCTAAACTCTTTCTTGGGGGTGGAGGGGGACTTGTGTTCTTTCTCTGTGCCTTTGATATGTAAATTTTCCACTTAAAGTCATTTCTTTAGAAGTACAAATTTAGAGTTTCCTGGCTCACACCTCTTTAGGGCATGTTGTTAGCATGCCCTTAATTATAATGCATACACATGTTTTTTTAACCTAGATTTACTAGTCAAACAACTTTATTATCTCTTAGATGTTTGAGATTATAAAACTAAGGCCTTTATGTTTTAAGATTTCAACCTAAGAGCAGAATGCATGATGAAAATAAATTGCTTGATGCATGTCAGTCATGGAAGTAAAAGAGACAGAAAAATTATATTTAGCTTTTCAGTTTCTTTGCTTTTGTGATATTTTTGATACTTGCCTGGTTTGTCAAAAATAGCTTAAGATGGTGGCTAGCCTTGTTTTCCATGAGAAATTCAAACAGAATGGTTAAGAATGAGTAAATTAGGTGAATGAAAGTGGGATAAATGTTTATAAATGAACTTTTCATAGTTACAAATTTTTTTCAGGAACTTGAAATCTTAAAGTTATGTTAAATTAAGTAATAGATACCCATGAAATTTTTATGAGTTAAAATGCTGAAACATTAATTGCTGAACATAAGTTTAAAGTATAAATACTTGCACATCTTTTTTTGTATGGTATAGAGAAGTTGTCAATATTTGAGTCTGTTAAATAATAAAAAATTGATAAAAACATGTTTCTAA
>NW_012140618.1:0-453 GCF_000956105.1 Propithecus coquereli | reverse complement strand
TGTCAAGCAGCAAATAATGTTTAACCTTCTTTGAGTTATATCTGTATGAATATGTTATAAATACATGTTCTAAAAATTCTGTAAAATTTCTAGAAATATGATATGTTATCAGTTTTAGTTTCAGGTTTTATGTTAAAGTTTAAGCCACAGAAATAACTAAATTTCCTTGTAAAATTCATTATAATGAACTCTTATGAGATCTTTAACCATGGCCATTTTACATCTTATTGTTCACAGTTAATTGCTTTATTCTAATGCTTTTCTGAAAGATTTTTTGCAAGCAACTATAATCCTAAAGCGTTGTGTCTTCAAGGAGATTTATGGAAAGGACTCTGACAAGTACAGGTTTCTGAAAACTTTTAGATCATACTATTGGACTGGGTAAGAATTTCCAGAACTCTAATGAAGAAAATGATGAGTTTGTAAAAGTGCTAACCAAGATCAAACAGAACA
>NW_012140617.1:1724-4354 GCF_000956105.1 Propithecus coquereli | reverse complement strand
TTGAGTAGTTGGGAATACAGGCACACGCCAGCATGCCCAGCCACAAAGATGTTCTTTTATATTTTCTACTAAAAGCTTTGTTTATAAAGCTGAGGGTAGGAAGAAGCCTTATAACTTCAGCTTTTGCATTTAGGTATGATTCATCTCAAATTAATTTTAGTGTATGGCATAAAGTAGGGGTTGAGGTTCATTTATTTCTCCACAGTGATATCTAGTTATTCTAACATCATTTGTTGAAAAGACTCCTTGCCCTCATTGAATTGATTTGGCACCTTTGTTAGAAATCAAATAATTTTATAATTTTGGATCTATTTCTCGGCTCTCTATTCTGTTCCACTGATCTATTTATCAATTCTTATGCCAGCCAGTAATACCCTGTATTGATTTCTTTAGCTTTATAGTAAATCTTGAAGCCAGGTAGTCTAAGTCCTCCAACTTTGTTCCTTTTCAAATTTACTTTGGTTATTCTGGGACCTTCACTTTTCTCCCACACAATTTTTAAAGTGACATTTTCTTCTTTACTTTGGATCAGGTCCAGAGCATTCTTCCCCACCGACTAAGTGGAAGGGAAACAAAAAGCACCCAAGTAAATCTCCAGGGGCAGGATAGGGATGGGTGGTGGAGGGGTGGGTAGCAGGATGTTTGTTCTCCCGGTTATATATTTTTTGATTGCAATGAGAATATGTGACAAACCAAGAGTTTTTTTTTTTTGAGACAAAGTCTCACTCTGTAGAGTAGAGACATTCCTGGGTAGAATGCAGTGGCATATTATAGCTCACTGCAACCTCAGACTCCTGGGCTCAAACAATCCTTTTGCCTCAGCCTCCCCAGTAGGTAGGACTACAGGCACATGTCACCACTCCTGGCTAATTTTTACATTTTTTTTCCTGTGGAGACAGGGGTCTCACTCTTGTCAGGCTGGTCTTGAACTCCTGAACTCAAGCAAGCCTCATACCTTGGCCTCCCAGCCTGCTAGGATTACAGGTGTGAGCCACCACAACGGGCCAAACTAAGAGTCTTTACCCCATCATTACCTAAAACTGCTTTGGCCTTTGGCACATGCCAAAAGGTTTTAGCATCATTCTTTTCACTTTCTTCATTAAAAAATGAATAGTAGTAGTTGCCACAGTACTCTGTACTTTGGGAATCATGCTATTTACTTCTCTTATATTTCCTACAACAGTGAGTTTTATACAAACACAAGGCACTGAATAAATGTTTATTAACTAAAATTTAGCACATTGCAAATCATGAAATTTGAGTGTTTGAAGAACGATTAAAGTTCATCTAGTTCATTCCTCCATCTGATCATATGGTTTCCTACTAAACACCAGCTTGTACATGATTAGTTTAGTGACAGGGCACTCACAGCTGTATGTGTAGGGCAGCCCATTCCATGAATTCCTTCAAAATCCATTGAAAAGAAAACTGGCTGTTATTGCTTCCCCAAGGGAATAAAGAAGGCTGTTATCCAAAAGTAAGATCACCGTCGACTCCATTGCATAATTGACAGGACTTAGAGTCCTACTGTGATGTGAGGAAGACAGTTTAGGAAAAGACACAATTGCAGGAATATAACTATTTCATCTAATTTTTCATACCCTTCTCTTTTTTCTCCACCAAAATCAGAACTTATTTCAATATGAGTAAATGCTCATATGGGGCACATAATACTTATGTGGTATAGAAAAGCCCTAAAATGTGTCATTTATCTAATGTTTAACTATAAGTAGCTTGGATTGAAATAATAATTTCTGATTTATTGCTTTCCAAGTCAGCCTACACAGTAGAATTTAATTTGCTCAAAGTTGGACACCTAACCCTTCATATTTCTCCCCAGCCTACCCCTGCCACTTCTCCATATAGACCCTTAGCAAGGAAGGAGTTAAAAGCGCAACATATAAAATTTAGGTTTTACAATGTTTCAGTAAAATATAAAGAACCATTTTATAATTCTAGGAATAGGCCAAAACCAATATACACTTAAAAAATCCAGATGTTCAAATAGCCTGTGTGTGTGTGTGTGTGTGTGTGTGTGTGTGTGTGTGTGTTAAGGTCATATCATGCTATTAATTTCAATTATTTTAAGCAATCTTCTACTTGATGGGGGATATGAAATAAATTCAGCTTATTCCTCATCACAGTGATGGTATATATACCTTTAACCTAGGAAGAGCTCCACCCCTAGTTTAATTAGTCAGAGATATTCTAATACTCTATGAATTGGTTGGACCTCACCTCAATTTACTTCTTGCAAGATGACATTCATAGTACCTGTGTGGGATTTGGAAATAGGAACAAAAATGTATTTATGTCAGCAAAATAATAAGAGGAAGTTAGAAGATATACAGAAATGGTATGCTATTAAATTGGAAAAATGACCACAGATTGTGGCAGAATAGGATCATCGGAAACCCATTTTAATAATTAGAATTTAGCTTATTAGGGCACTAGGCATTAGGTTAATTCTAACTGTCACCCACGAAGTATCAGGGTGGTTTCAAATTGTTTTAACGCAAGTTGCCTAAGAATTGGAAATTGTTCCTGTGGGTTTGTCTAGCAAGCTCACATTTTGGTTTTGCATTTGGTATTTGGTATTTGCATTAAATATATTACTTTAACGGGCAACA
>NW_012140617.1:0-1334 GCF_000956105.1 Propithecus coquereli | reverse complement strand
TTATTACAATAGAATGATAGATTGCAAAATTTTTCAGGGCAGGAACTCTAGCATATATGCTTTTGTATTCCTTGATATACTTAGTGCATTTCCTATAATACATACTTTTTTTTTTTTTAAAGAGACAGGGTCTCACTCTGTCACCCAGGCTGGAATGCAGTGGTGCAATCATAGCTCACTGCAGCCTGTAACCCCTGGGCTCAAGAGAAGCAATCCTCCTGCCTCATCATCCCAAGTACCTAGGACTACAGGTGTGCACCACCACACTGGTTATTTTTTTATTTTTTGTAGAAACAGAATCTTGATACATTACCCAGGCTGGTCTCAAACTCCTGGCCTCATGGGATCCCCTCATGTCAGGCTCCCAGGGAGATGGGATTACAGGCACAAACCACCATGCCCAGCCCTAGTGTACACACTTTTAACACATTAGGGCATTTACCTTAGGGCTCGTATTACAATACAACATTTTGTTATGTTTGGATAGATGGAAAATCTAGCAAAATTGACATTTATTTAGGGTAACTGAGCTCTTCTATCTTCTTCATATGGCAACCTTATTTAATTTAAAATTATTATATCATCTCCACTGCAACTAGATTGGCACCAGTGAAACCCTTGAACTTGTTCAGAGCTATTTTTTTTTTTTTTTTTTTGAGACAGAGTCTCACTGTGTGGCCCGGGCTAGAGCGCCATGGCATCATCCTCACTCACAGCAACCTTAAACTCCTGGGCTCAAGCGATCCTCCTGCCTCAGCCTCCTGAGTGGCTGGGACTATAGGCATGCGCCACCATGCCTGGATAATTTTTTTTTCTATGTATTTTTAGTTGTCTGATTAATTTCTTTCTATTTTTAGTAGAGATGGGGTCTCGCTCTTGCTCAGGCTGGTCTCGAACTCCTGAGCTCAAACAATCCGCCCACCTCGGCCTCCCAGAGAGCTAGGATTACAGGCATGAGCCACCGCGCCAGGCCTAGAGCTATTTTTTAATCAAGAAAATTTCCATTGTGGCCCGGCACCTATACCTACGAATTATTTTGATAGGCTCTGTTTAAATGTAATGTTGTCTTCCTCCTTAGGAGTAGCCAGTTCAACCCTAAATTTTCACTCCGACAATAGGGATTTAGTCAACAACAATGTGTTTCTACAGAAAATACTGCCTTCATTTTAAATAAATGTCTTCCTTTCCCTTAAGTACTTTTATTCAAACTGAGGGACTTCAGTCTACTAAATAGACATCCTTCCCTTGTAAAGTACATAAAATAAACATGTTGGGATTCCTACTTAGGGAAACTTCATACTATAAGAAATAGCAGAGTATCAGGGACATAAAGT
>NW_012140616.1:3633-4181 GCF_000956105.1 Propithecus coquereli | reverse complement strand
TTCTGAAGATATGTAGATACTGTATGTACAGTACACGTCAGTTAATCCTAACGTGTGCTAAAGCCAGTGTCACAGCAGAAATTGACTGTCTCTTCTTAACTCTGCTTCTTTAGAGACACCATGTTGGTAGCTGGAAATCAGCCATGGTGGGAGTATTTGCATGGAATTTTCCAAAAGCTATATATTACATCTGTTTTTTTCTTTTTTCCTGTAATTCCAATTGTTAATTTACCAGCACAACCCTGGAAACCTAATTGTATTTTTGTGAATTATATATTCACATATACAAACTCTCCTGATGGATAAAAAAAGTATAAACCAATAAAATAATTAGTCACAGGCTATGTTGGTTAGTGATGTTAATATCGGACCCAGAAAGCAAATTTTTAATACAGACCCTTCAGTATCAGCCAAAAAGGCAACTTGATTTTTACTTAAGTACATTGTCTGCTAATATGATAATTTGCAAATGCACTTTTTATGAATATCTAATTTTACTGAGATATAATTTACATAGTATAACATGCACAGATCCTAATACAGCTCTA
>NW_012140616.1:0-473 GCF_000956105.1 Propithecus coquereli | reverse complement strand
ATAGTACTATGTAATGTAGCAATGTATTGCTGCTGGTATATAAAAATAAAATTGTTTTTATAAATTGATTTTATGTTATGGGAAGATGCTAAATCCAATCTTTACAATTTTTATTTCTTTACTGGTAGGACTTTCAGAACAATATCAAATAAAATGGTGAAAGTATGCTTATCTTTTTCCTGATCTTGGAAAAATGCATTCAACACTTCACTGTTAAGATTGAGGTTAATTGTAGATTATTGTAGAAGCCTTTTTATCAGATTGAGCACCTTCCTCTCTATTCCTAGGTTGCTAAGAATTTTTATTATCAATGGATAGTGAGTTTTATCAAATCTGCTGTGTTTTTCTTTTTGCATCAACTACAATGCCCATAGACTTTTCTTTATTCCGGAAGTGTAGTGAATTACATTATAAGATTATAATTTTAATAAGATACAATGTACTTTTAAAAATCTATAATATTAAGTGTACAA
>NW_012140615.1:4106-6501 GCF_000956105.1 Propithecus coquereli | reverse complement strand
AATAAAATTTCCCTCGAATTAGGTACAACTTGAACAGGAGTATACACGGAGAGCTCAGATTGCTTCCCCGACTGTCAGACTGATGAAAAAGAACTGTCAGACTCCAAATTTTTAAACAAAAATATGAGGATGCTCTCGAGTCCCAATAGTAAGATTTATTTTTACTGAATCGGATTAAGATTTTCATGTCACCACGGATGGGAATTAACAAAACAGGATCAATCTTATGCACTAACAAATTAGAAAGCTATTCTCCTCAAACTTTTTCAATTAGACAAATGTGTTGAGTTAAAGAAAGCCTACTTAGTTTATAAAATTAACACTGAAAGTATATTTGGACTGTAAAATCAGGAGTAACAGAGGAAATACGTCATCTTTGAATTTATGTACATATGGCTCTTTAGTGTCTTTCTTTCAGGGTCTTATTGGGATGAGAACATGAAGTGAGAAGCCCTCAAATCATGGTCCTGCTCTGATACTAGAGCCACTTTCCTCCACCAAAGATGTATCTAACTCTTTCTCCATCCTCCATCTCACTCAATCCTCAATCCCAAGGCAGGTGGCATTCCCAGCCCCAGCCCTTTATGCATCCCATTCCAAGCTTATCCTCTACCTACCAAATCCATCTTCATCCTACTAGGCACTGCCAACTATTCTTGCTCTTGGGAAACAATCTTCTGAAGTCACCCACTATCCCAATTTCTCTTGCCTTTCCTCCCATCTTTCTGGCAACTTCTCAGTTGCATAGCATGTTCCTCCTCTTTCTCTTCTATTTTCATTTTGTTGTTCCCTAGTCAGTCTCCTACTTTTTTGACTACTTGCTTTCCTGAGTAACCTCATTCACTGCCATGTCTGCAATGTGAGTCCAACATTTCCAAAATTAAATTCATTATCTTTCTCCCCAAACCTGTTCTTCCACCTCTTGTTTTTCACATCTTGGTTAATTACATCACTTAGCTAACAAGTTGCTCAAGTTAGAAACACCAGGTTCTTTCTGGGTCTTTCTCCGTCCTCCCCACTGTTCCCTACTCCAACTCCACACAGCAATCTTTATACCCCTACCCTCCAGCACACACACATGCATTTAACAATGTGCTATTGTGTCCACAATCCATAAATCCATCTTGAATCACCCCGTTCTTGCCATCTTCCCTCAGGTTATCATCTTAGTTCAGGCCACAATATTCCCTAACGCCTGTGGTCATCTCCTAATTGGCTCTCCTGCCTCCAGCCCTTCTTTTTGTCCATCTTTCACAAAGCTGCCAGACTATAGTTACAGAACATGCCAATTATTATATCACACCCTGTCTTAAAAGGAGCTGGTAGCTCCTTACTGCCTACTTGGTAGATTCCAAACTCTACATTTCAGTTCTGATAAGTTTCAGATTTTTATCTTTATGGTCCAGAAGATATTTCAGTCCCTATTGGCTCTAAAATTCTAAAAACACAGCGAAGTTCAAATAAGTCGACATGTGGTGTCTTAACTGTACCTACGGCTGTCCTCAAATTTGAGCATGTCCTATTTCAAAAAATATATAGTATCAGAGAAATTGCAGTTGTGATGTAAGCATTTCACCAGCCTGGGGTACGTTACATAACTTCCAAATCTCAAGAACTTCATTGGTAAAAATGGGGATAATACCACCTACTTTGCAAGGTTATTAGAATGATTAAATGAAACATTTAAAAGGTGCCAAGGCACACATGATTGATGCCCAGTAATTGCCTTCTTTTACCCATGGAAACACGTTAAATATAATACGCTTGCTGGTTCAGCAGTTCGCAGATCAACTAAAGAAAATCCTATTTAATTCTCACATACTTAGCTCTAAAGCCAAGAAAACTCAGTCAGCATTCAGCGAATATTTACAGATCCAGGCACTGTGCTAAAATAGGCCTGCTTCCCACCCTCAATGGAGATGAGGGTCTAGTATGGGTGACAAGCAAGCAAAATTCACAGTATAAAGCCGTGATAAGGTTAGCCCCAGGTACTACTGAAAGGGGCACTTAAAACGGGGTTGGGATCAGGAAACGGACATGGAAAAAGCTTCCTTCCTTCCATATGTATCATCCCACTTTGGCATACTGCTTTTAAAATCTGGAGCAGAGGCTCTGGAAGGTGGATTTGTATGGGGTTTGAGAGCACAGGGATCTGAAATGACAGAAAATCGAAACCTGTAGGTAAGACCAACTTGGGGAAAAATCATTCACTCCCCTTGCTTTGGGTCACCCCCAGAATGGCCCTGGAAGGCTGGATTGGCCAGGGAGGCAGAGGAAAGAAGCAAAAACCACAAGAGAAGGGGGAAAGGGAAGAGAGAGGAATAAAACCCTCAGCTCAGCAATGGGGATGGAAAGGAAATTCCTGTGGGCAAAATTTAAATAAGGCCATATTAAG
>NW_012140615.1:0-811 GCF_000956105.1 Propithecus coquereli | reverse complement strand
TGTTTTTAGATATATGTTTATAAATACGACTAGAAGAAACTGAAAGAAATATACCTAGATCTTAACAATCATTATTTCTAAATGACGGAATTACTAAGTGATTTGTATTATTTATACTTTCCTGCAGTTCCAAACTTTCTGAAGCATAGAGTTCCTTATAATCAGAGAATAAACAGTTTAAACTTTTCCTATACAAGTAAAATTCCAATAATACTAAATATGCTATATCATATTATTTCACATAATGTTATTTCATGTGTAACTCAGGGTAAGGTATATAACTGATGTTTTGCAAGGCAACAGGGAATGCTAGAACAAACAAAAGAACCACAAAAACTCCTCCATGCTAAGGGGTTCATACAGTTATCAAATTGCCTAACAAGGGGTCTTCTAAAAGAGAGAAGCTTTCTGTTTGCTAGACAAAGACTTTTAGTATGTTTTACATGTAGGCCAAAAAGACCATTTATTAATTGATAATTCTCTTAAAAGGCATTTATTAGGATTTTAATAAAAACTACACAATTATCTCCAGTCATTCTTCATCTGATGGTATATTTTGTTTGGACTCCAAATTTTAAGGAATACAATTATCATACTGCAACTAAGCCTCAATATTCTCATCAAGAGATAAGGAGCCATCCAGAATTCTAGACATTCTGAAGTATTAATTAGCATTAAAATTCACTAGAGGCCAGGCACAGTGGCTCATGCCTGTAATCCTAGCACTTTGGGAGGCCGAGGTGGGAGGATCACTTGAGGCCAGGAATTCAAGACCACCATGAGCAATAGCGAGACCCTGTCTCTAAAAAAA
>NW_012140614.1:19393-19786 GCF_000956105.1 Propithecus coquereli | reverse complement strand
TGATTGTTTCTTCAAGATGAGATTCAAGATATTAAGAGATACTGGCATTAAGCTGATGTTGTATATTTCCCATTACATCATATCAGGAAACGACAAAAGTCAATTTGTCCTATTGTGGCTGATGCTAAATGAGATCACTTCATTAAAGTGGTATATGGTAGACTGCCCTTGTAAAAGTACTCTCTTTTTTTTGTAATTAATAATTTTTGGTGCACACTTTGAGACCATGTGAATATCTTGTTCCCACAACATTTCACCTAGTATTTTGGTTTTCATTGATAATCTTTCCTTCACTATTGCACTAGTAGTTGCAAAATGGTGATTTGTTTTTTTTCCTAATCCTGTCATTCTTTCTGCATTTAGTAACTGGCATTCTTTTGTAGAGAGCAGTTC
>NW_012140614.1:17368-17753 GCF_000956105.1 Propithecus coquereli | reverse complement strand
TGATTAGTAGAATAATTAGTTATTCTATTGATCATTAAATTCTAACCCCCAGTACTCCAAAGAAAAAAAGTTCTTTAAGTTTCCACTATCACGGTATAGATAGTTTTCTTTGTAATTTCATAATTTTAAATATATATTGTGTTGAGAGTCTCCAAGACCACCCCCTAAGTTTGGTGATTTATTGGGAGGATTTATAGGATCCAGGATATAGTAGTACACATAGCTATAATCTATGACAGTGAAAGGATATGAATCAAAATCAGCAAAGGGTAGAAGAGGTGCACGAGGCAAGGTCCAGACTCTAGCCCAGACAATAGAGCAAGACCCTGCCTCAAAAAAACAAAAACAAAAACTCATAGTTTTCAATTTAATATTGCCATATCTG
>NW_012140614.1:15436-15948 GCF_000956105.1 Propithecus coquereli | reverse complement strand
GCTGCATAAAGACTAAGGTAAGGAAAATATGAAAGAGAAATTTTAAAATTATGGAGGATCCAGTGAGGTTTTAATATAAGGATAATTGGAAAAAGTAAGCCAGGAATTATAAAAGAAAACCTATATGATCCTCTCAATACATGCAGGAAAAGCATTTGATAGAATCCAGCATCTATTACTGAAAAAAATTCTCAGCAAATTAGGAATACAGAGGAAGCCATCTCAATAGGTAAAATCATACATAAATGGTGAAAACAGAATGATTCTATCCTAAAATCAGGCAAAAGACAAGGATTTCTTTTTGCTATCACTACTTCTATTCAACATTATTCTAGCTAATGGAATAAGCAAGAAAAAGAAACAAAAGACTCCCAGTTTAGAAAGAAAGAAGTAAAATTGTCTTTCTTTATAGGTGACATTATTGTCTATGTAGAAAATCCAATGGAATCTACAAAAAAAGGTACTAGAGCTAATAAGGGATTTTTTTTCAAGATTAAATAATATAATCAATA
>NW_012140614.1:14589-14982 GCF_000956105.1 Propithecus coquereli | reverse complement strand
GAAAAATTTTAGCACACCCAAATTTGAAATCTTTTTAATATAAGAAGAAAAATATTCAACTAATTTATCTGTGGCATCTGAATTTGATTAAAAAAATTAAATAGGGATAAGCCAGTTGGATTCCTAAATCAGATATTATTAGTAAATACTCTTATGTGTAAAGGTTAGAGGATTTCTGCTTTTACTTGTATGGGGACCAAATATTCTTAAGGGCTCTGTCACTACAGTATAAACAAATTCTAGATAAATTAGAAAAACATTGTTTTTAATGCATTGTCAAGCTTGTAAAAAGTAAGAGAATCTTTGAGGGGCATACATATACAGATACATGGACATATAAAGATAAAATAGTTGAAACTATAGTGAGGATTTGTGAGCTATAAATGAATGCAC
>NW_012140614.1:11805-12929 GCF_000956105.1 Propithecus coquereli | reverse complement strand
CTAATTTTTTCTATATATTTTTAGTTGTCCAATTAATTTCTTTCTATTTTTAGTAGAGACAGGGTCTCGCTCTTGCTCAGGCTGGTCTCGAACTCCCGAGCTCAAACAATCCACCCGCCTCGGCCCCCCAGAATGCTAGGATTACAGGCGTGAGCCACCGCGCCCGGCCTATGCCAACTAATTTTAAAACACAGGTAGAAATGGACACATTTTTGAAAAATATAACTTTCCAAAACTGTTCAAGTAGACTTAGAAGCCATCCACAATCCTGTAACCTTTAAAGAAATTTAATCTGTAAAGTCTACCTATCAAGAAACCAGTAGGCCTAGATAGTTTTTCAAGGAAGTTCCACCCAAAATACCAGGAACAGATCATTCCATTTTTGTAGAGCTGCAGTCCCAAACCCCTGGGCTGCAGGCCAGTACCAGGCCGTGGCCTTTCAGGAACCAGGCTGCACAGCAGGAGATGAGCAGTGGGCAAGTGAGTGAAGCTTCATCTGTATTTACAGCTGCTCCCCATCGCTTGCCATCCTCTCCACCCCTGGTCTGTGGAAAAATTGTCTTCCACGAAACCAGTCTCTGGTGCCAAAAAGGTTGAGGACCTGTATTAGAGAAGAAGAACTCTTCCAGCCCCACTCATTCTATGAGAGTAGAATGACCTTTATATCAAGATCAATTAAGAATTATAAGAAAAGAAAATTATAGTCCAATCATGCTCAGGAATATATATTGAAAAATTTTAAAACATTACCACAAGTCCAGTAGTATGTAAAAATAATGTAACTATCGCAGTAGATCCAAAAAGAGTATCTGACAGAATTCATCATAATAAAAAGTTCTAGCAAAATGAGATATAGACCTTTCTTGAATTGATAAAGGATACCTAACAAAAACCTTTAGCAATCATCGTTCTTGTTTTTTTTTTTTTTTGAGACAGAGTCTCACTGTGTTGTCCAGGCAAGAGTGCCATGGCATCATCCTAGCTCACAGCAACCTCAAACTCCTAGGCTCAAGCAATCCTTCTGCTTCAGCCTCCCGAGTAGCTGGGACTACAGGCATGCGCCACCATGCCCGGCTAATTTTTTTCTATATATTTTTAGTTGTCCGATTAATTTCTTTCTATTT
>NW_012140614.1:11240-11543 GCF_000956105.1 Propithecus coquereli | reverse complement strand
TTATTGTTTTCTGTGTGTGAGTTATATGCAACTTGAAAAATAGTTCACGTGACTCAAGGTAAAGAGACATGTGAGTTAGATATGCTTCATGAAGCCCCAGGCACAAAAGTAGCATGAGTTAAATACAACTCACATGGCATTTAATGTGTTAATTTCTCTTGCTAGGGAGAAACTAAATTTTATTTAAATTGTTTAAGTCTAAGCCTACGCAATAGCGAGACCCATCTCTACAAAAAATTTAAAAAATAAAATTAGCTGGGTGTGGTGGCATGTGCCTGTAGTCCTAGCTACTTGGGAGGCTGA
>NW_012140614.1:10321-11190 GCF_000956105.1 Propithecus coquereli | reverse complement strand
GTACCATAAATATTGTTCTTTTCTCTCTGAACAAAATACTTATAAAAGCCAACATTTTGATTTTAACTGAAATTCTTTTGGTTGTATAGGATTTCTCATTTTGCTCTGTGGTGTTCATCTCGAAGTCCCCATTGAATTTCTGTATCTTACTTCTTTATAATCAGACAGCTAAATGTTTCCCCCTGAAGGCTGTTTTTCAGTGGAGAGAATTTTTCCTTTGTCTTGTATTTGCTTTGTCAGGATCCCTCTGCTTTGAATCCAGAAAAGGATGAAGAACTAATTTAAAATTTATATCTAGCTGGTTTCTTTCATCGAGTCTGCAGACTTGCTTATTCACAACATGATCTCCACAGAGATCTCTGGCATAGACCTTTCGCTAAGTCTTCTACACTCTCTCTTCTTTTGATCTTAATTTAGCTCCCTCTGCTTCGCTCTGATCTCTCAATAAGCACATTGATTTAGAAACACTTCATCAAGGACTAAAAATTCGTATTCTGTCTCAAAGGTGGAGATGGATTGTATCTTCTATTTTCTCAGACTTATCCCTCTGCTTTTGTTTTTGATTTTACATCTTCCCGTCTTTCTGTTTTCTCCAGTATCAGCCTCTTTCTACCCTCCTTCCTTTCTGTGGTCTACCATCAAAAAACAAAAAACCTAAGTCCTTTATTTTCCTTTACAAACTTTTCCTTCACACCCAAGTTCAGTAGCTGCCTTGTATCTCTACTTCCCTGCTTCTCTTTTGCCCCAAACCCCTTGAAATCAGGGTTTCACTCTGCTGAAACAGTTCTTGCTCAAGTCACTCTAATGACCCAGCTACCAAATCCTTCTGACCACTTCTTAGACCCTGTTTTGACTTCACTCTTCAGAGT
>NW_012140614.1:512-816 GCF_000956105.1 Propithecus coquereli | reverse complement strand
CAAACCCCAGTTCTATTTTCTGTATAATTCTGAGGAAGTCACCTTATATCTTTGAGCTTTTGTTATCTTACCCTAAAAAGGGACTAAGAATGCCTACCTTCTAAGGTTGTTCCAGATTAATAAATATTTATAGTGTGCCTTTTATGTCCATCACACTCTAGATAAAAAAGACAAAATGAGGCCTGTGCTGTCATGGAGCTTACATTCTATTGGTTGCTGTGAGGTTTAAATGAGATAACATCTAGCAGTGCTTGTTACATAATGGACATTCAGAAGATGTCAATTTCTCAGCCAAGGTTCGCAT
>NW_012140614.1:0-462 GCF_000956105.1 Propithecus coquereli | reverse complement strand
ATATTAGAATTAGTAAGTTATACAGTTATCACTCCCTTAATAAATTGTGCCTGTGTTGATTATTCTGTTGCCTTCCCAATTGTTAGCTGGTATTCTCAGTCTACATTAAATTGTAATAATACACCAATACTGTAAAGTGGTGGTTGCTTAAGTTTAATCTAAAGACTTGCCCTATATAGCTAGTACTTATTTAAGAAACATAGTTATATTACAATATGTTCATGTATTTTTGTTGATTTTTATTTAATTTATAAATTAAGATTCTAAATTAATGCTGTGAGACTCTGAATAGTATTCTCGGAAGATACATTTTCATTTTTGCCTTTGAAAAGTGAGAAATATGAGGTCATATGAGATTAAAACTGTTTGGGGAAAAAAAACCATAAATGTAACCTTTGATACAATTAAAATCAGAATATATAGCACTCAAACCACTAGGGAAGATGAAAGCAAGTAAAAGTA
>NW_012140613.1:12479-12850 GCF_000956105.1 Propithecus coquereli | reverse complement strand
AAATTGATTTCCCATGTGAAAGCTTTCATTTTGATCAAAGAGTAATAAGGTACCAAATGCCCCAAAAGCAAAGAAAGCAAAAAGCACAAATGGGTACTTTATATCATCTGCCTGGCAGCCTTTTACATGGATGTCTTCCTGTGGTCCCCACAATGACCCCAAGAAGTGGAGATTACCAACCTATTTTAATGTGAAAGAAACTAAGGAGTAGAAAAGCTAAGTGACCTATTCAGTGTCGCATAGCAACTAAGCTAAAATAGTTCTCAAACCAGGTCCTCAGATACACCCCCACTTCTCTAATCAGAGGAAGGCCAGCTTGCAATTACCCAGAGGGGAATAAAACCACTCTCCTCTTGTTCTGCCCATTTCTA
>NW_012140613.1:0-704 GCF_000956105.1 Propithecus coquereli | reverse complement strand
ATATGGAATATGATGAAACAACATGAACAAAATTCTAAAGAAAAGAAAACAGGACCCAAGAATTTCATAACCACCCAAAATTGTCTCATTTTTTTTAGCTGCCTCGAGTGCAAGCCAGGTATGGGGCTTATTGTGGATAAGGCGAGGCCACTATGGATCCCAAGTGGAATATCACTTGGTGCACACAGAGCTACTCTCAAGTAACTGGAAGACTGTGTGACCCTACAGAATTCTGGAATTCTTACAGATAAGCCCAGGAAGTATATGAAGTGGTAATGGTTGTAAGGTCAGGAATTTTTCAACACTGAATTCTTGAGGAATTTTCATTTGCTTATTTATCCATTCATTCATTCAGCAAATATTTGTTGAGTCCCTTTGCTACATTCCAGTGTCTATGCTTTACACATTTAATTTGGGATATATGATGTATAGTATTTTATGGTAATTACTTCTTTTATCCATAACTCTGATAAGAGTGTTTTCCCAGTATCTCATGGGAGAGACACAGGAAGAACATGTCAACTGATCATAATTTTGTGAAGGAAATTCCTGGAAAAGTATATAACGCCAGCACATATTATTACTTAAATATTTCTAATACAAAATCTAAAATGTAAAGATCCTTAAACTGGGAATTTACCCTAAGGGAAAAAAGACATTACATTAAAAAGACACCTGCATTTGAACGTTTATAGCAGCACAAT
>NW_012140612.1:6222-6545 GCF_000956105.1 Propithecus coquereli | reverse complement strand
TTAAAAAGACAACCCAAAGAATGAGAGAAGATATTTGCAAATAATATATCTGATAAGGGACCTGTATACAGAATATATAAAGAATACTTACAACTCAGCAATAAAAAGACCAAAAAAAAAAAACCCAATTAAAAAAATGAACAAAAGATTTGAACAGATATTTTTTTAAAGAAGATACATACAAATGTCCGATAAATTCAAGATAATTTATCATTAGGGAAATGCAAATTAAAAAGACAACCCAAAGAATGAGAGAAGATATTTGCAAATAATATATCTGATAAGGGACCTGTATACAGAATATATAAAGAATACTTACAACT
>NW_012140612.1:0-660 GCF_000956105.1 Propithecus coquereli | reverse complement strand
ATCTACTCTGCCTACGCTCTAGAAATGAAACAGCAAAGCCTAGATGACAGTACCTCTGTTTAGAGCACAGTTTACTGAATATTTGAAGCCCACTATTGAGACCTACTGCTCAGAAATAAAGATTCCTTTCAAAATATCAATGTTCATTGACAATGTACCTAGTCACCCAAGAGCTCTGATGAAGATATACAAGAAGATTAACGTTGTTTTCATGCCTGCTAACACAACATCCATTCTGCAGCCCGTGGATCAAGGAATAATATTGACTTTCAAGTCTTATTATTAAGACAGTGATTTATTCTGATGGATCTGGGCAAAGTCAATTGAAAATCTTCTGGAAAGGATTCACCATTTTAGAACATTTGGGATTCACGGGGGGAGGTCAAAATATGAACATTAACAGGAATTTAGAAGAAGTTGATTCCAACCGCTAAGGATACTTTGAGGGGTTCAAGATTTCAGTGGCTGAAGTCACTGCAAATGTGGTAGAAATAGCAGGAAAACTAGAATTAGAAGTGGAGCCTGATGATGGGACTGAATTGCTGCAATCTCACAATAAAACTTGAACAGACAAGGAGTTGTTTCTTATAGATGAGCAAAGGAAATTATTTCTCGAGATGGAATATACTCCTGATGAAGATGCTGTCAACATTGTTGCCC
>NW_012140611.1:2891-3800 GCF_000956105.1 Propithecus coquereli | reverse complement strand
TTAAACAAAGAAATTTCGCCTGTGAGCCTAAATGGAAATCTTATATTTAAATACTTGTGTTTCAAATCAGAAACACTATTTATCATCCAACCATTCATTTGTATTTCTAAACCGGGATGTTTATTATGCTTTTATTAGAAGCATAGAATTGGTGATTGTCATGCAGATATTCACTGTTGTCTGCCTGAGCATAATCTTAGAAAGGAGCAGGCTCCAGAGTAACCCTCCATAAACAAAGTCATAGGAGATGTCCATAAAAGGACAAGGTGCACAGGTAAGGAGGTGAATGAGACACCTTAAATGTAAGACCTATTGGTCCCTCCATAGAAGCTAAGTTAAAAGCATCATGTTCCATTTGGTTTGTCTTTTTTTCCCTTTTCCTTTTTGGATTGCCTTCATATACTTTGCTAGATGAAAGCCATAAGTAATATGAAGAATATAATCATTAGAAAATCATGTTTATTATGCTAAGAACTAAGAGGAAAAACCCATCAAGAATGAACAAGAACAAGGGATTTATCTGTGATCTCTGCAAAAAAAAAATTATCTCTGGATAATTTAGGAACTGAGACAAAATGATGACAGTGTCATGGCTAAATTCTAACCTCTGCAGGCTGGATTGTCACAGGTTATTGAAAAGCCTGTTGGCAATAACACAGTCTGTCTTGAGTTGGAAATAGTTACTGAATACAGGTCTCTCTTTGACAACATAATGAGCCATAATTGTTACAACACTTGGACTTCACATGAAAATTAGAGTAACCTTATGCAGTATCAATCCTGAAGTGGGTGTTCATGATTTTTAAATATTTCTTAGATTTTTTTTTCATCCAAAAGAATTATAAATCATCTGTCTAGCTGGTTTATCAAAGGAGAACATGTTGGATCATAGCCCATATCATGAACATA
>NW_012140611.1:0-533 GCF_000956105.1 Propithecus coquereli | reverse complement strand
TGTACCAATTTAAGCAAGTAAGTCAATGAGTATTGACAATTTTATACCCTACTGTAACCATCATTCTATTAAAAATATAGAACATTCCCATAATCTCAGAAACTTCATTCCTGTCACTTTTAAGTCCAATCCCCTCCCCTCTCCAGCATTTACTGAAGACTACCACTGGTTTCTGTCACTATGACGTAAATTTGTCTGTTCTAGAGTTTTATATAAATGAAATCATACAATATATATTCTTCTATGTCTGGCTGTTTTCAGTTAGGATAATATTTTGACCCGTATCCATGTTGATGTGTGTATCAATAGTTTGTTCTTTTTATTGCTAAGTAGTATTCTATGAATAGAACAGCAATGCTTATTCATTCACCTACTGAAGGACATTTGAGTTGTACCAAGACTTGGTACTATTTATCTTTTAAATTTTAGCTATTCTAGTATGTGTATGTTGTTAACTTGCATTTCTCTAATAACCAGCGAATATTTTCTTCATGCACTTATTGGACATTGGTATAATATATCTTCTTTTGTGA
>NW_012140610.1:11894-12372 GCF_000956105.1 Propithecus coquereli | reverse complement strand
CTTTTCTATGTTTAGATACACAAATACTTACCATTGTGTTACAATTGCCTGTAGCATTCAGTATAGTAATAGGCTGTACAGGTCTGTAGTCTAGGAACAATAGGCTATATCAAATAGCTTAGATGTGTAGTATCTAGATTTGTGTAAGTACACTGTGATGTTTACCTAACAGTGCATTTCTCGAAACACATCCCCGTCATTAAGTGATGTGTGACTGCATAAGCTGTTCGCCAGAAACTGGACACTATTTGCCAAGTTTTAAATAGCTTATATTGACTACTAGTTGTAACAAAGACATATGCAGAGACATAGGCACACACACAAATATAGTATGCAAAATGGACCTGGGCCAAAATAGTTGTAAAATTAGGCAACATCACTTACCAGCTGTGTTTTAAAAACTGTGATCATAGTTACCGTGTGTGTGTCTGTGTGCGTATGTGTGTGTTTAACAAGCTAAAGGCTTTTTTTTTTTTTA
>NW_012140610.1:0-684 GCF_000956105.1 Propithecus coquereli | reverse complement strand
AAAGGTATGGAAACAACCCAAGTGCCCATCAATACATGAGTGGATTAATAAAATGTGGTAGATGTATACCATAGAGTTCTACTCAACCATAAAAAATGGTGAACTAATACCTCTTGTCTTAACCTGGATGGAACTGGAGACCATTCTTATAAGTGAAGTATCACAAGAATGAAAAAATGAACATTACACATACTCACCATTACTTTGGAACTAATAGATCAACACTTATGTGCACATATGGAAATAACATTCATCAGAAATCAAGCAGGTGGGAAGGGAAAGAGGGGATAGGTAAATTCACACCTGTCGGGTACAATGCACACTATCTGGGTGTAGGGCATACTTATAACTATGACGCAAATGGTACAAAATCAATTTATGTAACCAAAAGGTTTGAACCCCAATATTATTATGAAATAAAAATTTAAAAACTCCACCAATGATTTATAACAAGATAAATCTGAAGGAAGTGTAAACAGCACAAACCAAACTCCATTTCAAGCTTCCAAGAAAAGTTGGAAAATGGTTAGAATAAGAAATATGTATGAAATAACATCATTACTTTTCTGATCATAAATCTAAGACTTCTACTTGTGAATATTCTGAAATTGAAATGATATGAACACTTTATTAAAATACATATAACTGTTTCAACTTTAATAATTCTCTTTTTTAATATTTAAA
>NW_012140609.1:5917-7819 GCF_000956105.1 Propithecus coquereli | reverse complement strand
GAATGATCTAACATGCAGTGAGATCTCCAGTACTTAAAATTTCTGTTTGTGCTATTTATTTTGGTGACAGACCACAAGGGGGCATCAACCTATGAGTTTCCAAGTTAAACACAGTGCCACATTAAAACTAGACTGGAGCAGAAAGCCAAAAAGGTTAAGTTTGCCTCTTGATTTTTGACACTTCTCTCAAAAATGCTTCACTTCACTTCTAAAACTTTTCTCACTGTACTGCAATTTCAAATTTTTCCTGTATGGGTTAATGTATAAAGTAACAGTTTGGGAATTGTACTAATCAGAGCTGTCTAAATTTATATGGTTTGCTTCTCTTGCTAGACTGTAGCTTCAAGACAGATCTTACTATTTTGGTTTTAAAGCTGCTGAGTCAAAAAGAAAAAAGTATCACAAATACACTGCTATCTGACAGTTACTAAAGGCTGAAAATAATTTCTTAAAAGATAAATCGCCAATTAATTAGACGTATGAATGTTATTACCAAAGTATACATGAAGTGTACTTTCAACAAAATTAGCAAAAATTACAAATCTGTTCAATAAAGCCCTTTGTAAAGAAGAGAGGAACGGACTATAGGTTCCTAACAGGAAAAAAACTGCAATAAGCAGTGGGACAAATTAGAATACACTGAGTGTTACTGCATAGAAGCTACCACAAAAGCAAAGAAAACCATTTCACTTTTAAACAAATCATGCTCTAAATATGCTGAAAAGAAATTACATGGAGCCACTTCTTAAAACACTTAAATGTGATTTAAAAATTCAGCTAAGATGGAATCAAAATGATCATCTTAATCCTTTCGCGTTTTAGCCACTTTTCTCCCACACACGCTTGTAAGGCATGTTTTCAGTGTTCAAACCTGGTCTCTTTTTACAAAAATGCTGGACTGTGTCTAACGTACTTTGGAACTGTACATCTCATTCCCTTGCTGGTTTCACCTACAAATTAGGGCTCTTTTCATTACTCTTAATCCCAAATATTCTAATTATATACAGTTTTCTCCTACTGGAACTATTTTAAGACTGGTGACATACATCCAGTGACATGTCTAAGAATAAAAACACTGACGTGTGTAGAGGGTGTGTTTCTGGGATTATTTGAATTAGGTATTCAGGAAACTGTGCTGGCTGAAAGCTCCCTGCGGTAGGGGCCGTTCTTATTCGCCAATATTCACCTACTATAAAGCAAGCGTAAGTTAAGTTCTTTTAAAGAAGCACAGGTCTGCAATCACTCAGCCAGAAACCTTGGGAGATGTTTTTCTCCGTTTAGAACTTTACATATTTCAGTAAGGTAATATAATACATACATCAAATATCATGGAACACTCCTTGTATCAAATATGACATTTGCAATGAAATACATGAATATTCAAAATGGAATAAATGTCTCACTCAAATCAGTTCCAGTTAGTTTTGTCAACAAATGAACATGCCACAAACTTAGGAATAATTTCGCTTTCCGTGCTTTTCAGATTTCTGAACTGCAGATAAGAAACTGTGATCCGGATTTCTAAATCTGAAACACTGCCTGAACTGAATACTGCCTGAACTGCAGCTTGCATGCCCACTGTCTTACTTGACATACTAATCACTTTCTCTCCACTCACATATCTTTCTCCTTAGTAACCTTCCCCTTCTCCCATAAAGAATAGGCTAAAATTCCCATTTCTCCATCTGTAGCCACAGTGAACAGAGGATGGATGGACCAACCTGATCTAGTCTGGACATAAGGAAAGGCAGAGCTGCTTAGAGATACTGGTCCTGAGAGCATGGCCACGTGGGACTTGCACAAGCTCACAAACCACATAAAGCTGCTGGTGTGAAACAATATAAATGTGCAAGAAAACAAAACACACACACTCCCACGAAAATCCTGCCCTTGAGTTCCTCC
>NW_012140609.1:0-1222 GCF_000956105.1 Propithecus coquereli | reverse complement strand
GTCTCCTAACGTTGTGCGATGGAAAGCCATCGTCATCTATGTGGTATTCTTTTTCTTCTTTTTCCTTTTTAAAGAGACAGGGTCTCATAGCTTTGCTGCCCGGGCTGGATTCGAATTCCTGGGCTCAAGAGCTCCTCCCACAACAGCTTGAGTCCCTGGGGCTACAGGTGCATGCCACCGCACCCGATTATCTATGCAGTATGCTAGTGAAAAAATGTTTAACTTTGTTTCTTCGTGATTATATTCATCGGGCACCTCCAAATTGTGGAAAATTCTACAAGAAAACTGACCTGAACTCTTCAGAAATGCCGATCCCATAAAGACAAAAGGTGGCAGGGAGATTATTTTAGATGAAAGAAGACTAAACAGTTAAAATAGCCACATGCCATGGTGATCTCTGACTGGATCTTGGACTGAAAAAGAGAGTTATATAGCCAAGCAGGGTGGCGTGTGCCTGTAGTTCGAGCTACTCGGGAGGCTGAGGCAGGAGGATCGCTTGAGCCCAGGAGTTTGAGGTTGCTGTGAGCTATGGTGATGCCGTTGCATTGTAGCCCGGGTGACAGAGCGAGATTGTGTCTCCAAAAAAAAAAAAAGTTATAAAGGACATTTTTTGAAAAACTGAAGAAATCTGAATATGTTAGCTGTCAGTGTTAATTTCTTTGGTGTGAAAAAAATATTATGGTTATGCAGGAAGATACTTACAATATATAACTACTGAAAAGGCACTCATATCAAAACTACATAAGGAATTACTATGAATCAATTAGAATATGACAAATATTCCATAGAAAACAGGTCAGGTCTACGGCCATGCCGCCCTGAACGCGCCTGATCCCGTCTGACCTTGGAAAATAGGTCAGAGATGATCAAATAATTCTACCAAAAACAGATTAAACATGCAGGTAGCCAATAAACCTGTGAAAAGGAGACCAGCTGGATTCGTCGTGACCAGAAGGGCAGCAAATATGAAGAGAACAGACAACGCCAAACGACGGTAAGGATGTGGAGCAGGGGGGGCTTCCACCAACTGCTGGCAGGTGGTCAACTGGTACAACCACTCTGGAAAAACACACTGTAAGTAGAACTAAAGACACAAATATCCCATGAGAAAGTTCCAGGCAAAAACCAGAAATAACCCAAATTGTTCACCTGAGAAATTAAGAGCATTTAATGAAGAGTCTAACACCGAATTTGTCCGTATCCATCGCAAAGCCGGGCACAC
>NW_012140608.1:1508-2853 GCF_000956105.1 Propithecus coquereli | reverse complement strand
AGTTTAGGTCCTAGAGTATCTCATGCTGGCTGAGCAAAAACCTCAACCCATCCAAATATTTTGTGCATAATTTCAGTCCCCCATTTTTAAGGTTCTAAGCCCATGCTCCTACATATAATAGGGTCCTGTCTTCTTCTACTAAAATTAGGACCCATTTGTGAGGAATTAGAAAAGAAGTTAAAACAGTATCTTTATTACTATTAAAGAGGATGGGAACACAGTTTTAAGTCTGCTGTCAAAAGGCTTCCAATACATCCTCTACCTGTGAGTTAAATTTACCCCAACCCAGCCCCTGGGAGTGCTGGAAAAATCAAAATCTTACAGGTTTGAGAGCTAGCCTTAAAAAAAGGTGGGGGGGAAAGAGTGTGATAGTTAATTGTATATGCCAACTTCACTGGTCCACAGCACCCAGATATTTCATCAAACATTATTCTGGGTGTTTCTGTAAGGGGATTTTTAGATGAGATGTAAATTGAATTGGTGGAATTTGGGTAAAGAAGATTATCCCCTATAATGCAGATGGCCCTCATCCAATCTGTTGGCAGCCTTAATGGAACAAAAAGACTGAGCTCCCCTAAGCAAAAAGGGATTCCGCCAGAAGGCAGCCTCCAGCCTTCATCTGCAACATCAGCTCTCCGTGGCTCACCAGCAGGCTGCCTCTGGACTCACACTGCAACTCACTGTGAAGTCTCCAGCCTGCCGCCCTCTCCTATCAGAGTCTGAACTCCCCAAGCCTCTGCAGCTTCATGAGCCAGGTCCTTAAAATAACTCTCTGTAGATATCCTATTGTTTCTGTTTCTCTGGAGAACCCTGACTAACACAGGGGGCTAGAAAGGAATGTGGCTGCACATCCTCATTCCTTTTCCAGACCCATCATCTCATCAGCCTGATAAATCTTTCTCCCTTCCTCATCAGCAAGGAACTGAGGTGGGGAGATAGGCCAGTTGTGTTTTTCCTCTATTTCCCTCGTGGATTGAGAGGCTCATGAAAGCATTAAAAATGGGGCATGAGCTTCTCCCCAACTTCTATCAATCAGGCCCTGTGTCTTTCTCCTGGAGTGATACAGACTCCATTTAATCTTTTGTACACATAAGAGTCTTACACTTATTTTTGCCAGCTTTGATCTTCATATAGCTTGAGCCACATCCAGACGAAACAGAGGACTTTCAATCTTTTGCTTCTTTTGCTAAAACTGATTCACATTGCAACTAAGTTATACCCCAGGTGCAGGGTGTAAAAAAGCAGTCGATTCAGACAAACCTGATTTCAAATCACAGATGCTCCTGTGTATTAGCTCTGTGTCACTAAGTTGCATAATTTCTCTTACATTTTCCTCTATTTTAGA
>NW_012140608.1:0-473 GCF_000956105.1 Propithecus coquereli | reverse complement strand
TGGAGTAATGAATGATTATCATGTATCATGGACATCCTGCTTCTCTGAGGACCCTTCTTTTCCATGTTTGGGGAACTTGCTGTATAACAAATCCTGTGTCTCCAAGATATTA
This sequence comes from Propithecus coquereli, assembly GCF_000956105.1. NCBI lineage: Eukaryota > Metazoa > Chordata > Mammalia > Primates > Indriidae > Propithecus > Propithecus coquereli. The sequence goes on along the minus strand of NW_012140608.1, from coordinate 361 downwards.
ACTTAAAATGCCCTTTTTCATCCTCCCTTACATTCAGGGAATAGACATGAGTACTATGTTCAACATGCCGGATTGATCCATGTAAGATACATTCAGAATGGAGCAATGGGAGGGAACAGGCACCGTGCAGAATATGGCAAAGGTAGCAGTTGACATCACATATGTGTATATGTATGAACGTATGCATGCATAAATATATGCATATGCATGTATACGTTCATATATGTATCCATGCGCATGTACACATAAACACAGGTACATCTGTATGTGCACATATGTGTGTACATATGCATGTGCATACATGTATGGATAAACATGTTTCTGTATATACATGTATATGTGCACACACACACATATACTT
>NW_012140607.1:1767-2873 GCF_000956105.1 Propithecus coquereli | reverse complement strand
TTACCCTATGTATGTTCAATAACAATGGGTCTTAGTTTTCTAAAGCAATTTCTGTTTAATTTATTATTATATATCTTATTTTCAAGACAATTTGTTAAATGGGATTTAATTTTTACTATTTAAAGGACACATATAAATGTATTTACAACTCCAATCATATAACATCATTTTTATTTTCAAAATTATTTTCACTCTCTCTGTATAATATTCACGCTCAATCCCACAATATTTAACAAGGCTTAAGATTTAAATCAGGAATAAATCAGAGGTTAACCATCATTATTTTCATTAAAATAGTCAAAAGTTTTCTGATTAATTATCAAGCATTTGTCTTTTTTTATATTTCTAGTAAAACACTATAAAGAGGTAGAGAGTAGATTTCAGTTAGTAAGATAATATCATATGACCATAGTCTGCGGATTTGATATCTAGGTGTAGATTTTGGGTAATAGAGAATGAGGTGATCTCTGAATAACAACAGACAAATCATCAGCATTCAGTGACTCCAGAAGATTAGAAGTTTCCCATGTATAACAGAAAGTTCTTTCATATCTGAAGCAAGGACAACTGGTAAACATAATAAGCATTCTAGCGTAACTTGTGGAGGAAAGAAGATAGCAAAAGTCAGAAGGCTGAGTCAATTTGATAGGCAAATAGTCAATTACCTGCTAATATTCTTTTGCTTGTTAAATCTATTAAGCTCTTTTAATAATACAAGAATGGAGGTGATCCTGTTTTGAATAGAGAATTATTTGAGCAGGACAAGGGACTAATCTATTCACTCATTCATTTAATATTGAGTGCCTAAAACGTGCCAGTCACTGTGTGAGAAGTAGAAATAAAAATATGACATTCCTTCCCTTAAAAACTGTACTGTCATTCATGAAAGAAATAATTGATAAACTGGACTTCATTAAAATTAAAAACTTATGCTCTGTGAAAGACAATGTCAAGATAATGAGAAGACAAGCCACAGACTGGGAGAACACATTTGCAAAGACACATCTGACAAAGGACCATTATTCAAAATATATAGAGAACTCTTAAAACTTAATAAAAATAAAATAAGCATCCCAACTAAAAAACAGGCAAAAGACCTGAACAGA
>NW_012140607.1:0-302 GCF_000956105.1 Propithecus coquereli | reverse complement strand
CCAAGGTACAGAATGAGTACAAAACTTTTTACTAACTCCAAGCCCAAAGACATCCAGATTCTCAATCAGCAGGCTATATCATTAAAGATTCTCATGAGCCATTTTTATCAGAGCTGTCACTGGATTCTGCTACTGAAATTCTGCTACTGAGGCACCATATTGTTCAATTGACACAATGAGTTTTAAGAATATGCTAAAAGAGGCCGGGCGTGGTGGCTCACGACTAGTAATCCTAGCTCTCTGGGAGGCCGAGGCGGGTGGATTGTTTGAGCTCAGGAGTTCGAGACCAGCCTGAGCAAGAG
>NW_012140606.1:412-1527 GCF_000956105.1 Propithecus coquereli | reverse complement strand
TATGTATACAATGGAATATTACTCAATTATAGGAAACGACAGTGATCTAGCACCTCTTATACTTTCCTGGATTGAACTTGAGCCCATTATTAGAAGTGAGGTACCACAAGATTGGAAGAATGGGCTCCACTTGTACTCACCATCAAATTGGTACTAACTGTTGAACACTAGGGTGCTCACATGGCAGTAATAACCTCTAGGGATTAGGGGGGATGGGCAGGGGTAAACTCACAACTAAAGGACACGGGAAGCATTGCAGAGGGGAAGGACATGCCTCTAACCCTCGCTTGGGTGAGGCAAAGACATAAAATGTAACCATAATGTTTGTACCCTCATAATACTCTGATATATAAAAAAAAAAAACAAAACTCAGAGCAGCTAGTTAGAAAATCAAATTTCCACATCTGCATTGCCCTCCCTCTCTTGTGCCTGGGACTAAGCACACAGAAAGTTTTCCTCTAACTCATGGCTTCTACACTGGAAAAAGTGAGATCAAGGTGGACAACCAGTTTCCTTACCATCATGGGTTACCTGGCAGGAGACTTAATCTATAAGGATAGAAATCAGATCACTGGTACTTTGGGGTGGGGGGTTGGGGAAGAGCTGGTGAGAGACCTGTCCCTGTCTTGTACCAAAGAAAGCATCATGAGTGCCTAAAGGGAAAAATCTGCCTGAGGACAGGGAGAGACAAATGAGGGAGGAGGGACTACCATGCCCAGCCCTGGAAACTCATCCAAAGGAGATGTCAAATCAGAGTGGCTGTTTAGCAGCACCACACTGTAGAAGCTTTGTTCCATAGGGCCCCTTGGCATTAGCCTCTAGCCAGCATTCCCACACTGCTGGGATAACCCCTTTGGGACCTCCCTCATTCAGGAAGGGAAGTGCTTCAGTCATTTTTTAGAGCCAAGGCAAACTCAAGCTTAAGACACCACGTAGAGCCATAAAGGATGTAGCAATCTAGCAGTAAAGAACCTCTAAGCAAATATGTACGATGAAAACCAAAACAAGCCAGACAAGGAAGACTGGAATAAATAACTAATCCTTCAATGAAATGACACAGATATGTATCCACAAGAAACAATAACAAACACGGAATCACAACCTCTCTAAATGAA
>NW_012140606.1:0-362 GCF_000956105.1 Propithecus coquereli | reverse complement strand
GACTGGAATAAATAACTAATCCTTCAATGAAATGACACAGATATGTATCCACAAGAAACAATAACAAACACGGAATCACAACCTCTCTAAATGAACAAAGCAAGGAACCAGTGGCTGACTCTATGAGTGAGTGAAATGTGGGCTCTATAAACAACAATTAAAAATAGCCGTTTAAGATAATACAAAAAAGCAATTCATAAATTTATCAGAGAAATTTAACAAAGATTGAAGTAATAACTATAAAATTCAACAGAAATCTTAGAACTGAGAAATACATTTACTGAACTGAAACATTCATTAGAGGCTCTCCACAGAAGAATGGATCAAGCAGATAAAAGGATCAATGAGCTTGAATATGGCCT
>NW_012140605.1:12680-14065 GCF_000956105.1 Propithecus coquereli | reverse complement strand
GTATGAGCAATCATATGAGAAATAATTTTGTTGTATAAATTTAATAAATTTGTTCCCGTGTATCATTTATTATTGTAGCATAGTATAGCGTACCTAAACTAATGCAACTGCTCCTATTAATATTAAATTTATTTACTTTGCTTGATCAAATGAAGATTTCTCTTGGCCCCACGATATATCTTCACTCCTACTTGAAAGAGATTATAGCTAAATCCAGTGAACAAAATAAAACAAAAGGGAAAAGGGGGGAAAATTCCAGAAATACCATACTGAGAAGAGAATACTTAATTGATAGAGACAAATGCAAAGAGTATAAATTTTAAATGAAAAACTGTAACTCAAGGAAACCATGATGCTAAAGGCTTGGGAATAGTATTGGATGATATAAGCCCTAAGAGTTTAGAGGAGTATTTATTACACAGTTTACTAAACGGCCTTCTGATTTTAAAGACATGAAGGAGAAGCATGGCAACATTAAAGAAAGGAAAAGAGCAGTAATAATGAAAATTTTGAGGGAGAAAAGTGGCTTAAACATTTGTCACAGGTAAAAGAAATAAGGGAGAGCATTTAAACCAGATTTTTTCATGAAATATATGCAGCACAGGCTTTCAAAGAACAAATAAAGGCATGTAAGCTGAAGAGGGTAGACGGCAGGAGAGTACATTGTAGACATCAATACTGAAGGTGACAGAGATATGAACAACTGTAGTTAAGTGTATGTCATAAAGAATGTGCTACCATCTCTGTAGCAAAAGACAAATGGCCTGACCACCAGTAAGAAATTCAGGAGAATTTGTGGATGAAAAACTTTCCAACTTGAGGGACAAGGACAAGTAAGCCCATATATAAAGCGTTGGCAGCACCATTCTGTCTCCTATTCCATCCCTCCCTACTTCCCTATGGTCCTGTGTGTGTGCACACGGACACTGACTCCTCCTACCAGCTGATTTAAGGCACTTGATCATTCACAATTAGAAGGTTTCATATGGTAAATAGAAGTTCCAATAATAGACGGAGGCAAGTTTAAATCTCTTCTTACAACCAGATTATACCAAAAACAAGGCTAATAGATGAAATTCGGTCATAGGTACACACATTTATTAGCAAACTCATGCTCAACTTACTCTATAAGCATCTTCTTAGTGTTTTCTCCTCATCCATGTGAAAAGTGTGCATTAGGCAAATGCAATCAATATTCTAGCAGGATTCATAGGGGAGCAAGTATGCTCAGAATCAGTGGGTGTATACCAGATCATTCTAAAGTCTGGCCTCAAGCCCCTTTCTAAAAAGTAAGACCACCTGGGTCTCCAGATTCTTAATGCCTTATTCCTGCAAGGGCAGGAAAGCCTGAATAATATTTCTATTATTTATAACAATAACAAAAA
>NW_012140605.1:0-380 GCF_000956105.1 Propithecus coquereli | reverse complement strand
CCTTGGTTTTATCATCACATCCTGCTCCACTACCTTATTAATGCATCAAGACTATCTTCAGGATCACCTTCCATTCCCATTCTTGAATTCATGGGAAGTGAGGATGCTAATCATATCTGTGCAGGTGTATTTTTATAGAGCTGCCAGGAAACGCCTTCTGCTCATTCAAGAACATCATCTGTCTATAATTAATGTTCTATCTATTTTCTTAAAAATAAGAAATGATTGTCTACCTAATATCCCAAATATTACCCAGGAATGAATTCTCAAGCAACTATTTAAGCTCAGGCCTTTCTGAAGGATACTTTATTATGTCTATAATGATAGTCATTTATTTGCTGAACATGATTATTGTTCATTTGTTGAAACTTCTATTCTCT
>NW_012140604.1:8655-9697 GCF_000956105.1 Propithecus coquereli | reverse complement strand
TGCCGTGGCGTCAGCCTAGCTCACAGCAACCTCAAACTCCTGGGCTCAAGCGATCCTCCTGCCTCAGCCTCCCAAGTAGCTGGGACTACAGGCGTACAGCACTACGCCTGGCTAATTTTTATAATTTTGGTTGCCTGGCCAAATTTCTTTCAATTTTTTTAGTAGAGATGGGGTCTCACTCTTGCTCAGGCTGTCAAGGATCTGAATGTCCCATCAGGTATCAAGTGGGGAGGTCAAGTGGGCATCTGGATGTATCTGGAGCTTAACAAAGTGGTCCAGGGTAGAGATGTAGTTTGACTCATCAGCATACAGAAGAAACAGGAGCCAGACCTCAATCACTCTTGCTACATTTCTCCATATTGTCCCATTCTCGTTTCTTTCATCTCTCAGCCTAAGTAGCATTAACTTGGGCCTTAATTTGAATTTCTTATTTGCCAAATAAGAATGCAGAGGCTTCATTATCTATCAAACACTTCAAATGGATCCTTCCTGGCTTCTGTGTCAGCCAACACTCTAGCTTTGGTTCCATTACATTGCTAAATTTTCTCAATTTGCATCAGGTTAACAGTGGCCTCCAAACTCCTGGAAATAACAGTCCGGGCTGGGCTGGGTGTGGTGGCTGATGCCTGTAATCCTAATACTTTGGGAGACTGAGGTGAGAGGATTGCTTGAGGCCAGGAGTTTGAGACCAATCTGAGCAACATAGCCAGACCCCATCTCTACAAAAAATAAAAAAATTAGTTGGGCATGGTGGTGCACACCTACTCAGGAGACTGAGGCAGGAGGATGGCTTGAGCCCAGGTGTTTGGGGTTGCTGTGAGCTATGATGATGCCACTGTACTCCCGACCGCTGGCAGTGGAGTGAGACCCTGTCTCAAAAAATAAAAAATAAAAGTTAGGGTATACTTTAAAATAACTAAAAGAGTGGAATTTGAATGTTCCTAACACAAATGATAAATACTTGAGGTGATGGATACCTAATTACTCTGATTTGATTATTACACATTGTATACCTGTATCAAAACATCACATGAGGCCGGGC
>NW_012140604.1:0-445 GCF_000956105.1 Propithecus coquereli | reverse complement strand
CCTAATTTAGCATACGGGAGAGAAAATACTTAGCCTTTTTGTCTTTGTTTAGCTATCATCGATTTTCCAAGGTTATATGGGAGACCACTGGTCTGGCCCAATCAGCCTAAAACACCAAGTGTGTCCTAAAGTGTACAAGGGAGGCTGCACATCAGAGCGAATTGTTGGGTGTCTCACAAAATGAAGGAAAATACAGTTATAGGACGTTAGGGAAAGGTGGAGTTTAGATTTAACTTTGTTTAAATAAAGCCGTGTTTTGGTAGGCTCAATACAAAGTAGGGGGACTCTCATATGGCCGGGTTTTGCTCCTAGGACTCTGAGTCAACTGTGGACTGTGAAGTGGACCCACAATACTATTTCTTGTTTAAAATAAATGTGGAGGCCGGGCGCGGTGGCTCACGCCTGTAATCCTAGCACTCTGGGAGGCCGAGGCAGGCGGATCCTT
>NW_012140603.1:43139-44646 GCF_000956105.1 Propithecus coquereli | reverse complement strand
TTACAGATGGAGTATTTCCAAAAGAGGATAATGCTCTGAAGGTAGCAGGTGTTCCTGCATTTTATTCAAATAGCTAGGTGAAAAGATGCAAAGGTTTTTTGTTTCTTGTGGAAGCTAGATAGAATTTACTCTATGAAAACATATTGTCAAAACAAAGTAAACTTTAAAATTCCCCCCACGTTCTTTTTAGTGTATGCAAACCTTCGTGTCAGTCATCATCAATTAACCTAATCAGAAAAAAAATGGACTAGAAAAATAAGTAAAATGGTGGGAGGAAAATTAAACATATTTGTAAAATGAGTTAACTTTTATGTTGTAGAGCCCTTATTCTACTTCTGAGCACTTGTTTTAGTGTTTGCTTTGAAGCTTAGGTGGTCTGAAAAGCAATGTATTTCAATTTAATGAGAAATTTAATATTGAATGTAAATAAGTTAACAGGTAGGTAAAAATGAGAAAAGTTAGCAAGAATAAGCATACTATTTCAGAAATGAACTATTACAAAATTCAGAAAAAGACACAGCCTATGTACATTAACTTGGATTATTAATATCCAACCCTCCTCCATAAAAGATGGAAACCAAACTGATTGTATGGCATTCTAATCTTAATTTCAGAATATTTGAGCTCAAATTCTAGTTCATTCACTCATTTGTGACTTTGGGCTTTTAATGTAGCCCAGCTGAGCCCAGACTGGCTCATCCATAAAATGAAGGCAGTGGAGTAACAGATTATTCCTGATTCCCATGGGCTGAATCCTACTCTCAAAGTGTTCGGCTCGGCCCAGGCAGCCGAGTGAGTGAAAACTAACCGTCCCTCCACCTGGTAAACCCTCTGATCCCATACAAAACTAACTTTATTTTTAAAAAACTATTATTCCTTTTGGAAAGTTTACTGACATCATTTTAGGATTTTTTCTTCATTTATAACTAAAGTAAATTTCAATGGAAAGGAAAAAAAAAAGATTTTCCAATAATATATTGTTTCATCTTAGTGTCATTCATCCATTGCCTTAATTAAAGACACAAGGATTACATTTGTTTCAACTGAATCTCTCTAAAGAAAAGTAGCTCTCATGTGACCAAAAGCAAGAAATATAGGAAAAAAGGTAGAAAATATGCAACATGTTAAATGGTTTTGCTCCACTGTATGTTCTCTTGGGGTTTTCCTGAATTTATTCCTTTATTGTAAGAGTAGTTTAAGGACCATATATCTTCATTCTAAGAACTATTATTCATTTTCTTTTTCTAAAAATAACATTTCTACGCAATGTAGATAGATCTCAGTAAAATAGAATTTCCGTTTCATTATTAAAGTCGGTGTGGACCCCTTGGGGATAGGGGGGAGCGGGTGAACACGTGAGTTTTAGACATAACTGGATTCAAATTCCCACTCTGTCACTGACTGGGCACTTAGCCTAGGGTGGTGAGGTTATTTCTGTGAGACTCCCTTATCCCTTTAGTAAAATGAGGCTCACATCATTTAACTCAGAGAGGTGTGATAAGAATTA
>NW_012140603.1:42028-43089 GCF_000956105.1 Propithecus coquereli | reverse complement strand
AAAATAAAATGCAGCTATTAAATGCAATTTAAAAATTTTTTACTTATATTAGATACGACACAGAGTAATCTAGATAAATATGGTTACTGTTACCAGATGTTGGCAAGCTAAGTTAGAAAACAAAGCTGCTGAAGTTGATGAACACAAAGTAGTTGCCTCTCATCTCTGACATGTGCTGAACAGGCCGGTAGATTTATCAATATGTAGAAATGAAAATCTTTATTTTGTATGATTTCAGAACCCCTAGAAAATGTTGATGGACAGTAATCTCTCTGCCTCCTGGGTATCAGAATCTTTGAAATTCTAATAGCAGAAGCTGAGTGTGGTGGTTAAGGGTATGGATAGTGAAGATGGAATTGGCTTTTAACCCAAACTATTCAACTTGCTATTTATGTGACCTGGGTCTCAATTTTGTGGTCTGTAAAATTAGGGAAAAAAATATTTTTTTGTGAGTTTATTTTGAAAATTAAATGAGTTCATATAGGTAAAAGACTTAGCACACTGTATGGAAAAAAATGAATTAGTCAATATTTGTAAGCTAGACGCAAGAGTAGCAGCACTAGTGGGAGTAGAAATGGAAGTATTAATACAACACCAGCAATAGTAGTGATAATACCATTCTTTAGAGCTGGTCAGGATTCTATTGTAAAGCAAAATCTCGTGGGCTCCTGGGATCAATTAAACTAACGTGTTAGCATCTTAACAGAAATCTTTTCTTCATGACAGAATAGATTCCAGTGTCACTAACCGCTTGGGAGTCCTACTTGGAAGTAGTAGAGCCACCGCAAGTGTTAAAGAACATGGGAAAAGAAGAAGTTTAAAAGAAAAATCTCACTTAGTCAAAATTATGCCTCGAAGGATAATTTCCATGTTCTCCAAGATGATAAAAAGAAACACTTATTTTGTATAAATCAAGGCATTGTAATATTGTGGCAGCAAATTTAATTGAACTTTGAATGTGCAGATATCTTGTGTGGCTATACCTTGAAATACAAAGATCAACTTTTATCCATTAATTTGGTCAAGTTCAATAGTACAGTATAGCCAAAACTGTGCAGATT
>NW_012140603.1:36220-36862 GCF_000956105.1 Propithecus coquereli | reverse complement strand
ATGTTCTCCTGAATTTGCTGGAAACTTGAATCAGAACTTTTATAAAAGCATTATTTCTTGCAAAAATTCTATGTTATAAGACAATGTCTTAGTTCATGTTCTTTTAGAAGGTAACTTAAGACAAGACTTTATATTTAAGTAGTTTGAGAGATAAAAAAAAAAAGCTCCGAGGAAGGAGGAAAATAAAAAGAAAAGGAAGGCAGCCAATTAAGTGTGCATAACCAAGCTAGTCAGTGATGTGGGAAATAGGAGGTTATTCCTACTGGAGAAATCCAGGGGCAAGTTTAGAGCACACAGTGCACAGATATTTGCTCTTCCCCACCGCGTGGGACCAAGAGAGCAGGGCATTTATACACCTACTCACATCTGTCATCGGTTCAGGCTACTGGAGGACCAGGCATTAATTTCCTGGCCCACCTGACCAAGTCGGCTTCCATGGCTAGAGGAAGCTCACAGGCAAAGCAATGTGGGTTCTGGAATTCAGAAGTCGGGTTTCATAGACTGTAATGGTAAAGATAAGGGGACGTGGGTAGGGGTGCTGACAGTGTCCATTTTTTGATTCCTCAGTAATTTATATAACTATTTTGAGTAGTGGGCTCTTTTCACATGTACTTTAATTTTTAGCTCTTTTAAGAAAACATT
>NW_012140603.1:33235-33700 GCF_000956105.1 Propithecus coquereli | reverse complement strand
AAATAAAATAAGCTATAAAAAATTGGCTGCCTCTTATTTCTGGTAATTAAACCCCCATGTGTATGTTTCGTATGGAGTGTCGGCTGTTTTCACCTTATTTCTGTGGCTTTCTTTTTATGCCTCCAATTTTTTTTTCTCTCCTTTAAGTTCAACATGCTTTCATTAGACAAATGACCCACACAGAAACACTGTCTTGTAAGTGTGTTTATGCTTTTGTCATCATCAGCTAAATGTCTAAGTTTACCAAATTGTTCAATGTCTCTCTCTTTCCATTTGTGCAACTCTCTAATACGCTTGTATGCGTTATATACAAAGCAAGTCTGTGAGCAAGGACCCACATGCTTAGCATACTGTATCTATTTAATGCTCAATAAAAAAAAAAAACTAAAAATAGACAGCCCTTAGAGTTTTTGTTATTGATAAGAATATTTTTGAGCATCACATTTAAATATAATTTCCCTAAAT
>NW_012140603.1:21062-21990 GCF_000956105.1 Propithecus coquereli | reverse complement strand
TTGCTATTGCTGTTGAAGGAGCACAATTTTGACTCCCCTCAAATAACATAAAAAACATGAAAAAATAGAAGAATCACTTATTAAAGGAGGAAAAAGACAATAAAGATACCACCATCATTCCTAATTGAGTTTATCAGAGTCCTTTCTTTTCTGCTTCTGGTTGATATAGTGAGAAGCTTGTCAATTTTGTTTATCTTTCCAAAGAACCAATTTTTGTTTCACTAATCTTCTGTACAGTTTTTTTTATTATCAATTTCATATTAGCTCTGCTCTGATTTTGGCTATTTCTTTTTTTTTGTGTGTGCTGTGTTCAGGACTGGTTTGCTTAACCTTTTCCAGTTTCTTGACATAATTCATTAGACTGTTGATTTCTGATCTTTCTGTCTTTTGGATATAGGCATTTACGGCTTTGAATTTTCCTCTCAGGACTGCTTTAGCTATATCCCACATATTTTGATAACTTGTATCCCATTTATCATTTAGTTCAAAGAATCTTTTGATTTCCATCTTAATTTCCTCCTTAACCCAGCTATCATTCGGGAGTAGGTTGTTTATTTTCCGTGACTTTGTGTAGAGATGAGTGTTTCTGTTGGAGTTGATATCTAATTTTATTCCACTATGGTCTGAGAAGATATATGATATAATTTCTAGTTTTTAAAATTTGCTGAGACATGTTTTGTGGCCCTAGGATGTGATCAATCTTAGGGAATGTTCCATAAATTGATGAGAAGAATGAATATTCAATGGTTTTGGGATAGAATGTTCTATAAATGTCTGTTAGGCCTATTTTTTCTAGAGGAGAAATTATAACTGCTACCACAGAGATACAAAAGATTATCTCTGAATACTATAAAAGTATCTATGCACATAAACTTGAAAATGTGGAGGAAATAGACAAATTCTTAGAAACACACAGACTTGTTAGGCT
>NW_012140603.1:17542-18177 GCF_000956105.1 Propithecus coquereli | reverse complement strand
AGTATCAATCCAACATATACTCTTCCATAAAAATAGAAGACAGAGTACTTCTACACGCATTTTATGATGTCAATATTACTCTAATACCAAAAGCATAAAAAGACATTAGGTGAAAAGAAAACAATAGACCAATATTTCTCATAAACATAGGCACAACATTCTCTACTAAATTAGCAAATAAAATCTAATAACATAAAAGACATAATACTTCATGTCAGAATGTAAGGAATTTGTTTGAATGTCATTTAATATAAATAACCATAAACAAAAAACACAGCAAACATAACAAAGGGAAAAATTTGCAATGTTTTCAATAGATGCAGAAAAAGACAAAAATGAAAAATAACATTTACCATGTCAAATATCTGGTACACATCAGAGCAAGAGCTAGACTCTACATATTCTGATGACAGGCCCTGTGTTCTTTCAACTATACCAGAACTCCATGAGCTCTCATGTCTTACGCCTTTGCCTATATAAATAAATATTCCTTTCCATGGCAACTAATGAAATACTGTTTGAATCTGAAAAATATCTGTTGATAAAATGGTATAGAAAGAGTTTAAATACACTTAATCAAGAAAATCCACTTTTACCAACAGATTCCATTTCTTCTTCTTCATCATCATCATCAT
>NW_012140603.1:5478-5832 GCF_000956105.1 Propithecus coquereli | reverse complement strand
TTACTAACTAGGTTTGTCAAAGCTTGCAGAAAGCAGCCTGTAGTAATTGGGCTACTGGGCTTTGTACCAATCATCAAATCTTTAATGTGAACATTTATCATGTAGGATATTACATTAAAATTTTTAATTTATCTGAAATAGGTTATAGTATTAATATAAATTGAAATTTGAGCTGTATACTCAGCTCAAGATTATGCAATATAATTTCTAGAATATTAAAATGTTCTCTGTATTACAAGAAAATGGATTTCTACATCACTACTTTATTATACCACACATGCAGTCTAAATTGCTAAGGCATTTAAAAAATAGTAGTGTGTATTTATATATGCAGTCTAAGTCATTGGAAACATT
>NW_012140603.1:2475-3143 GCF_000956105.1 Propithecus coquereli | reverse complement strand
TTTATTTTGGTTATTTATTCATATGTCTGTTAAAGCAGACAATGATAGGTTGGAAAGACAAAACATGAGTTAAAATAATAGCAATCAGATATCCTAATTCTCAATAATTTTTCCACAAAAATGAAAGACATGGCTCATGTGGAAAGAATGCTAACTTGAATTAAAGACAATTTCTTGGAACAATGATATCGTTGAAAATTAAAGTATTTTAAACCTCATATCTCACCACTATTACATAAGTATGGTACAGCCAATTGGCATTTCAAGTGAAGTTGATATTTCCCAACAAATTCAGTTCATTGGGATGTGAAATACATTTGGTTTCATGCAATCATATTTTTCTTCCAAGAGAAAGAAAGAAAGAAAGAGTGTTGTTTCACTTACACTCAACCATTCAAAATAGCTTATCATATGACCTTCTTGGTTTTTATTTAACTAGAACATATTTTAGGGATTCACACAGTAAAAGTAGTTTAGTTTTAGGTTGATAACCAAGATAATGCTAATAATGCTATAATTTCTGACTTTACTTATAATATAAATATTTCAGTAAGAATCAGAAACACAAACACAATGATTATTTAAGAAATAAAAAAAAGTAGTGTTTTGTGTTATAGAGTTCCTAAGATAGAACAAAATTGTGAATGCTAAGGAACATGTTTAGGACA
>NW_012140603.1:0-390 GCF_000956105.1 Propithecus coquereli | reverse complement strand
TCTATCAATCTCCTGATCAATCCCTGGCATTCTCTGAGAATTTGGGCCATTGCTCACATTCTTCCATTTCACCTCAAGTGCTCTCATCACCCAGGGGATTTCAAGGTTAAGGAGGAAGACACACAGCATAAAACTACTCTCATACATAGAAATAAATAAAAGTCATCCAAATTGGAAAGGAAAAAGTCAAATTATCTTTGTTTGCAGATGATATGAATTTACATCTTGAGGAATCCTAAAGAGTACACAAAAACCAAAAACTACTGAAACTGATAAATAAAGTTTCAGGATATAAAATCAACATACAAAAATCAGTAGCATTGCTAGATGCCAATGGTAAATAATCTGATAAAGAAACCGAGAAAGTAATAACATTTACAATAGCTACAA
>NW_012140602.1:3552-4181 GCF_000956105.1 Propithecus coquereli | reverse complement strand
TACCCCCCCATATGTCTATAATTTTTTTTGAAAGATCAGAGTTTTCTTATTACAAATCAAGATTTAGTCCAATACAGTGGGTCTCAGTGTGTGGCCCCCCAACATCCAGTAGCAGCAGCAACAGCAACACCTGGGAAACTTGGAAATTCAGATCTACTAAATTAGAATTTGTATTTTAACAAGCCCTTCAGATGATTCTAAGACATTCTGGAGTTAAGAATCAATGATTCAATAGAATGACTCAGTAGGCCCAGTGAACAACTGATGAGAAACTGCCTTTCTCTAACTTTTTTTTTATCTTTAAATGAATGATTTGAACACTCGTGGTGTTTTTATTCATTCATTTGTTCCATAAAGATTTACTAATAGATGTTTGGTTGAATTCAGAAACTTATAGTAAATATTAGTGGAACCAACTGGGTAGAATTTCTGTAATTCTAATGATTTGGGATATTATAGTCATAGGATTGTAGAACTAGAAGAAAACTAGATAGATCAGCTTTGGGCAAAGGATGGCATTTAGACCATTCATTTCCTCCCTTAATATTTTTCTATTTGAAATAAACATTCTTCTGAGCTTTGACTCAAATAATTTATTTTGTTTTATTGTAGTTTTCAGTTTCATTTAG
>NW_012140602.1:0-596 GCF_000956105.1 Propithecus coquereli | reverse complement strand
TATAATATATCTATTGTATTGTTATTCTTAATTTATACCTGAATGACTTTTTTCCTTCCATAGCCTGAGAAAACCATAGAGTGTGGGTCAGAAGTATATATGTATTTTTTTCGTTTTAATTGTTTTAGTGCATGATGAGAGCTGTACTGAGACCTAGTCCTCAGAACTAGAATAAAGTGTCAGTGTGTTGGTGGCATCCATTGCCATGGATTTGATGGTGCATCTCCATGTTCATCAAAGAATTACAAAAATTTTGGTCCTACTGAAGCACAAAGCTCAGAACATAATGGGAGATGCAACTGGAGAGCAAGACAAGAAAAGGCTTGTGAAGTGCCCTGTCTGCCCTGCTAGGTGCTTGGACTTGACTCTGAAAGTGATGAGAAACCACTAAAAAACCCAAGAAAAATGCTCAGATTGGATTTCAGAAAAATCATTATTATAGCTGTATCAAAGTAGAGGAAGAGACAACAGTTAGTAGAATAATCTCCTTTCTCTAAGCTCAGTTGTAGAGCTTCCTGTGGTGAATTCTGGGTTGTCCTTTTTGTTGCTATGTTATTAGACATCACTGAACATTTTATGTAAAGGCAATGCAAGGA
>NW_012140601.1:2266-3504 GCF_000956105.1 Propithecus coquereli | reverse complement strand
GATCAGTTAAATCAATATCTGAAAGAATTGAACAATGAAGAAAGCCTCTCTGAGCAAGAAGGGAACATGGATGTCCCAATCTCTGCTAAACAAATAAAAGTTTAATTATTCATCTATACTTTCTTGAACCACTTTTGAACAGAATCATTTGAATTCAGGCTTTTTGTAAACATTTCTACTAGGAATTTAATCATAACAATCCTTTTTTTCTGAGTTACTATATGAAGTAATGCAATGTAGACATAGGTAACCAACTAACTGGCCAACCAACCAGTGATTCTAAATAAGAATGTCTACTCTTCATTTTTGCCTTTCTTTCTTTCTTTCTTTCTTTCTTTCTTTCTTTCTTTCTTTCTTTCTTTCTTTCTTTCTTTTTTCTTTCTTTCTTGCTTCTTTCTTTTCTTTCTTTCTTTCTTTCTTTTTCTTTCTTTCTTTCTCTTTCTTTCTTTCTTTCCTTTCTTTTCTTTCTTTTTCTTTCTTTCTTCTTTCTTTCTCTCTCTCTCTCCCTCTCCCTCTCTCTCTCTCTCCCCGCCCCCCTCTCGCCATAGTCTCACTATTTTGCCTAGATTGGAGTACAGTGGCTATTCAGAGGCATGATCTTAGCACACTATACACTCAAACTCACACTGGCCTTAAGTGATCCTTCTGCCTCAGCCTCCTGAGTAGCTGGGACTACAGGCACGCACCATTGTGTCCAACCTTGCTCTCCATTTCTTTTGCCAAATGAGGCCACTAGCAAACTGGTTTAGGACTTACTATCAGTAAGATAAATCTGATTATTTATATAACATACACTTTGATATCATGATATGGAATTTCTTTTCCTTTTTTTTTTGAGACAGGGTCTTGTTCTGTCACCTGGGCTAGAGTGCAGTGGTGTCATCATAGCTCACTGCAACCTCCTGGGCTCAAGCGATCCTCCTGCCTCATCTTCCCAAGCAGCTGGGACTACAGATACATGCCACGATGCCCAGCTAATTTTTCTATTTTTTTTTTTTTGTAGAGACAGGGTCTCGCTCTTGCTCAGGCTGGTCTCGAACACCTGGCCTCAAACAAACCTTCCACTTTGGCTTCCCGAAAGTGCTAAGATTACAAGTGTGAGCCACCATGCCCCACCTCTATTATGTTTTTACTTTACTACTGTTAGTCATAATAACTCACATCCATAAAGCACCGAGAGTATTTTCTCATCCAAACTGTTTCACTTTTATTTTTTCCCAACTCTTAATAAAATATTT
>NW_012140601.1:0-717 GCF_000956105.1 Propithecus coquereli | reverse complement strand
GTTCACAGTGCTAGTAAGTGGCAGAATCATGTCTCAAAGAATCTGAGATCTTAACCAGTTTGCTGGAGAAATGCATCAAAAATTTGACACATTAAGCAAATAAAACATTATAAAAACTAGGTAGTCAATTTTCTTATATTTTTACTTAGGACCTATGCATTACTGTGTGAAAAGGGCCGATTTTAAAGGTTCATTGTATTTGAGCTAACACCTCAAGAATGAAATTGAACTAGTTAAAAGACATGGTGAGGTTTCCTCTTTCTTTCTTTCTTTTCCTTTTCCTTCTTTTCTTCCTCCATAGGTGTTGAGCTTTTGCCAGGTCTGTTAGAAGATTGGTACATACAATATAGGAGGATCAAGGAAATAAGCAAATAAATTGAGAACAAAGGGAGCCAGGTTTCTCACTGTTAAAAAATGAGAGTTACATATCTGCAAACGGGAAGGCTAGGTATTGAAAGTAGCTGTGTGAAATAATTATTTTTAAAAATAAGTTACAGATAAGTAGGTTAGAAATAGAGATATATAGGTATGTATGTATGTATATACACATATTTTTCCAAACTCTCTCCACAGACCAGTCAATAAATAATGATGCTTCATTTGAAATGAGGACAACTAGAATCCCGACTTTGGTTTATACATATCCTTTAAGGAACCAGGGTTCCTTGAAGAAGTGGCTGACTCCAGGACTTGGACAGGAAAAATACTGGATGAGCT
>NW_012140600.1:12726-13187 GCF_000956105.1 Propithecus coquereli | reverse complement strand
GAGGCACGTACTCATTTGTCTCTTGAATCGACTCTGTTATCATGACTCCCGTCTGTCTCTGGTAATACTGTCGTCTGTCTAATGATCACTGTGCCGCTCCAGGCTGCCTGTGTTCACTGGTCACCTGGAATTTTTCCCCATCCACTTACTTTGCATTTATTTG
The DNA here is from genome assembly GCF_000956105.1 of Propithecus coquereli. NCBI lineage: Eukaryota > Metazoa > Chordata > Mammalia > Primates > Indriidae > Propithecus > Propithecus coquereli. The sequence continues at coordinate 13,024 of NW_012140600.1, read as the reverse complement.
TGTCTATATTTAAAATACACTCTTGTAGTACATGTGGTTAGGTTTTCTTTTTCTTATCCATTTGACAATTTCTGCCTCTTATTGATATCGTTGGATTTTAGGACTACCATTCACTTTGTCCCTCCTGCCCCTTTTTCCTCTTCGTTTGGGCTAAAAATATCCTTAGAGTTCAGTTTTAACTGACCTACTGGCTTTTTAGATATACCTTTTTACATTTATTTTCCCGTGGTTACTTCTCATGTTATATTCTTAGACTTAGTAGACTTTGTACCACTTCGTGCACTTGTGAAAATTTCTT
>NW_012140600.1:0-2256 GCF_000956105.1 Propithecus coquereli | reverse complement strand
GTTCTTTTTTTATGTTAAGGTTTGTTTTTATTTAACTTCCAAAAATCAATTCCCAAAGTATATATTTATTATATGTAACATGGTGTTTTGAAATATGGATGCACTGCGGAATGGCTAACCCAAGCTAACTTACATATTATATCACCTGCTAATTTTGTATTGAGATCTCTAAAAACCTCGGCAATTTTCAAGAATATAGCACATTGTTATTAGCTGTAGTCACCACATTGTACAACACATCTCTTAAACTTATTCCTCCTATCAAACTGAAGTTGTGTATCCTTTGACCAATATCTCTTTAATACCCTCCCCCAACCCCAGTCCCTGGTAATCACCATCCTACTCTCTGCTTCTATGAGTTCAGTTTTAGATTCTACATATATGTGAGATCATGTGGTATTTGTCTTTCTATGCCTGGCTTATTTCACTTAACTTTATGTCCTCCAGGTTCATCCATGTTGTTGCAAATAATAGAATTTCCTTCTTTTTAAAGGCTAAATACTATTCCATTTTATATACGGATCACATTTTCTTTATCCATTCATTTGATAAACACTTAGGTGGATTCCATCCTGGCTATTATGAATAATGCTGCAATGAACACAGGAGTGCAAATACTTCTTTGATAGTTCTTTGAGGAATGTCCATGCTATTTTTCATAATGACTATACTAATTTATATTCCCACCAACAGTGTGCAGGGATTCCTTTTTCTCTATGTTCCTGCCAACGCTTGTCATTTGCCTTTTTTGCTAATAGCCATTCTAGTAGGTGTGATATCTCATTGTGGTTTTAATGAGCATTTCCCTAATGATTAGTGATATTGGGCATTTGTATGCTGTCTTTTGAGAAATGTCTACATAGGTCCTTTGTCCATTTTTGAATTGGGCTGTTTTCTTGTTATTGAGTTTTATTCCTAAATATTTTGGATATTAACCCCTTATCAGATGTATGATTTGCAGATATTTTCTCCCATTCCAAAGGTTGTCTCTTTGCTCTGTTGTTTCCTTTGCTGTGCAGAAGCTTTTTGGTTTGATGTGATCTCCTCCGCCTATTTTTGCTTTTGTTGCCTATGCTTTTGAGGTCATATCCAAAAACTATCGACCAGAACAATGTCATGGAGCTTTTCCGCTATGCTTGCTTCTAGTAGTTTTACGGTTTCAGGTCTTATATCTACATCTTTTACCTAGTTTATGTTTATATTGGTTTGAGATAAAAGTCTAACTTCATTATTTTGCATGTGGATATCCAGTCTTCCCAATACCATTTATTAAAGAGACGGTTCTTTGCCCATTGTGTGTTCTTGGCGCCTTTGTAAAAAATCGTTGGCTGTAAATGTGTGGATTTATTTCTGAGTTCTCTGTTGTTTCATTGGTCTATGTGTCTGTATTTATGCCAGTCCCATGCTGTTTTGATTACTATAGCTTTGTAGTATTTTTGAAGTCAGGTAATGTGATGCCTCCAGCTTTGTTCTTTTTGCTCAATATTGATTTGGCTATTTGGGATCTTTGGTTGTTCTGTACAAATTTTAGGACTGTCTTTTCTATTTCTGTGAAAAATGTCGTTGGAATTTTGACAGGGATTACATCGAATCTTGTACATTGCTTTGGATATCATGGACATTTTAACAATGTTCCTTCAATCCATGAACACAGGATGGCTTTCCATTTATTTGTCATCTTCAATTCCTTTTATCAATGTTTTATAGTTTTAGGTATACAGATCTTCCACCTCATGGTTAAATTTACTCCTTAGTATTTAATTTTTTTTGTAGTTATTGTAAATGGGATTGTTTTTCTTTTCCAGATGCTTCGTTATTAGTATTAATGAAATGCTATTGACTTTTATATGTTAATTTTGTATCCTGTACTTTAACAAAGTTTGTTTATTCTAAGTTTTTGGTGGAGTTTTTAGGGTTTTCTTTTTTTTTAATTTCAGCATATTATGGGGGTACAGATAGTTAGGCTACGTATGTTGCCCTTGCCGCCCCTCCCCACCCAAGTCCGAGCTTCAAGCGTGTCCATCCCCCGGGTGGTGCGCATCGCACTCTTTGTGTATGCATATACCCATCCCTTCCTACCCCCTTCCCCCTCCTCACTGCCTGACATCCAGTAAATGTTATTCTTATATGTGCACTTATGTGTTGATCAGTTAATACCAATTTGATGGCGAGTACATGTGCTTGTTTTTCCATTCTTGGGATAGTTCACATAGTAGAATGTGTTCCAGCTCTATCCAGGAGTATACAAGAGGTGCT
>NW_012140599.1:3223-4078 GCF_000956105.1 Propithecus coquereli | reverse complement strand
TACATTCACGAAAGCATTCCAATTTGGATGATAAATTATATGGTCACCTTGGTTATCACTCCATCTTGGCCAGTTAGCTTCGTTCTGTTCCATTTCAATGTTAAAATTACCTACTTATGCCATACCTCATTCCTGTTCATAGCAATGGAAATAAAAAATAATTAGGATCCTGAGAGAAAGTAAGAGAATGTTTCTGGGACATTGAGAAAATGTTTCTGAGAGAATCTGAGAAAATGCTTTTGATGCCCTTTCTCTCCTGACATCCCGTAGTGATGATTCAATCAAAGGGGGAAGGGTGAATATTGAGGTCTTGGGGTCACCATTCTTCTATTCTTTGACTTTTTCCATCTCCTTTCTTTTGGAGTTCTTGTTTTATGGACTTCTTGATCTTCTGTGCCACTCCTTCATGTCTCTTGTGGCTTTGATTCCCATTCCAATTTTCTCCTCTCAATATTGTGAGACAGTGCTTTCATTTCGTCATCAAGACCACACATTTGGTTTTCAGCAGTGTCTACATAATTACTTAGTTCATATAAAATGGGCTTTTCATTTTAGGAATTATGTTTAAAATTTTCAAAGTTCTTTTCTGGTAAGTTAAATGTTCATAAAACACAAATAAATCAGTTATCGGGGAGAACAGTCTTTTTTTTTTTTTAATACATACAGGAGAAAGAAATCTTCCCTGGGTTCTGCAGGGAGCATGGTGTAAACTGTAAAGAAAAACACCCTGGATAGTTCGACATGACAAACATGGTGGTGAATTTCACTTAGTCCCTATTAATTTAGCTCATTAGCACTAATGATCAAGATTGTGGCTTATAACTAGAGTCTTATTTGGCCTGGGCAGTCCTAGCA
>NW_012140599.1:0-1648 GCF_000956105.1 Propithecus coquereli | reverse complement strand
TAACAGATCAATTGTCATTCTTATGTCAGAATCATTGGTGTTTAAATTATTTCTCATTTTTCCAAGTTTAAAATTCCACAAACCTTGAAAGCATAACTTGGGTGAGAAGATTTTATGCCTCCAGGTTTCACTGTTGATATGTATATTCCACCTATATAACATTTTGCAAATAGGAAGTACAGAATTTAATGTTTTTCCTTGGGGCGTATTTTTACCTAATAAATTATGTCCAAAAGCTCTTGTAATATATACTTATTTCTTATGCTAACATGTCTGTTGCACATTAAGTTTAATTTCTTAAAAAATAAAAAAATCCTTAATTATTTGTTAGTGATTAATCTTGTTTTTTTGCTATGGAATTTCTGGATCGCTAGATAAATATTTCCATACTGTGTTATTTGATAGTTCTTTCCAAATTGGTCACTGTGTCTATAATTTTCTTATTTTAATTTCATCTTCTTTATTCCTTACAATTTAAATAGCTTTACATCACATTTTGATTTTATTCAAAAACATGCTTTGAATAGTATACTTGTTTCTGTAGAAACTGTTGGCACTGAATTTACCAACCACCTGACAAATATGTGAATAAAATGGATTTTTACACCTTGTCATTTGTAATTTCATAGATCCGAGATCAGCCTGTTGTTGGGCAGCTGATTCCAGACTGCTATGTAGAACTTGAGAAAATCATTTTGTCGGAGCGTAAAAATGTGCCAATTGAATTTCCTGTAATTGACCGCAAACGATTATTACAACTAGTGAGAGAAAATGAGCTGCAGTTGGATGAAAATGAGCTTCCTCATGCAGTTCACTTCCTAAATGAATCAGGTTTGAGTGTTTGTTTGTTTCACATTTTTTTCAAAGCTCAGATGTCATAATTTATAACAGTGTTTCTGAATCTAGCATAGAATTTACATTCAAACGTTAAAAGACTATCTCCATAGTTCTTTAATAGGCCACTATTTTTTTTTCTTTTTGGAAGATCATCATGTTCGTGGGTGTTGAATCACGCATCCTGTCATAAAAAAAGAAATTTAGAAATCATCGAAGGTCAAAGTAGTGGAAAGAGTCCCTGAGAAGGAGTTAAAACATGTGAGGTCTAGAACTTGGTTTTATTATGCAGGAACCTTGAGCACAGCCACAGCCTTTCATAGTGTCAATGTCAAATGAATTTAGTGCATGTGAAAGTTCTTTTTATACTGCACGGGAGAATTATTGTTGGATTGGTCTAACTGGGACGCTTAGCAGATCTAGCTGTGTGGCATCACACGTGGGTCTCAGAGACAATAACTCTAAAACCGACTTTTAGTGCTATTTGAGTACTTGATCAGTGTTACCTTGCTAGGGATATGTAGGTTGATTTGTAGTACTAGAGTAAGTGGCTGGGAAGCTGCTTTTGATCCCTAGATTCTGTTGTATAAAAAATATCTTCATGTGGATTACAGTCTGCTCTGTTCCCCATCATTCTTAAATCAGATATTCTGATATATGATGTGTTTCTTATGTGTATTTGAAAATAAAATGTCTTTTAGTGTATATTTAGCAAGCTAAAGAGAAAACTATGAATTTCTATTTATTTGTAAATATGTGCTCTGCAATGCATGCCAGTGTCTCAGATATGCTTATATATGATTATTTTATATAG
>NW_012140598.1:11017-11793 GCF_000956105.1 Propithecus coquereli | reverse complement strand
TTATTTCTTTCTGGGTATTATTCCAAGTCTTAGACTCAATCTCCCTTATGTCCAGTTTAATTTCCCATTTATCTCTACCCCCAGCCTAATCCTCATAAGAGATCTATGTACAAGCAGCTGACAAGTAGAGAATTTCACATTCTTATTAAATATTTCTTATTGACATCTTTCTGAACACCCTACCTTCTGAGATTTTTCACAATCTAAGCTGTTCCAAAGTACCATATTCATCTCATAGCAATTTGCTGTTTCTCTCTTTTGTATTTTTCTTCATTACTTTCTTCTTAGATTCCTTATAAACTCTGTTTATTATCTATTTTGCAGAATTATTCTCTCAGAACTACACACCAGTGAGGTAAGCACCACTCATTTCACATGTGTATTCTTGCTTCTCACACAGAACCAAAAAAACCTAATCTCTTAGAAGCATAAACTATTAACAGCCATACTAAGTTTATAGAAACAAGCTGTGACTTGAACATACTGTGTTTTAATATCATTTTAATGTGTCTGTTTATCATCAATCATTTTATATATTAATTTTGGAATTTGGTTTCAGAGATCAAATGGAGGTAGATTTCTAAATTAAAATTCTCCTTATTACTTATTCAGAGTTAGACACATTTAAATAACTCTTTAATTGGAGAATTCTCTCTCCTTACTTGCCTTTAAACTAATACCAATTAGTTTATGTAGAGATTGAAAAATAAAGTTGGAATAACGTATTACTCCTGTGAGTTGAACTGAATAAGTTATTTTTAGTATTTCCCATAAAT
>NW_012140598.1:0-802 GCF_000956105.1 Propithecus coquereli | reverse complement strand
AAATTTTTGCAGAAATTTAATTTTGCAGTGGCAAAAATATAGGACTTTGGCAAAGTTTCAATGAAATGGCACTTGCTCCTAGTTAAATGAGTATATTGTGCTGTTATAATTCAAGGGAATGTTATAGCATAAGGGGGAAGAGGAGAAGTAATGGTGCAGGATTAAGCATAAGTGGATTTCTAAGGCAAATGCCATCAAAGTACCTAGAAAGTCACTACCCTTAGGACTTGAACCAGTCCTTGGGCCAGGCTGCACTTGCAAAAAAAATTGAGCCTCCTCCATTCAGGTCTCTGAATGTCTAAAGCTAAGCAGATCATAAAAAGTAAAGTACTTGCAAATAAATTTAACCAAGAAGGTGAAAGATCTGTACACATTAAAGTATAAAACATTGAATAAAGAAATTAAAGAAGATGCAAATAAATGAAAAAACACCCATGTTCATGGATTGGAAGAATTGCTATTTTTATTTTTATCTTTTTCTTTTTTATTTCAGAATATTACAGGGGTACAAATTTTTTGGTTACATGGATTGCTTTTGTACTGCTTGAGTCAAAGTTATAAGTGTGCCCATCTCCCAGATAGTGTACATTGTACCCATTAGGTATGAATTCACTCATCCCCTCCTCCCCTCTCCCACCTGCGTGATTTCCGTTGAGTTTTACTTTCATCTGTGCACATGACTGTTGATTGGTTAGTTCCAATTTAATAGTCAGTACATGTGGTGCTTGTTTTTGCACTCTTGCGAAATGCTATTTTTAAAATGTCCATACTACCCAAAGCGATCTAGAGATTCAAGGAAATG
>NW_012140597.1:10862-12166 GCF_000956105.1 Propithecus coquereli | reverse complement strand
TAGATAGGACAAGAGTTTCCTATCATCCACATTTATGATTTTGGTTTTAATTGTGGCTTTTTGTTGTTGCTATGAGGACTCAACTTCATTTTCATTGCTTATACTTACCTCCTTAAAGGAAAATAGTGGGGCTAAGATGTTGGCCACGAAAAGCCCTGATATTCACAATACAGTAGGTAAAGCATTTCTAAACATTTTAGAATTAGGTCTTTGAATCCATGACAACACACCTATATAAATATAATCAACATTAACCAAAGTATCATATGGCATTTTTTTCTTTCCTTTATAAACTAAAGAGACCCCTTGAAACATTTTAACATAAATGAATTCCTGCTTAAATATGAGTGCACTTGAATTGAGACTCCTTTGAATAAAGTTATTGTTTTCACACACCACTGTGCCTGAAAGTTGTGAACACTCAGATGTAGAAATCACTGAAAGATAACTTAATGGAAATATGTTCGGTATATGCTATATTTATTAATGTGATTAATATTTTTCAGTAATTTAAGAAACAGATACAAATTTCACCCTCATTTGACCACTCCTAAAATTTCCACTTGAAAAACAATAATAGAAATTATGTAACTGCCTGAATATTTCTAATGTGCTTGTCAGTATAATGGAGTGGAACTAACTACACGTTGCTGGCCTGTGTGCGGCCACAGGTTCCCAAAGGTTTCGTGGGAACCCTCTGGTCTGTTGTTGCCTTTCTTTATTCTTCATTCAAAACCATTTCCCAGTACACCATATAACACCAGGCACCTTGCTACACTTCAGGGATGCAGCAATACATGTGGCATGATCCTTGCCCTCAGGCACCTTCCAGTCTCCTTCACTGGGCATCTAATGGCTCCAAAACTGGGGAGATGGAGCACCTCACAGCCGCAGATTGTAGCAGAGAAAGATAAAATGCTGGTACTACCTGGCGTTTGCCTGTCTGTCTCTTTCTTCTCTTCTTTATAGCAAGTGTCAATATTTTTACATAAAAATCTGAGTTTCTGGCTTCTCTTTAAAAAAAAAAAAAGAAAGAAAGAAATCAGACGATCTTAGCACACTGGGCCAGAAAGCACACTTGGCAACAACTGACTAGAGCTGGGAGGGGCAGAGCACTTTCCAGTCACCTCTGGGTCAAAACTAGCTCTGGCTTATCAGTGTTCCCTCTCTACTGTTTTATACTCACTTATCTCCATTACCTGCCTGGTCCTCGTGTTGCAGTATCTGAATGTCTGACCCCATAAGAAGTGACTAGCAATCAGAGAGCCTAGTTCTAGCCCTCAGTCTACTGCCTATTAAATATA
>NW_012140597.1:0-1472 GCF_000956105.1 Propithecus coquereli | reverse complement strand
CACCTCACCCAGAGGTGCCTAGGATATGCCAGCAAACTTTCCTTCCACCCAGCGCCCATGACTAATGACTGAATAGTGGGAAGGGAAGGTACAAAAGCCTACCCCCTTGCCTCAAGGCAGTACTGACTCTGTGGAATGATTCATGCTCCAGAGACTCCCCACGTGTTCAGGCTAATTTCATCTGAAATCACATCCGTGGTAGACTCTTTCCCCTCGCCATCCTAGTTCCATCACTCCCTTCCTGGTTTCTGCCAAGAACCCTCCCTTAATAATCACCTGCACACCAATGTCTGGTTCTAGGAAGCCCAACTTAAGACCCTATAGAAATAAACATTGAAGAAAAGACAGACACACAAATGTCTTCCAGTTCTTGCGGGTAATCAACAATATCTCATCCATTTTAAAAGGCCTTGTCCATGGTGCTTTATAAGCACAAGTTGGGGATGGGGGCAGGGCTGGGGGCGGGGATTCACATGCCAGTTATGTACCTGTGTGAGAGAAGTTCCTAAGATCTACAAACTCACATCATTTGTGGAAGTCACTAACTGATTCCTACTCCGGGGAAGGCTGGAGTTGGCAAGAGCTGCCCTTCTTAGCAGGTGTCCAGCAGGGCCCTGCACTGCAATTCTCCCTGCATTGGAAGAACAAAAGGAGTCTGGGGCCAGCAGGAAAAAAAAAAATGACAAGCTGAGCGTCAAACTACAAACAGCTCTTTGAAGCCTCCCAGATAGAGATGGTTGTGTTTGTGCAATAGCTATTGGGTTGAGTCTAATAATGAAAGAACAGATCACCACTTACTCTGTGCTGTCAGTAATGAAAGCTATCAAAACTCAGCCTGAATAGGCCTCACTGTCACCCTGTAAATCTAACGTGGACAGCTTAATGAGGGAGGGACATTATCTTTTCTCACACTCCAATTTTACTCACGTAAGAAATGTGGCCCATATTGGCAATTAACTTGAGAGATTAATTAAATCCAATAGCAAGTTCAGTTCCTTCCATACTGCATTCTGATATCGTGTGAAGGCACCAACATGCTGTGGGCACTTAGCACATGTTAAATAATAATTACTAAAATAATCGAACTAATTTGGACTATTTTTTTTTTTTTTTTGCAGAAAACTGGCAACTAACCTCAGTAAATTAATTCCACAATCTGATACAGCAACTCAATATTTCACATGGTCTCACTTCTAAACTCTGGTTTACTACTCTGAAATTCCCAACAAATGTTGCCCAATAATAGTGTTTCTTTCCTCAGTAATTTTACTCATCGATTGTATTTAATATATTTTATTGAGCTCTCTGAAGAATGAGGAGGCAGCCAATCAGACAAAACACAACTTATGAGGTGGTAGATAGCAGGGTCCCATTGTGTCTCCTGGAAAACAGTGGCTGACACCCACGAGGGAAGGAGAGAGCAACATGGGTATGGGCAGGGCCTTCACTCGGCGTCAGAAAACTGTATAGTG
>NW_012140596.1:11137-11776 GCF_000956105.1 Propithecus coquereli | reverse complement strand
AAAGACTATTATAGTATTTTTCCTTTGAAATATTCATTAGGAAGCTCTTTGTCCTGAATCCTGACTGTGGTGCCATAACACAAATCTTTACCTACTAAAATTCATAGAATTGTGAAAAAAAGTTAAAGTCATATAAAACATTTAAAAATGTCTGTTAAATATGATTGTCCTCTTAGGCCCATTCCCTGCACTCTCTCATCCACCAAGCCTGGACTCCACCTCCACGGACCCATCAGAACCCAAAAAGGCTCATCTTTCCTCCAACACTCCGACTCCATTCCACGGGCAATGACTCTAAAGTCCTGAGGGGACCTGTTTCCAGGCCCACTTTCCCACTACTCCATGTCCCTGGTCAGGCTTCTTGCTGCTAACTGGGGCCCTGTTCTCCCTCCAGTGGATTTTCTCATTCCAGCTCTTGAGCCCTGTTACTGCCAGCTCACGCCCAGCCTCTCTCGCATCCTCTTCCCCCCTCGCTCCACCCACTGTCCATCTCTCATCCACTTTACCCTGTGAAATCTGGGCTCTACTTGGCTGGGGCGGTGGGATGAGGAATTTCCCTTTTGTCCTGAAACTTTTATTTACCTCTTCCCCAGGGCAGATAGGGTCCACTTTGTAAGGTTAAAGACTACCTGAACATGG
>NW_012140596.1:0-1122 GCF_000956105.1 Propithecus coquereli | reverse complement strand
TCAAAGTGTTCCACTATAAACGGGAAAAATGTTTTTTAAAAATCATAAACATTTAAAACAGAATATGAAGCAGATTCCCTATTTCCTTTAAGGATAGGAATCTCCTGAAAAATGCCTATAACTCTTCAAAGAGCTAGAAAGTCACCAGCTGTGAAACTCTGATACACAGGCTAAGAATCAGGCAAATCTGAGACATGCCTTTAGGGATTTGGTTTCAGAGGGGGAAAAAAGAGAACAATAACAAAAACCTAAAAGTAAAAATGAGAATAGAATATTCTGCTACATATTAAAAGAAACTAAATGTTGCCACATGGCATACTCACAAGAAACACAGGCAATGAAGAAAACTTCTAAAAACAAATATCCCCGAGTATCCAGTATCATGCCAGCAATGATGGAAATGACGGCCAACCCAAGATTCTGAATGGACTGCATGCTACAGTTGAAGAAATATAAAAACACATTTCATTTTCAAAAGTCTTCACACACAGACTAACACTTCCCTATAAATATTAGTATCTGTAAACCACATACTATTAGTGTTAAGAGATGTTTTCAACCATGGATGACTTGATTAGATTTTGTTTTTTATCCCATGACTATTTCCACTACTAGAGTGTCTGCCCAAAGCTAAGGGAGTTTGCCTCACTAAGTGCAGGATGTACTTAACACCTTCCTGCTGAATGAAGGAAAGGGCTATGTGAACACCAGCTATGGGTGCGAGTTCTCCCTTTTGCCTTTTTGGGCCAGAGAAGATACTCAACTTCTCACCAAGAAGCCTCACATAAAAGGGAAGGTGGATGGTAATGTCAGCAAGTACCTATTATGGCTTAGCCTATTCCAGTTGTCTTGCTGGAGGCTTGGAGTTTTTCTGTTGCTACAATAGTATTTTAAATAGATTTACCAACTTTTCCAGTTATCTCCAGGTTTAGAACTCTCCCAGAAGCCAGACGATGACTAGATTCAGAAGATCTGGAGTTTTATATGATAATTAAATTGACATAGCAGAGAGACAAATATGATGCATAGCATAAATACTTACAAGCCATACGCAGTTCCCAGTTGATGTTCAGGAACTACAAACGCCACCATTGGCCACAATGCACAGGCAAGCAATGAATA
>NW_012140595.1:14775-15298 GCF_000956105.1 Propithecus coquereli | reverse complement strand
GGAATATTGTCATGTAAAGAAAAATGAATGAGAGATAAAAAAATTCGGGTAATGGCTGAGCTCTGTTAAGAGCTGGTTCCAATTTCATGTCCTTATTCTATTAGCCAGGGTTCTCCAGAGAAACAGAACCAGTATCATGGATGGATAGATAGATATTAATGTTTATTATGTACAATAGGCTCATGTGATTAAGGAAGCAGAGAAGTCCCATGATAATGCCATCTGAAAGCTAGAGGCCCAGGAAAGCCATCAGTGTAGTTCAATTTAAGCCTCAAGTCCTGAGAATCAAGATATTGGGGGAGATGTCTCAGTGGTGTAAGTCCCAGTTTTAGCTGGAAGGCCTGAGAACGAGGAACACTGATGTCTGAGGGCAGGAGAAGAGATATGTCCCAGCTCAAACAGAGAGAGCAAATTATCCCTCCTTTGTATTTTTGTTCTATGATAGATGATGCCCACCCACGTAGGTGAGGGTGATCTTTACTCCATATAGGGATTCAAATGCTAATCAATCCTGGATACATCT
>NW_012140595.1:0-1125 GCF_000956105.1 Propithecus coquereli | reverse complement strand
AAAAAAAAAAAAAAAAAAAATACCTTTCCCCTAGAGTTTTTATAGCATCTCCATGAGCCAAGAGTTGGATTCCAAGGTTCACTCTCTGAGAGATCAAATGGTGGGGAAGTCTTAAGCATCTCCCAAATTTGCAGTGTGCAATTAAAAACAAAAAATGATGCTACTTAGGCTACTGCTGATGCTAATGATATTAATAAAAAAGCTAATGCTATCATTTATAGGATTTGGCAATCTTCTAAGCACTGCAGCAGTCCTGAAAACAACATTGTGAGAAACACATTATTTAATTTTAAATATTTTTAAACATTTTAAATTTTAAAATTATTTTTGTTTTAAATTAATAAACTGGTTCATTAAATGAATTTGCCCATGTTCAAAACCCAGTGAAAGGAGAGCCAGTGTTTGAACCAATGATGTCTGACATGTGATTGCAAAATCAATGCATTTTTTAGTATGATAAATGAACAATGGATATTCAGACATAAATGTTTGCCCTTCCAAAGACATACCTGGTCCTAACCTACACCTTTGTAGGAAATGTTTATTTCTCCAGTAATATACAGTTAAAGGGAAAAAAATTAGAGATGTTTTGAAACTAACAACTTTTATGGAGTCCCCACAGAAATATCTTCTCTTGCCTATATTTTAACACTGACCTTATTAATTATCAAATATATTGTCTACATAGATTATTTTTCTTGCTTTAGTTTTTATATTATTGCTGGGAAATGATCTTGCATTAAACTTGAACTTTCTCGTAATTTTCTCCAAACTGGATTATCAATTTAGGAAACTGTGGTATGAACATTATTTTCAACAATTATTTATTGAGCACCTACTAATTAGCAGACATACAATTTTCCAGTGATTAGCATTGAACACTATAGAAAGTTTTACCGTCCTATTCCTTAAGCAAGGAATAACAGTTCTACAAGGATTCATGTTGGATGGCTGCATAACTTATTCCAACGACCTTAGACATTTACACATTCTGGTTCCCCTAAAGAATCAATTTGAGTCATGACTAAAATACTGATGCTCTCCCTTAGCAATGTTTCCCAATCATGGCAATGATTTCTTTGAAGTTTTATTGTTTTGCCCCTTTAAGAATGAGAAATAGTGAGG
>NW_012140594.1:3975-6118 GCF_000956105.1 Propithecus coquereli | reverse complement strand
TGGCTGTCTAAAATTAATCCATTTATAGTTAATATGTATTTCTGATACTAAATCTTAGCTGCCCATGCAGCATTGCTCAGGAAAATCTTGGACCACTGCAAAATAAACACCTTTCTGCAGCAACTCTCTGCTGTGTGGACTTCACGGAGTTCCCGCGTATGAAGCAGCTCAACTGCACCCCTGTCCCTGGAACCCAGAGTCTGACCTGGTCACCTGATGGGGGCTTATGCTGACACGGCCGTATGCCGTCTCTGTGTACAGCATCTGTGTGCGTGTGGCACATGTCTCCCAAAGGACAGCTGGACACGTGTCTCTGCACAGCAGCAGCAGCTGCTCTGGGCCATCAAGACCATCTAAAATTATGCACATCACAGCAGCCTACATTTTAAATCAGACCACCCTAAACAAACTCTCCAAATAGAGTGAAAATCTGCCTACTCATTTTGATGTGATGCAGTAACAAACGGACCAAAAGAAGCTTGACTTTACTTCTGCAGATCACCTTTACCTTTGAAAGCGATCTTTGCTACGTGAAGCAACTCTTCAAGTTCAATTCTACCTTCAGCCCGCCCTCAAAGGTTCATGCTCGGATTTGCACTACTCGAAAGAAAACAGGACAAACACAAAACACTCAGACCACAAAGCCTTCTAAAGCATTAGTAGGTTCTCCTCATGAGCTACCTCCCAAGAAGATAAGGAAACACCTTTCTGCACTACATGCTATTTCTGGATAAAATTACAATGGGTACATAGGTAGGGAATTCTTAACTGTGTGTCTAAATATTTTTGACTCCCACCTCACCCTCCACCTAGATCAAATGTTATCGTTAAGAAAATATATTTTGAAGTATTTATGAATTAGGATACTTGTTTGTAGTTTCCTAAAACAAACAAACAAACAAACAAAAAACTACTATTAGCAATAGTTTAAGCAAGAGAGCTTATGCAATTACTGAACACGTATGGAAAGAAATGAATTAAATATGGTCTTTTTTCTTTCTGAATTTTTGCGACTAATTTTTTTAAGGAAAAAAAAGAAAAGAGAAGAAAGCTCTCCGGTTTGGTAAAGAAACATAATTTGATTCTACAAAGGCTTTACTGTGATTCTCATTCCAAATTAAAAATACATTTTCATCTTTAGGAGGCAATTTAAGAATAGGCACAAAGTGAATGCGATTTGCAAGAACGTGAAAGAAACAGTACTTCGCCAAGGGGCAAGGTGCAGGCTGACGGTAGCAACGGGTCTTCCACAGCCCCCTAAGGCGGGAAGGTCCTCTACCCCAGCACACGTTCTGGTCAGGACCCTCCACTTCCCTAACAAAAAATCACCACCCTGCTTGTAAATCTCATTTCCTAAAGGAAAGAAAGCACGCCATCACCCTCCCCATTACCCACGCTCTGCGCAGTTCCAAACAGTGTAGTCTTGCACTGTGGACTCTTATAACTCCTGGCAGCTAAGACAACTGAGTTTTCAGAAAAATGGGGAGAGAGCGCATCAAAGAACCACATGCTGGGACCCCACGGGCTAGGTGTCCCACACAACGACCTCCTCTAAAGACCAGCTTGGAGTGGGAAGCAGTCACAAGCAAAGCGTTTCTGTATGTTTGGTAAAAAGGTAGAGGATGGCGATACATACAGGGAGACATGCTTTTAAAATCTTAGACGTTAACCCCAGAAACAGCGCCTGAGCTAATGAAATAATTTGCTTTCTTTACTTGAGAAAGAATTATAATATCTACCATATTTCTCTTTTTACCTTGGTTTCCAGGAAGCTCATATGTACACATAGCTCATTTGTAATAACTTCAGTAGCCTAAATTATTGAGAATAATCATTTCTTTGTACTTTATCAGTCCGATCTATTGACTACATATACATTTTGCAACAACTTCCTCGCATACTTTTTGCTAGTAATTAGAGTACACAGTTGAAAAAAAGAAACCAAATGTGATGCCTCAAATGAAATTTTAATCACTGTACCTATTCTTAAAATGGTATTTTTTTCCCTTGAAGATTTCTCAAAAAAAAAAAAAATAAGTTTCACTTTGGAACTCTATTCATTATAGCATAACATGCTAGACAGAAGCTGCCAGAGTGTGAATGAACAAAATATCTGTTTGAATTCACAGGATTCTAGACTGCA
>NW_012140594.1:0-1010 GCF_000956105.1 Propithecus coquereli | reverse complement strand
AACGCTCTGTGGTGGCCCCTCGTGTCACTCACCCCCCCCAATACTGCATCGCGGAGCCATGAGGACTGTGGTGGACACGCCCCCAGCTTCCTCCCCTTGCTCTTCTGAGCACTAAACCCCCTAGTTCTCACCAGGCATGTGGCCCCCCAAACAGGGACTACATACATTTCTAGGCTCCCTGGAAGCTAAGCTTGCACCTAAGACCGCACAGTGACATATGACTCCATGGGATGTGTTCAACTTCCGAGTCACCTTCTTAAAGATACTTGCACTGCCAGCCAAGACCCGGTGACACATGGAGCCACCTGGGAAGTCAGGTGTGGAGGAGGGCATAGCCGCCCCTCCAGCCCTGACTACTCACCTCTGGACTATGATCGAGGACCCACCATACTTGGGGATGCCCTTGTCACAGGAGATTAATCCGCACCCTAACAAATTCCCGGAGGAAGCAGAGAATCTGTTTTCTAGCCCTGACTCCAACCTCTAATTTGCCTAAAGCAAGCCAGTGAGCCCCCTACTTCCGCAGTTCCCTCCTTTATAAAATGGAGATAAAAGTACCGGCTCAATTTTATTAATATTAAGAATCAAATAAAATATTAAGGTACCAATGCCTTCTAAAGCCCCACGAGGCAGCCTCTGGATGAATGTGAGTGTGACTCTGTCCAGGCAGCACACGCTGGTGGAAGGCACTGCTCCAGAAGGAAGCTCGGTTTACCTGCCACAATACTACAGTTTTTGACAGGAAGCTAAAGTATAAGTTTAGCACAGCAAGGAAAATATTCTAAAATGTCAGATGTTTGCACATAGGATTTGCATACACTGACTGCACAAATTTGTGTCCCTGCAAACTAGTAACACACCAGGAGAGAAAAGTGAAGAGGACGAATCACGGTTCCAGCTGCATCTCACCAGGCTGGAGCGGGGCCTTCCTGGGCAAGGAGGCAGGACCCCGAGTGCACTGAGGCTTCTCCCAAGCAGGGCCTTCGCCCACCTTCGCCGCACCTCTGAGT
>NW_012140593.1:2628-3253 GCF_000956105.1 Propithecus coquereli | reverse complement strand
ATTGTTGCAGTGATTGCCATTGGGGTCTTCTTCATAAATTCTTTGCCTAGGCTGATATCTAGAAGAGTTTTTCCTATGCTTTCTTCTAGAATTCTTGTGAGTGTATGCCTTATATTTAAATCTTTTATCCATCTTGAATTAACTTTTGTGGGTGGTGAGAGATACGGGTCCTGTTTCAATCTTCTACATGTGGCTATCCAATTTTCCCAGCACCATTTATTGAATAGGACTTCTTTTCCCCAGTGTATATTGTTGTCTGTTTTGTCAAAGATCAGTTGGCTCCATGTGCATAGTTTTATATCTGAGTTCTCTGTTCTGTTCCATTGGTCTATGTCTCTATTTTTGTGCCAATACCATACTATTTTGGTTACTATAGCATTATCCTAAGTGAAGTATCTAAAGAATGGAAAACCAAACACCACCTGTATTCACTATTAAATTGAAAGTAACTGATGAGCACACATATGCAAAGAAGGAAGCAAAAAGCAGTGGAAATCAAGAAGGGGGAGGGAGGTGAAGGGAATGAGATAAAAACTACCTAATGGGTACAATGAACACTATTTGGGTGATGGGCACACTTATAGCCATGACTCAAACGTTACAAAACCAATCCACATAACCAAAG
>NW_012140593.1:0-586 GCF_000956105.1 Propithecus coquereli | reverse complement strand
CAACCCACACTCAACTGTGTGAGCCAATTCCTTAAAATAAATCTTTCTCTCTCTCTCTCTCTTTCTCTGGAGAACCCTGGCTGGTACAACTGCTAATATATCAGTTAGCTGTTATTCCCACTTCTTTATAACAAATAACCACAAAATCCCAGTGGCCTACACCAATAAGGCTTCTATTTCTCATGTATCTTCAGACCAGTTTGAATTTGGTTGATTGCATCAGGGTTTGGCTGGGCTGTTTTGCTTCAGGCTGTGGCAGTGGGTACCTCTGCTTTTATCCGTAGGTCTGTGGGTCAGCTGAGGCTCTCATTCATTTTGTACTAGAACAGTAGCTAGGATGGCAGAGATATGACACAGGAAGCTTAAGAAATAAGGCCTATTAATTCAAGTATAGGCTCAAAACCGGCACACTATTATATTCACTCACATGCCATTGGCCAAAGTAAGTCACAGGACTAAATCAGAAGCCATGAGAAAAATAAGCATGTTCCACCCACAATAAAGTCACTTTTGGGATGTAGCAGAGGGAGGAGTGAGGCATTGGGACCAATTGCCCAATCTATGACAGAGATGTAGCTTAGCAGAG
>NW_012140592.1:15296-15804 GCF_000956105.1 Propithecus coquereli | reverse complement strand
GCTCCAAATACATCAGCTTTTCTTCTCCTTATTAGTACTGTATTATTATGCAGAAGGCCTCCTAATTGCCTTTCAATAAATATGGAGGGTACCAGCTAACCCAAGCAAATGTGATAAGTAGAGCTTTTTCCTGTAAGAAGGCTTTGGGTGTTAGGAAGAGGAGGTTATGGCCTCTAGTCCCTCCTAACCCAATCAGTGGCTCTTCCAAAGTCAAAGCCAAGCAACTTGCGTCCAAGAATTAGATCCAAGCCTCTAAGCCGGCCGCTCACTGAAGGACAACTCCCACCGCATGAGGTTGTTCCACCCTAAGGCTACACAGCCCAGTGCTCTCTCAGCTCCAGGCTGTCCCTCCCTGAACAACATCCTGCATCCTCCCAGGTGACCAATCCGGAAGTCTTCTAAAAGGGCACCCCTCTTTCTTCCTTCCAGCCGACCTTTGAAATGTTCTCGGTCCTTCCGGGCAGAGCTGTAATATCCTGGATACATACTGCTTTCCCAGGCTCTGTCG
>NW_012140592.1:11737-13527 GCF_000956105.1 Propithecus coquereli | reverse complement strand
ATTAATAAGAAAAACATCAATAGTTCCATTTTTCTTTTAAAAAGACAGTTTACAGAGAAGAAAATACAAATCAAAAAAAGCTCCAGTTTACTTATAATGTAGTAAGATACTGTTTTCATCTATCAAATTAGGGAAAATCAAGAAAAATTCACTGTTGAAGAGAACATGGCCAAACAGGTACTCTACCTTTACTGCAAAAGTATAAATTGGAGCTGTGCTTGGTGGCAGGTACTTGTAATCCCAGCTACTCAGGGGGCTGAGGCGGGAGGACCATTTGAGCCCAGGAGTTCAAGACCAGCCTGGGCAATATAGCAAGACCTTGTCCCCTCCACAAAAATTTTTAAAAATGAGTTTGTTCCATTTCCTAGGATCGTGAAGAAAAGTTTAAAAAGAAAGCACAAATTGATACAACTCCATCATTGGCAACTTGGCAATATATATCAAAATTATAAGTGAAAATATAATTTGACATGGCGATCCCACTTGCAGAGATTTATGCTGCATTTGGGCCTGACCATGCGTAAACTAATGTATGTACAAGGTTATTTGATACATAATTTTCTGGAATAGCAAAAGATTAGAGGTAACCTAAATGCCTATCAATAGGAGATTTATTAAATGAGTTGTGCTGCGTCTATACCATGGCATATTATGCAGCATCAAAAAGGATAAAATGCTCTTTATGTAGTGATGTGAAATGATTTCCACGATCTATTGCGAAGTAAAAGGTCAACAAGAAACTGGAGTCATCAGTTAACTTCAGAGACAACAGGAAAGGAGATTTTCACTGCATGCCCCTTTATTGCCGTTGGAAACTTGAACCCAGTTCAGTATTTTATGTGGTATTTTGACAATCTTGCTACAGCAAACAGCTAAAGATCTTTTAGGGCTTTCACATTAATTTAGTGTTTATAGAGTTGTGTTTCAAATGCAAATCATCCAAGCAAGGAGAATGCCAAATAAAGCATATTTCTTATGAACGTGTAGTTTTCTACTGGGTTATTACCGGATTTAATTTTTCAGGTGAGAGCTACTGGTGGGCAGAATTCTGAGATGGCGTCCAAGTTCATGTAAGTTTTATTAGAACACAGCCGTGTTCATTTATGTATTATCTATGGCTGCTTTTGTGCTACAACATAGAGCAGCTAAGACAAGAAGCTGTATGACCCAAAAAACCTACAATCTGTGCTATCAGTCCCTTTTTAGGAAGTTTGTCAACCCCTTGCTTAAACCATTTTGAATTGGGTCTCCTGGGGGTACATGCCCGCCCTGTGTAACCCCCTTCCCATGACTGTGGGCAGGACCTGTGACTATAATGGAAGGTTACATTAGATGAGACCCTCTTAGCAGATTGGAGAGCGCCATTCCCTGCTGGGCTTGAAGAAGTGGGGTGTCTCATTGTGAGGGGCTTGTGGGGGACACAGAACTGTGAGTGGCTTCTAGGAGTTGAGAGTGACCCCAGTTGACCTCCAGCAAAAAAAAAAAAAAACAACCGAGGAACTTTAGTCCTACAGCTACAAGGAACTGAATTCTGCCAACAACCACATAAGCTTGGAAGAGGATTCCAAACTGCAGAAGAAAATAAAGCCTGCTGACACCTTGATTGCAGCCTTATGGGACCCTGAACTGAGGACCTTAAGCCTTGCCTGGACTCCTGACACATGGAAACTGAGACAGTTTGCATCTTGTTTGAGCTCCTGTGTGGTAATTTGCTACGTAGCGATAGGAAAGTAACACAGATCATAATGTGGATTGCCTACCCAAAAGCAACCACTCACACACTTCACCTT
>NW_012140592.1:9551-9869 GCF_000956105.1 Propithecus coquereli | reverse complement strand
TGCTCCGGGTGCAGTGTGGCCCGTATCTCAGGGCTGGCTCCTCGACTATAGAGACTTCAGCATCTCCCTCGGCCTCAGAGGGCCACCGGCCAGTGGTCTTCTGTCTGTAGACCCTGCCACAGTCCCCCTTTAGGACAGATTATGAAAGTCTGAAGAGGAAAAAAAGTGAAGAAAGGGATTTTCCCTCTGTATCTTTATAAGTGAATAATACACAGGAGAATTCGGCAGAATATTACAAACTTTGGAAGCACCGATAGAACCAATATGTGACCACATTGTCCAGAGTGGTGCTGTCTGATTTTTAATATTCTCTTCCAT
>NW_012140592.1:6840-7621 GCF_000956105.1 Propithecus coquereli | reverse complement strand
TGCATCTTTTTGCGTCATTAAAGGGCCAAATTCCATCAGCTTTACAAAGATTCTTCCTTGGCTAATGAGGTTTCACATGGTTTTTTAAGGAAATGGGGTAATAAAACTAGCTCTGCAACTCTGATAGGATTTTCTTTTAAGGTGTTGCAAAATGTTTCATTGGTCCCATCAATGATTGCTGTAAAGCAGGATCTTGGACAAGTTAATATTTTTAGTGCCTGTTGGAGAAAGGGGGAACCTTTATACATTGTTGGTGGGAATGTAAATTTGTGCAACCACTATGGAGAACAGTATGGAGGCTCCTCAAAGAACTGAAAATAGAACTACCATATGATCCTGCAATCCCACTGCTGGGTATATAACTAAAGGAGGGGCAATCAGTATATCGAAAAGATATCTGCCCTCCCATGTATTTGCAGCACTATTCACAATAGCCAAGATTTAGAATCAACCTAAGTGGCCATTGGCAGATGAATGGATAAAGAAATTGCAATGCGTATACACAATGAAATGTTATATAGCCATAAAAAAGAATGAAATCCTGCCATTTGCAACAATATGGATGAAACTGGTTAACACTATGTTAAATGAAATAAGCCAAGCACAGAAAGAGAAATCTTGCATGTTCTCATTCATATGTGGGAGCTAAATGTTAAAAACAATTGATCTCATGGAGACAGAGTAGAATGATTGTTACCAGAGGCTGGGGAAGGTAGCAGGGTGGGAGGGATAAGTGGGGATGGTTAATGGGTGGGAAAATATAGTTAGAGAGAATGAACAA
>NW_012140592.1:3487-4325 GCF_000956105.1 Propithecus coquereli | reverse complement strand
CCTTTATGTGCTGATCATGATGATAATAGTAGTTCACATTTATACTAGTTCCTTGGTATATACAGGTGATTGGTTCTAGGACCCTCCCACCCTCCACCATGGATACCAAAATCCAAGATGCTCAAGTCCCCTATATAAAATGGTACAGTATTTGCATATAACCCAGACAATCCTCTCCTATACATCAAATCATCTCTAGATTACTTATAATACCTAATACAATGTGTTATGTAAATAGTCATACTGTACTGATTTTTATTTGTATTATTTTTATTGTTGTATCGTTTATTATTTTTTTTTTCCTGAGTATTTTCCATCTGAGGTTGGTTGAATCCTCAGATGTGAAACTGCAGATATGGAGGGCTGACTGCACTGGGCACTTACTAAGTGCCAGGGCTTATGATAAGATCTTTACGTTTTCTCATTTCCTCCTCAAAATAACTCCATGAGGTAAGTATTAGTATTATAATCCCTGTTTTACAGATGAAACTTTTGAGAGAGCAAGACAACTAAAAACCTGGTTTTGAGCCTATTGGGTATGGATTAAATGGAAGGAAGATGGGAGAGATGAAGAAAAGTTGGGGCCAACCTTCATATCCTTACATCAAATTAAGTGTAGCCTTGGTGTCAGAATCTGGAAATCTCTATCAAAGTGGTTTGGTGGCAAATCCTACTTCTGATCCTTGAATTTGAACTTTAATATCAGACGTTGAGGCTCACACTGTTAGGGTGTGAGCTAGAGAATGTGGGTTTTGAGAAAGATTTCTCCAAACAAAGATTAGGATAGAAAGAAGGAAAGTTTATTTTACTTTTTCCAGATGGAAAAAAGGGCCAACAC
>NW_012140592.1:3001-3437 GCF_000956105.1 Propithecus coquereli | reverse complement strand
ATGATTGTTACCAGAGGCTGGGGAAGGTAGCAGGGTGGGAGGGATAAGTGGGGATGGTTAATGGGTGGGAAAATATAGTTAGAGAGAATGAACAATATTTGACAGCACAACAAAGTGACTACAATCAATAGTAAGTTAGGGTATACTTCAAAATAACGAATAGAATCACAAAGAAATGATAAATGCCTGAGGTGATGGATACCCCAATTATCCTGATTTGATTAATACACATTGTTTGCCTATGTCCAAACATCACACAAACCCTATAAAGATATACAACTATTATGTACCACAATTAAAAATTTAAAAAAATTTTAAAACTTGCAGAAAAAATAATTTGCTGAAAAAAGAAAAATTTTAGTGCCTAAAACTCTAGAGAGGAGGACAAAGAAACTATGCTTTTAAAGTCTCACTGACCTGGTTTACCATTAGTGCC
>NW_012140592.1:411-776 GCF_000956105.1 Propithecus coquereli | reverse complement strand
ATGTGGGTTTTGAGAAAGATTTCTCCAAACAAAGATTAGGATAGAAAGAAGGAAAGTTTATTTTACTTTTTCCAGATGGAAAAAAGGGCCAACACAGAAGTGAAAGAGGTAGGTTATATTGGGCATAGAAAACAAGCTACTCAGGCTTTCTATTTAGGGGTTGTAAAGGGTGTGAAGATGATTTATGGCTGCAGCCAAATCAACAGGGTAAGGCCGGGCACGGTGGCTCACGCCTGTAATCCTAACACTCTGGGAGGCCGAGGCAGGTGGATTGCTCAAGGTCAGGAGTTTGAGACCAGTCTGAGCACGAGTGAGACCCTGTCTCTACTAAAAATAGAAAGAAATATGGACAACTAAATATTATA
>NW_012140592.1:0-361 GCF_000956105.1 Propithecus coquereli | reverse complement strand
ATGTGGGTTTTGAGAAAGATTTCTCCAAACAAAGATTAGGATAGAAAGAAGGAAAGTTTATTTTACTTTTTCCAGATGGAAAAAAGGGCCAACACGGAAGTGAAAGAGGTAGAGTATGTTGGGCACAGAAAACCAGTTACTCAGGCTTTCTATTTAGGGGTTGTAAAGGGTGTGAAGATGATTTATGGCTGCAGCCAAATCAACAGGGTAAGGCCAGGCATGGTGGCTCACGCCTGTAATCCTAACACTCTGGGAGGCCGAGGCGGGTGGATTGCTCAAGGTCAGGAGTTTGAGACCAGTCTGAGCAAGAGTGAGACCCTGTCTCTACTAAAAATAGAAAGAAATATGGACAACTAAATAT
>NW_012140591.1:3643-6291 GCF_000956105.1 Propithecus coquereli | reverse complement strand
GTCTCCCTTTTAATCCTCAGCTTCTTCCTTACATATCAAACCTGGGAAGGCACAAATCTCTTCATTTATTAAGAGAAACCCACAGCACCATAACCTGAGAATGTAATTCCATCTGTTTAGAAGTGTGTGCATCTTTGTAAATTTTGATGGAAATGGAATTTCATTTTCCAGATGAGGAAAATCAGAGCCAGAAGCCTTGGGACTCTTGGCTTTCCAAAGAGCTCTGTCTAGACAGCTGGGATGTACCTGTCTAGGTTTTTTTAGTTCTGCTTTTAAAATTGAATCATATTCAATCATACTATGAATTATTCTTTTTTAGAAAACCTGTTCTTAAAAAGTTTAGGTTTGAGAAATCTAAACATATGTGGAAGCATCTGAGTTTGGCACCAGATCCAGCAATGATGAAAGATTGGGAGAAATCTTTTAAACATTTATTAAACAGTCACTGTGTGCCAGGCATGTGTGGAAGCTTTAGATGCATTATCTGATTTTACCCTCAAGACTGTTCTAGGAGGTCCATACTATTAACCTCTCTGTTTCACAGATGAGGAAAGTGAGTCTCAGAAAGTTTTATTTGCTGCCTGAGAATGTGGTAGGACTGTAATCTGAACCCTGTCTACATAAACTCAAACACCCCCTTTTTAATTTTAACACAATACATAATATAATTAGGTTGATTACCTAAAATGTGTAAATACCAGGCCACTTTTTGACAGGTTCCTAGTCTTACCCAATACTGTGAAGTTAAAAACTCAAGCTAACATCTAGGAAAGACAGTGGCTTGGGCTTAGAGATCGAGCCCACCTCTTCCCTCTATAGACTGATCAAAAGGACAGAAAGCATGCAAAGAACAAAAGAACAAAATTCTGTCATTCAGGGCAACATGATTGAGCTCAGGGGACATGTTAAGTGAAGTAAGCCAGGCACAGAAAGATAAACACCGTATGTTCTCACTCACAGCTAAAAGTTGATCTCGTGGAAGTAGCGAGTAGAGTAATGGTCACTAGAGGTGGCGTAGCTGGGAGGGCACTTGCTGTTCTTCCTGTCTTGACACCACACACTGTACAGGAACCACCATCAAAGCATTTTCATAATGAAGAAAAATTCTCATTCATAGTTATGAGCTATAAGAGGACAATTTTTTAAAAAGGAATCAGTAAGAGTGACAAAATGTGGGTAATTGCAAAATTGAGGGGCAGGGCATTCATTATGGTATTCTCTTTACTTTTGTGTATTGTTGAAATTTTTCATAACAAAGAGTTTTTTAAAAAGTGAGAAAAAATAGGGGGAAGAAATCTGCATTAGTTCGGGAAGCCAGAGATGGTGCCATAGTCATGTCCAAAACTTCCATGATTTTCTGATACGGCACAGAAAGTCCATGGGAAAGTGGGACAGTCTTGAGGGAACCAGGCAGAAGTGGATCTGCAGAAACTGGGCATCCCCTAAGTGGGACTCCTGTTGGGAAGGGGTGGTGCAGGCTGCAGGCAAGAGGGGTCTCCCTCGGGCTCCCTCCTGCACTGTGGATCCGTGAAGAGCGGAGTCAGCGCAGTAGGCAGCAGTCCGTTGAAGAAAAAGCCTGGGGAGGCGGAATGCATGTTGAGAGGCAACTTAGAGCAGCTGGGTAGATTTATTTTTTTCCCTGCATCTATGATGCCAGGAAGTAACAAAATGTTACCTATGGCAAACGTTTCAATCAGAAGGAGCAATTCATTCAGAATACAAATGGTTTCCGAGGAAGACAGATAGCCTGTTTCAAGAAGCACACATTTCTTTATTAGCCCCGAGATTTGCAGAGAAGAATTCACTGGGATTTGTGGTACAGAGAGAAAAATGCTGGTGCAGAAATTCCGTTCACATTCTTTTCCTTTTCACCCTGTGTCGAAGGTCCACCCCTTGCCATCCTACGAGCCCAGCTCAAATGCCCATTCTTCCATAAAACCATTCCTTATCTCCCACCCCCGGTTTTTATCCTCCCCACCCATAAATAACATCTCCATCTTTCTGTTTGTTGATCAGTGTTGTTTACTTTTAAAAGTCATATTTGTATGGGGTAAAAAGTAACAAAACTAAATGCCAGGAGGGCATGGAATGAAAAGACATCTCCCCGCCACCCAACTGTCTCAGTTTTCCCGGAAACATTTTCTTGAAATGTCTTTCCAAAGGCAGTGGTCTAAACCAGCAAATAGAAGTTCCCTCTGCGTATCATTTTGCCCTCTCTCCTTCATTTTAGCATACTTTGGAGATGATTCTGTGTCAGACAGACCGATTCACTTCATTTATTTTCGTGCTGTCTAGCATTGCATTTCTGTTTCTCTCCTTTGAGTCCCCATCGTGTATCCGCTTGGCTCTTTCAGGACACAAACCTGTATTTGCTTGAGATCCAGTGCCCGTATACATGCTGCCTTCTTTGCTGGATTTCAAACTA
The DNA here is from genome assembly GCF_000956105.1 of Propithecus coquereli. NCBI lineage: Eukaryota > Metazoa > Chordata > Mammalia > Primates > Indriidae > Propithecus > Propithecus coquereli. The sequence continues at coordinate 3,866 of NW_012140591.1, read as the reverse complement.
ACTGATGGCAAAGGCTGGGCATTATTCTTTATCACGTTCCCTTAGGACTTAGTATAATCTTAAGGGGTAAAGTATGAAATAGTTAAATTGTAAAGCTTTGTCAAGGCACCATTTTCCAAGAAAACAACAATTTTCTTTAACTGAGGTATAATTTATAAACAATAAAATGTACAAATCTTAAGTATTTAGTTTGATAAGTTTTGACATTTGTATATACTGGTGT
>NW_012140591.1:0-1957 GCF_000956105.1 Propithecus coquereli | reverse complement strand
ACAGCGTATGATTGGGTCTTGCTCTTTTAGATAGTTTTACAAAGTCTGCTTTTTACATGTAGTGTTAATCCATTTACATCCTAAGTATTAGTATAGTTGGATTTTAAGTTTAGCTTCTTGGTATTTGTTTTCTATATGTCTGTATTAGTTTGCTAGGACTGCCATAACAAAGTAATATAGACTGTGTTACTTAAAACAATAGAAATTTATTTTCTCACAGTTCTGGAAGCTAAATGTGTGAGACCAAGGTGTCAGCAGAGTTGATTCCTTCTCAGGGCTATGAGGGAAGGATCTATTCCAGGCCTTTCTCCTTAGCTTATAGATGGCTATCTTTTCCCTGTGTCTTCACATGATCTCCCTCTGTACCTATCTATGTCCAAATTGCCTCTTATTATTAGGAAACCAGTCATATTGGATTAGAGCCCACCCTAATGACCTCATTTTAACTTAATTACCTCTTTAAAGATCATATCTCCAAATACAGTCACATTCTGAGGTACTGGCGCTTAGGACTTCAACATATTAACTTGGGAAGGGGACACAATTCAGCCCACAACAATGTCCCAAAAATTCTTAGTTCCTTTGTTCCTCCTTTCCTGCTTTCTTTTGAATATTTTTACCCTTTGCAAAGGACAAAGGAAAATGGAAAAGAGGCAGAGAGAAAACAAGATCTTCTAAAGACAAGAATTTCTGGTTTTCAGGAGTGAGTCTCTGCTGGTGAAAGTTTTGGGAAGGTTGGAGCGATGTTTTGGGATGTGGTTTTGGAGCATACAAGTGAGGATGGGTGGTTTTGAAAATCCTCTTTGTCCCACTGAGCAACCCCCATTCTGCCCATGATACAACCTTAGGGCCTCGAAGTGAGAAATGAGAATAAAAATGCAATGTGCAAAGTGTGGCATCTGGGCATTAGCAAGGGCAGTTGCTTTGCAAGTACACCATCTCTCTTTGCTTCACAGACCCCTAGCTAGCACCCTGCTATATGGTGGTGGCTGCTCACATTCTGAACTGAGATTCCTTCTGAGGAGACCCTTAGGGGCTCAGATATTCCACAGGGCCCAAAGGCTTACATGAAAAATGAGTCACTAAATTGAAAATGAGACTGAGTTGTGATAAGTACTTTATATAAATTATTTCATAGTAATGGTGCTTTAAGATTTGCCATGTGCAAATGTATTATCAACCGGCAGTACTGTGAATATAATTATCTTAACTGATGAACTTCATTTTTTAACATAAACCCTCATTAGAATATACCATTATGCAGAAATCATTATGATCTGATAGATTTGATGGATATTCACATGTCACATTTCCAAGTATAGGCTGATATTGCAAATACAGTGAATTATGCCCAGAAAATATTACTGTAGATATTTGTTTTACACAAATTGTTAACACTTGGAGTGACATTCTCCGGCAGTAAATTGAGGCAAATTGTATCATGTCAGAGACTGCTTGTCCATCTTCATCAGTTAGGGATTTTTTTTGGATGCTAAAATGAAGAGAGAGTGAGGAAAAAAAAAAAAACCTCAAGCAAAATTAGAGGTAGAAGGGCATTTCCTGGCTCAAAAAATTGAAAATTGATAAATATTTCTGTGTTTAGGAAATACTTGGTCCAATAACACATACGTTGTAACAAGAACCTGATTTTTCTTTTTGCTCTGTCTTTTGTAGTATCGGCTTCATCTTCAGGCTTCATGCATTGTTCCCGGCCCCATTCCCAGCCTTCTCCTCTCTGTCATGAACAGCTGCCACTAGTTGCAAGCTCACAGCCTTAAACTGCATTGTCCAAGGGAAGAGGAGGGACCCTCTGGTTGTTCCTGCTCACATCAGTATATGCTCTTTCTCTTGCTGGCTCAGATTTGTTCAGGTGTCCACCCTGAACAATCATGATGGTCACAGAGAGAGGAGTCCATGATTGGCTTACATCAACCAGGGCCTGGTCATGGAACATAGG
>NW_012140590.1:5593-6213 GCF_000956105.1 Propithecus coquereli | reverse complement strand
TGGATGGCTAACAGAAAAGAGGATTTGGAACTCAGAGTCTGCTGATTCAGCTCTACAAGATTAATTTTGGTCTGGTGTATTCATTGTGTCTCACTGTCTCTTATCTCTGTCTTTTTTATCCTGCTTTTTAATGCTTCCAGATGCACCTACATTACCTGCAACACAATCCCCAAATACCTGCGCTAAATAAACACTCTATTGTCCCAAATTTTATTGATATCATTTTTAATGATACCCCCAAATCCTAGTTACTCCAGTTTAAAATGTCTGGGATATTTATGACTTCCCCTTCTTCCTGGTTTCTATACCCCATATTGATTCTGTCTTGAAACTGCACTTAACTTCTCTACTTTCCTCCAAGATTCAGTGGAACATAATGATAAAAGGTCCAAGCTCTGAAGTTGACTACCAGGATTCATACCCTCGTCTTTCCACTTACTAAAATCTTTGAAGTTATTTAACCTCTTTGTGCTTCAATTTTCCCATCTGTAAACTAAAAATGAAAGTAATAAAACATATCATAGAGCTGTGGTAAAGTTTAAATTAGTTGATATATGCAAAGCTTGACAAATTTAGTTGTGTTGAGGGTGATAATGGTGATGATGAAGATATTTATGATG
>NW_012140590.1:0-613 GCF_000956105.1 Propithecus coquereli | reverse complement strand
TATGGAACAGTTCTTTTCTTAACCATAACATATATTTAACTAGTTTAACATCATTTCTAATGCTTCAGCTTTTAAGAGAAAAATGAAAATAAAAATCATCTGGGATAAGAAATCTAAATCTTCATGTTTCCACATTCAGGTAATATACTCTCATTGCATCTTGTCCTTTTCCTGTCTTTCCCTTATAGTTGTAATCATACATTCATTTGAGAAGTTATTTCTATAGTGTCTGTTGTCCCAAACGAACTCTAAGTTCCCTGACAGCAGGGACTGTGTCCATCTAATGCCTGGGTCCATCCAGCACAAAGCATGGTAGCTGACTATATTCATTGTATGTATTACCTCTAATGTCCTGAGGACTAAGTAATGGATATAATCTTGAAAACATTTTTCATTTGAAAAAATAATTGACTGAAAATAAATAAGCATCTCCACATCTGAGCCCAATCTATTTGTTATAATGTTGTTATAAATACGTTGTATGTACTTAGAACAAATGCTACTTTTTTGACCATATACAAACATTCTATTTTACATAAAAATAATAAGAGACTGGGGGTCAAAAGTATTTCTTTCTAGTAGTAATTGGCTAGGTACAATTTTATGACATTTT
>NW_012140589.1:2530-3222 GCF_000956105.1 Propithecus coquereli | reverse complement strand
GTGAAGAGTTTATTTGTAATGCCTGGAGTACCTCATATAAACTCAATAAATGATAGCTTCGTTTTTATTTTCAATGTCTAGAGCCATATTAGGCAGTTTCCAAGTGCACTAGCTTTGGAATGAGACAGAACTGGAAAGTTCTTGATATGAAAAAATGAGGCTTATTTGTTGAAAGGCTCATGATTCTTTGATCTGCAGATAGAGAGAAGTTGTGGACTCTCAAAAAGAAAATGGCTAAATGAAATTATGCTTGCTTCAGTCTTCACCATCTCTTCAGACCAAATCAGGACTCCTGTATCCTGAAGCTATTTCCATGAGAGTTTCTCCTCCACCATTTGCAAAGACTTTCAAAGGCTAATATTATCCAGTATGGGATTCAAGAGGAGAACTCTACTTTCTCCCTCTATCACTTCTCAGTTGCTATAAAGAGTTAAATGATTACATGATTGTATCTGCTGATCAATTTCATAATAATAGCTAACCATTATTTAGTATTCAATGCATGGCAGATACCGTGCTAAGTACTTTGCATACTTTCTGTCATTTAATCCTCTTAGTCTTGAAAAGCGGTTGTTCTTATCTCTAGTTTATAGATAGTAATAATAGCAATGATGATCATAGTTCATCATTGTTGAGTGCCTACCATGCTAAACCCTCAATGTAGATAACCTCTCTTTATCTTCATTAATAAT
>NW_012140589.1:0-615 GCF_000956105.1 Propithecus coquereli | reverse complement strand
TAGATACCCATTAGTGGGATTGCTGGTAGTTCTATTTTTAGTCCTTTGAGAAATCTCCATACTGTTTTCCACAGAGGTTGTACTAATTTACACTCTCACCAACAGTGTATAAGCATTCCCTTTTCTTCATATCCTCATCAACATCTATTGTTTTTTGATTTTTTACTCATGGCCATTCTGATTGCTATAAAATGGTATCTCACTGTGGTTTTAATTTGCATTTCTCTGATGATTAGTGATGTTAAGCATTTTTTGCTATGTTTTTTGGCCACTTGTATGTCTTCTTTTGAAAAATTTTCGTGTTCTTTACCCACTTTTTAATGAGGTTGTTTTTTTCTTGTTGAATTGTTTGAGTTCCTTATAGATTCTGGATATTAGTCCTTTTATGGATGCACAGTTTGAGAATATTTTTCTACCATTCTGCAGGTTGTCTATTTAATCTTTTGATTATTTCTTTTACTGTGCAGAAGCTTTGTAGTTTAATTAAGTCCCATATGTCTATTTTTGTTTTTGTTGCATTTGCTTTTGAGGTCTTAGTCATAAATTCTTTGTCTAGGCCAATGTGCAGAAGAGCTTTCCACAGATTTTCTTGTAGAATTTTTATAATTTCAGGTC
>NW_012140588.1:527-1277 GCF_000956105.1 Propithecus coquereli | reverse complement strand
TATTTACTTCTTTACTAGAAAGCATATGTAAAAACAAAAACCATCAATATCAACTCTGCAGAAAATAACAAATATTCAAAGAGATAGAATATGATGATAGGAAATGTGCTACTTAGCCCCCTGGTACCCAAGTGACATCAAAATACAACTCTTGCCTCCCAGAGTAAAACTCAGAAAATGAATCAACATCAGGGTTAACATCTTACTGCCCATCCACGTAAACTAAAAAACAGTAATGTCACCATGGAAAATGTGTGAGCAGGGCCAAATTAGATTGGTCACCAAAAAAGTACCCTCCAGAGTGTCAGATGGACGGTACGTGCAAAATTCCTATAGAATTCAGTAAAGTACCAAATGGAAACATAGCATTAAAGATGCTTTGGGACCTAAGAAGTATGTGCAAGAAACATCTTTTCCCCTGTTGCTTTTTAACTTTGCTGACAGAGAAATAAGTGTGGAATTTGACTTCTACTTCCAATAATGGTAAATTAAGTCTTTCAATCCAGTCTTCTCACAGGACAACTAGAAAAAAATGGACAATACATTTAAAGAAATAGCCCACTGAAGGCACCACAGATCTCACAAGTACAGTAAAGGTTTACTGAGAGTGGGATACAGGTAAACGTATCCCAAATGTGAAACAACTTCTTCCCACGGAACTTATATCGACTCCAGAGGGGGGACTGGGACACTGAGAGGCTGAGCAGGATTCACAATAGCTCCTGGTGCTCAGGCCACAGAGACTGGTAT
>NW_012140588.1:0-477 GCF_000956105.1 Propithecus coquereli | reverse complement strand
AGAGACTAATTTACCAATATTGGGCATAAAGCAATTAATGGCCTCTATCTCAGGCCTCCTAAAATACTCATTTATATACTCCACTGTTCTCAAAATAGAGATGAACCTCACTGTTTTCAATTGTTATACTGGGATGAAGGATATTATTATGAATTTAAAATATGTAATTGAATTAGTGAAGAGACAGTCACATAAAAGATTTCTAAATACACAAAACAAAAATATTTTATAAACTAAAATGAAATACGCTATAAACATTCTAGGTTTTAATCCATGTATAGTAAGAAGGGCTAAAGATGTTACCTTTTCTTCCCCCCTTGTGCTCTTAAGATTATTACCATCTGGTTGCATCAGATAGATCCTTAAGTAACTGTATTTTTCATTTAGAGAAACACAGAGCAAGAACCTGGACATTTTTAGTGGATTGTCCAAGGGATAGGTGAGGAGGGGAAGTTTTCCAGAGGAAGACTTTCCCAT
>NW_012140587.1:9735-10517 GCF_000956105.1 Propithecus coquereli | reverse complement strand
GGATGAGCCCATGAACTAATGAAGGAGGGGATGAGCCCATGAATGAATGAGGGAGCGGGTTAGGCCAAGAAGGAGCGCGCGGAACAGTGAGCGAGGGAGCGCACGGATGCGTTCCCGAGTAGGTCAGTGCGCACATTGGCGAGTCCTGGGCGACGAATACGCAAATAAGGGGCTAAATGAATGAATGAATGGGTCGGTCTGTGAATGACCGAATGGCCGCCCCCTGGCCTCGGGCCTGTACGAGGCAGAGGGATGAAGGGCCTCTGCGGCAGCCCTGTCCTGGGAGGGGGCTGCAAACGAGGCTCAGAGAGGGCAGGGCTGGCGGGTGGACACACAGCAAAGGCTGCAGCGTGGGGCGGAGGTTTGTCCGTCCGCACCTACTGGTGACGCCCCCGCGAACCGGGCCGACAGCTCTCACCGGGTTTCAAAGGCTCCAGGAAGAGCCACCCAGGGAAGGGGTGGGAGCTCCCAACCTCGGACGTCAGATTTGCTTTCCCCACGGGACTGCAGGGGAAAGCGGGGTGTGTGCGTGTTTGCACACGTGTGTGCGTTTGCACGCGTGTGTACGTGTGTTTGCACACGTGTGTGAGTGTGCATGCAGAATACAGACAATGGTGTCCTACGCAGCCTTTAAAAAGAGGAAGGGGCCGGGCGCGGTGGCTCGCGCCTGTAATCCTAGCACTCTGGGAGGCCGAGGTGGGAGGATTGTTTGAGCTCAGGAGTTCGAGACCAGCCTGGGCAACATAGCAAGACCCTGTCTCTACTAAAAATAGAAAGAAGTT
>NW_012140587.1:0-355 GCF_000956105.1 Propithecus coquereli | reverse complement strand
TCTGTAAAATGGGTATGTTAACATACCTGACAGGTTAGGCTCTTGTAAAATCGAGTGAGTTAAAATACATAAACTACTCTGATCTTTGTGGTTTCCTTCCTTTTACTGATTTGGGCTTCCTTTGTTCTCTTTTTTTTTTTTTGTCTGGTTCCTTGAGGTTGAAAACTAAAAATAAAATCCTAAGCCTCCCCACCATTGAGTGGGCCTCTACTTGGCCAAAGGGACCCCAGAAAAACCTTAAAAACTAAGTACAGCACGGTGGCTCATGCCTGTAATCCTAGCACTCTGGGCGGCCAAGGCGGGAGGATCGCTCGAGGTCAGGAGTTCGAGACCAGCCTGAGCAAGAGCGAGACCC
>NW_012140586.1:12974-13462 GCF_000956105.1 Propithecus coquereli | reverse complement strand
CTAACTGAGCAATGACCCATGTTCACTCCACCAGGTCACATCACAAAAATATAATATATTTAATACATGAAAAAGAATATGGATATATTTCCCCCAAAAGCAATTCCCTGAGCATGTTAATATATTTAGAATACAAATCACTTCTAACATACATCCATACACTGCACCAAAAAAATCACATACAATTTTCTCCCCTTCTAAATATCAGCTGAGTCTGGATTATCTATTCGTGAGTAAAAAACCTGAAGCTAAATCCTATAAGTGAATTTCAGCCAAGAGTTTTTTTCCTTCTCACCCACCAAATTTCCTGTTCCGTGTTAAAAAGTAGCAAAACTGTAAGAATTTGAATCCCCTTCCTTGTTTGTGTCTTTATCGATCAAATTACAGTCCTGGAAAATATCAAGAAGATATGGAAAGAGGTAAGAGGAAGGAGAGCAGGAACCTGAGCGATCCCCAACAGAGCAGGAGTTGCCTGAGCAGGTAGGATG
>NW_012140586.1:0-1609 GCF_000956105.1 Propithecus coquereli | reverse complement strand
CTTTAACAATAAAAATTATAGTTAAGAATGGCTTGTTGGTTTTTTTCTAAGAAATGTAAACTTTGGTAACTAAATTGCTTTGTTCAATAATTTTCAATTTTCAGAAACAGAAATGTAAAATCCAGATTGCTTTAATATTAAGGGATGATGTTTAAAAGTCTCAGTGTTGATGAAATTAAAGAGAAATGTCTTGACAAGAAGGGGAACACAGCAGTTGTACATAAAAGAAAACTCAGAATTCGTTTCTGTCTTTTTCTTTTTTCTTCCCTGATAAACTAGTATCTAGTGAGAACTTAAGGGAAATATATAGAAAGGTTAAAAGAAGCAAGGGATGTTTCCTTTTTTCTTTCTCCTGATAAAGAAAAATTTATTAAAATAGATAGTTCTCTTATTACATAATAGGAAACATTAGGTCCTGCGTCTGGAACTTTCTAATCCTTAGATAGATGTTAATAGCTGTATAAATGGATGTATATGTGTATAGTGAGCATGTGTTTATGCATGTTTCTGTATATGATACCACTAAAATTAAAGGTTTATAAAACATAGCGGGGAGGTAGGAAGGAATTGCTTAATGGGTACGGAGTTTCCTTTTGGGATGACGAAAATGTTTTGGAGCTAGACAGATACGGTGATTGCATAACATTGTGACTATATCAAATAACCATTGAATTATTCACTTCAAAATTGTTAATTTTAGGTAATGTGAATTTCACCTCAATTAAAAAACCAAAATAATACATAATAGTGGACCCTTGATTGTGTCGTCCTTCAGAAAAGATACTGGTGATGACCCATTTGTAGGGATATGGAATTCCAGTAGTAGGGAGACAGATGATGGGCCATATTTCTTAAGCAGTAAGTCTTGTCATCAGTCACCAGATGGAAAATTTAGGTAAATAATGCAGCTATTATTAGGAGAGGAGGCTGCCTTTCCACTGAAGTAAAAACTGCTCACCAAGGTCACTCATGATCTCTCTGCTGGCAAACTCAATGTTCTTTATCTACCAAGAAAAGGAACCTATGATTTTTCCCTCATTGCCAAAATGTTTTAAGGAAGCCAAGCAGCTATAATGGTCCTTAATTAGCTCTAAAGAGCAGGAGACATCTTTGTAGATTTGGTTCTATCGCTAATGAACTGATCACAGGCAGGCCAGTTAAACTATCTCTCAATCTTATGACACTCATTTGGAAAATATAGATCATAACATTAGCCATTATAACAATATAATACACTGAGAAAAAACTTTGAAAACATAGAGGCCCCACGGTATCTAATGTGTACAGCATGTCCAGAACCCTAATGATGCTGAAAATATTTTTTTTTTGATAGTGATAAGCCTCAGTTTTCTTAAACTGAAAACTTCTTGATATGTGGATCACCTGTTTAGCAATTTTCTAGCAAGTCCAAACAGGAATACACACTAATAGTGCAATACGGAGAGGACCACAGACCAAACAACTTTCGGGAAAGAATGAGTTCAGTAACTTTTAATTAAACGTATTTCATTTTCTAAATTTTCCTAGCCCTTTACTTAAGAAATTAACATCTTTTATGAATTATATAGGTCTTATCTCCCATAAAATATTTTTTATTTTGTTTATTTTT
>NW_012140585.1:12928-14803 GCF_000956105.1 Propithecus coquereli | reverse complement strand
TTCCCATAGACATTTTCTACTTTTGGCCTCTCAGGTCCTAAAAGGCCTCAATATCTCATCAATAGATCCCCCTGAGTTGCAAAATGTCCCGTCAGCGGCTACGTAGCTGACAGCAGCAGACTTCCTCCGTTCCACCCCTCTGTGGCCAAACGACCTTGCAGGCAATTCCGCTGAAATCCCTTTCCCAGCAATCATTTTCCACCCAAGCACCCTTTCCCGTACTTGCTAGGATTCTCCCAGTCATTTTTTCCTGTGTCTTTCCTCACCCATTTCTGAAGACGAAAACATGTCTGTGACTCTTCATTGCGATAGTAACCACATTTGCCATTTCTGCTTGTTCATGGCACTAATACGCAATAATTAGTCTTTTATCTTCATCTCATGCCTCATTCATAGCACAATTACAGCCATCATTAATTGCTATCAGGTCGTCTCATCCCACGGTGGTGTGAATCAGGTCCTCCCTGAAGACTTGGCTCAGATCACAGATAGTATCAGGGCCACGTCCTTCCTGTCGCCTTTTCTCCACCTTCATCGTGAAAAAGACGTACGTCACACACCCCATGCAGCTTCCAAAACACCAGCCAGCTGACCAGAGCCAGCCTCCTTGTGTACAGTGAAGGGGCAATTTTCCTGAAGCGTGGCAGGGTCACAACACCAGCTAGCAGAGATCCACTAGAGAGTGCAGCTCTGCCCAGGTCACGGATGTTGGACGTCTCAATGAGGATAGAGGAGGTGATGTTGGAGAGAAAAGGATGTGTCCAAGAGGTATTTAGGAGGTAAAATAGAGTGCTTCCTAGATAACAGAAATTCTTCTAAGTGTTCGAGATATGTTAATCCCTCACATAAAGTAAGGTGAGTATTACTCTCTCTTCTTTATGGACCAGAACTGAGCCACCAGGAGGTTACATAATTCGAGTCACTAGGGTCAGAAATCCAAGCCAGAGAGTCTAATTTCAAAGAATACATCCTTTACCATTATGTTTCCATTCAGTTAACTGCTTGCTGCAGAATGAAGAGTCTCCACTTGTAGTTACATCCTTTCCACCTGCACCCCACCACACACACACACACACACACACACACACACACACAGTCCCTGGCAAACTGGTGGGGATAGAAGCAACATGCAGGGGACTGGGTTCAGTGGCTCAAGACTCTAATCCCAGCACTTTGGGAGGCTGAGGTGGGAGGATTGCTTGAGGCCAGGAGTTCCAGACCAGCCTGGGCAGCACAGCAAGATTCCATCTCTACAAACAATTGAAAATTAGCAGGGCGTGGTGGTGCACAACTGTAGTCCCAGCTACTGGGGAGGCTGAGGCAGGAGATCTCCTGAGCCCAGGAGTTCAAGGCTGCAGTGAGCTGTGATGGTGCCATTGCACTCCAGCCTGGGCAACAGAGAGAGACCCTGTCTCTACAGATATAAAAAAAGTAGCTGGTCATGGTAGTGCGAACCTATAGTCCCAGCTACTTGGGAGGCCAACGCAGAAGGATCACTTCAGCCCAGGAGTTGGAGGTTGCAGAGAGCTGTGATGGTGCCATTGCACTCCAGCCTGGGCAACAAAGTGAGAGCCTATCTAAAAAAAAAAAAATCTTCAGACGGATGAGAGAATTTTATAGCAAGTAAGAATAAGTTACTAAGAAATAAAATCCAATTACAGGCTGGTCTGAGTGCGGTGGTGTTTACAACTTATTGATAACAACCAGTTACAGATTCCTTTGTTCCTTCTCCACTCCCACTGCTTCACTTAACTAGCCTTAAAAAAAAAAAATTACAAAAATGTTAAAAAGAGAGGCTCATAACAGTGCTGAGTAGAATATAAACACATCTAAGGAATAGATTAGTGAGCTGAGGGATCAGATAGAGGAATTCTA
>NW_012140585.1:0-1018 GCF_000956105.1 Propithecus coquereli | reverse complement strand
GGGGCCCTTTAAAAAAATATATCAAGCCTGGGCAACATAGTGAGACCCCATCTCCACAAAAAATTTTTAAACATATTAGCCAGACATCGTGGTGCGTGCCTGTAGTCCCAGCTACTCGGGAGGCTGAGGCAGGAGGATCGCTTGAGTCCAGGAGTTGGAAATTGCAGTGAGCTATGGTGATGCCACTGCACTCCAGCTTGGGCAACAGAACGAGACCTTGTCTCAAAGAAAAAAAAAAATCGATGTCAGAACCGCCACCTGGATCACTTAAATCAGGATCTCGGGGGGAGGTCCCAGGCTTCTGTACTTTTTAGAAGCTCCCAAGTCATTGCAACGCGCGGACGTGAGGAGAGGGGAGCCCTCTGCGTAAGCTCCTGAAGGCTCTGTATGTGTCCCCAGCTCCAAGGACGGGGTCAGCCTCCGAACCCGCTGAATGCTCAGGTGGTGCCAAGCCGCTTTGGAGAAATTATTTAATTTTGCCCTCAGAATGGTTAGTTCTCAGAAGTAGGTCCTATAGTTGGGGCAGTTCCACCTCAGAAAGGTTAGGTGACTTTCCTGCGGCCAAGCCAGAATGGGAATGCAGATTCAGGGACAGCCCAGCCCCGATCTCTGTGCTCGGCCAGGTCAGAGGCCTCCTCGGGGCTCCCACAGCCTCCTCCTGTACCCTCGTCTCAGCACTGGTCACCTTGACTTCTGTCTAAGGACTGTCTGGATCTCCCAGGAGATCTCGATGAAGGAAGTTCACCCTCATAAAATAAAACAATAAAATGATATCAAGTCAAATAATAAGGTTAGACATCTATTAAATTGGTCACAATAAATATATTTCATCAATTTAATTAGTTGGTTAATTAGCTAACGGTTGCTCCAGCCCATGGTGACACATCCGTCTGTCACCGTTCTGAATCATACTCCAGTAAGATTTCTTGGGCACCTACTATGTCCCCCACACTACAGGATGTGTATACTACCTTGTTTTTAAATTTTTTATGAATTTTTTTCTTTTCTTTTTTTTTTT
>NW_012140584.1:2727-3163 GCF_000956105.1 Propithecus coquereli | reverse complement strand
GGTAAGTAATTCTGATGGAAAATTGTTTCTTTAGAAAGCAGAAGCACTGTGTTCTCACTTCTACTTTGGCCTGAAACAATTTATATGACTTCTTGTTTCTTGGGGAAGGCAATGTGAGGAAAGAAGAAATAGCATGGGGAATATGTATGTTTTGTTTCTTATGGAAAACAGTCTGAGAAATGAATTAAAAGCATGGAGAATCTATATATATAATCATTGAAAAGGATATTCGCAGTAGTATAGTTCTCAAAATTTTTAATTACCTGTGTGTTTTTTTAATATAGTAAAACCTTGAGATAAAGAAGATTATATTTTCTGAGAATTTATGTGTCTCTAAGAAAGAAAAACCAATGCATGTGGACCGATAGCTAAAAATGAATAGAGTATTAGTGTACTTTTATTATTTAATAGTAAACCTCTTATCTATTGGAAGTTT
>NW_012140584.1:0-677 GCF_000956105.1 Propithecus coquereli | reverse complement strand
TTTTATCATTTGTAAAATTGTAAAATAAATTAAATCCTTTTTTTTTCAATTTTTCTCTTATGTTTTATATCCGAGCCCTTGGTTTCATTTCACTTTGTATGTCAATATTAGGTGATTGTTTTTAACAAGCTTTTGTTAGTGCTTTTGTCTCCCCCTCTCCTCAGCCCCAGTGGTTGGCAATTAGGGAAAGCATTTATTTTTAAGTGTATTCATGAGAGTATGAATAATACCAAAAGCCCCATTCACATTAGGAAATCCTTAACAAAATTTTTGTGTGGTATATTCTGTTTGTGGTTGAGGGAATGGAGTGTTATACAAGTGACAGTCATTTATATCCAATTTATACTCCCACTGATGCATGTTAGTGGGTCATTTTAGATTCATGTAGAAGCCACTGTCTTCTACACACCGCACATTCTGTAGCTGCTCTTTGAATTTGTATATCAACTGCTATTTGATCCACTTGCTATTGTTTGCAGTTTGCCTTTCAGGAAATGATTCTGAAAAACTACATGCTTAAGTTGTTTTCCATGGCTTTCTATAACTTGAAAGTCTCTGTTTTCAGACTCTGCACTGTTTTCCGCGGAAATATCTCTTTAATTTTTTTTTTTTTTTGAGATAGAGTCACACTTTGTTGTCTGGGATAGAATGCAGTCTCATCATCATAGTTCACTATA
>NW_012140583.1:1193-1986 GCF_000956105.1 Propithecus coquereli | reverse complement strand
TTTGGTTTAAAATAATAATGGAGAGGGTAAGTAGTCCATGTATGATAAAATGCATTTATTTGTTCTGTAATACACGAGGGGTTCTTTTTTTTTTTTTTTTTTTAACACTTAGGCCATTAAGACTAATTGATATTTAGCTAATAAATATCAATATAAGCTACTACAGTTAGTACTTACGCCGCATCTCATTGATGACAAACATTGGTTTAATAACGTCCCCAGGATTATTGAGTGCCTGGGTAATATGCGCTTGCATTGTGCACATCATACAAAATCCTTCTGCATGACCTGAAACATAAGAGATGATAATCATCCAAATTAGCAAAATATGACTATTTACATACGTCAAGGTAAATTATAAATACAAGGCACACACCTGAAATGAAATAATAACTGCTACTATGTGCGTGCATTGAGCTATCTTTTATTTATTTTCATTTAGTTCTCTTATACCTAAGTGGTAAGTATATATTGTCTCTATTTTACAAGAGAAGAAAAAAGCTCAGAGAGTTAAAAATTTGTCCAATGTCAAAGAGTTATTATGTGGCAGACACATAATCAGACTCAAATCATATTCTTTATCATTTCAAAGCCTGTGCTCTTAGCTACTCTCTATAGTGGAAAAACAAGATTCTTTTTTTTCCTCATACTACCATTTGTCTCAAATAGAAAAAGAATGTCTCCCAGGCCGGGCGCGGTGGCTCACGCCTGTAATCCTAGCACTCTGGGAGGCCGAGGTGGGTGGACTGTTTTAGCTCAGGAGTTCGAGACCAGCCTGGGCAAGAGCGAGACC
>NW_012140583.1:0-1143 GCF_000956105.1 Propithecus coquereli | reverse complement strand
ATAAAAAGCATGTATGTTTATAAAAGAACAAGAATTCAAACAGGAGAGCCACAAAAAATAAAAAGATAGTATGTGTGGCAGCTAGAGAATAGCCCTGCCTGACCAGAACACAGTGAGAGTTTAGGGAGTGGTAGGAAAAGAGGTAGAACAGCAGGAGCTACATTATAAAGGGACTTTGAAATCAAGGCAGGAATTTGGTCCTGAAACACAAAGAAGACCCCTTAGCAGGCTGTGACCTGCACAGGAGGATGGCTGGGGAAGGCAGGGCGTCCGCCTCCGTGCTGAGTCTATCACCGCCTAGACAATGAAGGCCCGGCCCCTTCCCAGAGCTGGGGCAGTGGGAATGCAAAGGGAGGTTTACCAGTGTGTTCAGGCAACAGCAAGCAGGTTAGCACTTATCTAATTGTCTCCCCAATCTTCTTCTTGAGTCTACATTTAGGTTTTAAGGAAAAAGCTACACAAATCAGTAACTGACCAGAGATAGAGAGAAGCCAGAAACAAATACAGATTTCCATGGCTAGAGGTCAAGAAAGAAAACGTCAGGTACAACTGAAAATTCGTAGCAGCTAGTTTTAGACCTGCAGAGGTGTACTGATACTCAGAAATTAAATAATAGCAAGACCATTGTTCATTTCCTGACATCTAAAATTGAGCAAATTCAAACTGTTATGGTAAGCATATCTTTTTAAATTTTAGCCATTTTAAAATAATGCAAATCAACTAGGGAAGAGACAGTGCAAAACTAAAAGGTAAAGCAAACATGGATCTATGAACTTTCAACATTAAAGGCAAAACAGCCAGGCACAGTGGCACAGGCTTGTATTCCCAGCTACTTAAGAGGCTGTGGCGGGAAGATTCCTTGAGCCCTAGAGTTCAAGACCAGCCTGGGCAATACAGTAAGATCCTGTCTCCAATTAAAAAAAAAAAAAAAAACAGGCAAAACTGAATTTTGATAACCAGAGATACAAAATAAAGAAATGACTGATAATTGTTGTACTTACTTATTGCTGCCATTCAAGCAGGCTTTTTGCATAGCATCAACAGTGTACTGAAGAAATTCATGGGCATCTTCTTGGTTTCCAAAACGGAAATGCCTAGCTATACCTATAAAATTTAAGTAGGAACAGGGCTTTATCATTACAT
>NW_012140582.1:3850-4321 GCF_000956105.1 Propithecus coquereli | reverse complement strand
TACATGTTAATAAAGTTGTTACCCCTAAAATTGTACTTTCACCACATTTATAGTTCAGATATTTCAATTAGATATATTTTCCAAATTCAGGCATGCTATTTTGATTGAAATTTTTCACATGGTCATAAAACTGTTACAATGTCTTTTACCACCTTATCAGGTGATTAAAACAGCTTGATTTCTTTGCTCATGACAAGCTTCATAGTTTGTGGGGTTTTTTTATTTTTTTCAATTTTGTTGATCAATAAATTTTTCTCTATCTGTGTTCCTTAGCAAAATCTATATTGAAAATACTAAATCAGAGAAACTCAGACGACTTTCCCCCTGTATCCAATAAGACTCAGCTCTACATTTGATCGGTTTCTCAAGTGGATTAGCAACCACTTTGCTTTTTACAGAAATCTTCGGTTGCACAAAAAAAATTTGATAAAATTCTTCTTTTATCCAAAGATGTCATTTATCTCAGGCACA
>NW_012140582.1:0-635 GCF_000956105.1 Propithecus coquereli | reverse complement strand
TTTAACTATGCTGTAGTCCCCCCTTACCTATAGGGGATATATTCCAAGACCCCCAATGGATGCCTAAAACCATGAATAGTACCAAACCCTATCTATACTATGCTTTGTCTTATACGGATATACCTAAGATAAAATTTAATTTATAAATTAAGCACCGTAAGAGATTAACAACAATAACTAATAGTAAAATAGGACAATTATAATGTAATAAAAGTTACGTGAATGGCGTCTTTCTTTCTGTCTCAAAATATCTTATTGTACGGTACTCACCTATTTTTAGATTGTAGTTGACAGTTGGTAACTGTAAGTAAGGAAAGTGAAACTACACATAAGGGGAGACTACCATACCTGTATACAGCAGTATTCTGTGAGGCCTGTCAAAGAAGGGCTACTGAGGGTGGTGTGTGAACTAAGCATAACTATTACACATATGAAGAGCTCGATAATGTGACCCATAACCAGGAAGGAAAAAATAGTAAATATAAGACCTAGAGATGAAAAGAAGTCTATAATTATTCAGACTAGGGCTTTGAAATGACTGTTAAAATATTATCAAAGACTTAAGGCAAAAGATGATTAAAATGATTGAACTAAACTATACAGAAGAACCAATACTTTCAAAAGATTAATAAAAC
>NW_012140581.1:45801-46163 GCF_000956105.1 Propithecus coquereli | reverse complement strand
TGGATAAACAAAATGTGGTATATACATACAATGAAATACTTTCCAGCCTTAAAAAGGAAGGAAATTCTGACATCTTCATGACATGAATGAGCCTTAAAAGATATTATGCTAAGTGAAATAAGCCAATCACAAGAGGCAAACCCTGCATGATTCTACTTATATGAAGTACTTAGTGTAGTCAAAATCATGGAGACAGAAAGTAGAATGGTAATTGCCAGGGGCTAGAGGGAAGGGGAGAATGGAGAGCTGTTTAATGGGTGCAGAGTTTCAGTTCTGCAAGATGAAAAAGTTCTGGAGATTGGGTACACTGTGAATATGCTTAACATTACTAAACTGTACACTTAAAAATGGTTAAGATGGTA
>NW_012140581.1:42957-43291 GCF_000956105.1 Propithecus coquereli | reverse complement strand
GTTTCTGTTTTGGTTTTTGAGAGACAGGTTCTCACTCTGTCACCCAGGCTGGAGTGCAGTCGTGCAGTCATAGCTCGCTACAGCCTTGAACTTCCGGGCCCATGCAAAGTGAAGCGCACACCACAACACCAGGCTATTTTGTTGTTGTTGTTGTTACTTTTTGTAGACAAGGGTCCTTGCTATGTTGCCCAGGCTGGTCTAGAACTCCTGGCCTCAGGCGATCTTCCTGCCTTAGCCTCTCAAAGTGCTGGGATCATGGGTATGAGCCACTGTACCCAGCTCCTTATGTGTTTTGAATATTAACCCCTTACAGGTTGTATGGCTTGCAGATATT
>NW_012140581.1:39403-39743 GCF_000956105.1 Propithecus coquereli | reverse complement strand
CCGATTAATTTCTTTCTATTTTTAGTAGAGACGGGGTCGGGGTCTGGCTCTTGCTCAGGCTGATCTCGAACTCCTGAGCTCAAACAAACTGCCAGCCTCGGCCTCCCAGAGTGCTAGGATTACAGGCGTGAGCCACCGCGCCCGGCCCGAGTCTGGCCTTTTTCAGTCTGGCTTTCTCAGAGTTTCTACCCAAACACTTCCAGTTATATTTCATTGGCCGTAATTGAGTCATTGTTCACTGCTAGCTACAAGGAAGTCTGAAAAAGTAAGTATATGGGTCTGCTCAGGCTGCCATAACAAAATACCACAGACTGAGTGGCTTAAACAACAGAAAGTTATT
>NW_012140581.1:38955-39353 GCF_000956105.1 Propithecus coquereli | reverse complement strand
AGGAGCTGGGACTACAGGCATGCGCCACCATGCCCGGCTAATTTTTTTCTATATATTTTTAGTTGTCCAATTAATTTCTTTCTATTTTTAGTAGAAACGGGGTCTGGCTCTTGCTCAGGCTGGTCTCAAACTCCTGAGCTCAAACAATCTGCCCGCCTCGGCCTCCCAGAGTGCTAGGATTACAGGCTCGAGCCACCGTGCCCGGCCCGAGTCTGTCCTTTTTTATTGGCTTTCTCAGAGTTTCTACCCAAACACTTCCAGTTATATTTCATTGGCCGTAATTGAGTCATTGTTCACTGCTAACTACAAGGAAGTCTGAAAAAGTAAGTATATGGGTCTGCTCAGGCTGCCATAACAAAATACCACAGACTGAGTGGCTTAAACAACAGAAAGTTATT
>NW_012140581.1:38311-38905 GCF_000956105.1 Propithecus coquereli | reverse complement strand
AGCCCCCCAAAGTGCCGGGATTACGAGTGTAAGCCGCAGCACCCAGCCTCATGCCCCCTCTTTGAAGGTGAAGACAGGAACAGAGTAAAGCCCATACTTTGTTTTTTGCTGTTGCTTCACGTACTTTATAACTTTTCCATTTTTTTCTCCTTGGATTAATCATCTGGGAATTTGAAAGTAACACAAAACCCAACTAGCAGTAGCTTGAACAAATATAAATTTATTCAGCTCATAAGAAAGCGGAGATAGGTAGTCCAGCTACGCGACATGTGTTGGAATATAGCACATTCCTGTGCTAGTGTAACAGTCGATGATGCTGTCAGACACCCAGGCCACTTTCATCTCTCCTTGCCATTTCCCTTAGCACCTAGGGCATTATCCTTATGCCTATCCCCTGTGATCACAAGATGCTCCTCTAGGAAAATGGAGGGAGCCTGAAGGAGCATGCCATCCGAGTCTGTCTTTTTTTTTTTTTTTTTTGAGACAGAGTCTCACTTTCTTGCCTGGGTTAGAGTGAGTGCCGTGGCGTCATCCTAGCTCACAGCAACCTCAAACTCCTGGGCTCAAGCGATCCTCCTGCCTCAGCCTCCCAAG
>NW_012140581.1:35201-36556 GCF_000956105.1 Propithecus coquereli | reverse complement strand
TAACAATAAAATTAATTCCTTCATAGGGTTGTTATGAGAATAAAGTACTTAGAACAGTGGCTGGCACATAGTAAGTATTCAGTATGTTTCTTTTGCTACTATTATCTTCCTTTTGAATATGTGTGTGATCTTTATCAGGACTATACATACCTAACAAATTGAATTTATAGCTTTCTGTCTTTTCTTTAGGTTGAAATTATATAACATGAGATTTTTTTTTTTTTTTAAGGCAGAGTCTCACTCTGTTGCCCAGGCTAGAGTGCCGTGGTGTGATAATAGCTCACAGCAACCTCAAACTCCTGGGCTCAAGCGATCCTCCTGTCTCAGCCTCCTGAGTAGTTGGGACCACAGGTGCATGCCACCATGGCCGGCTAATTTTTTCTATTTTTAGTAGAGACGGGTCTCACTCTTGTTCTAGCTCTCAAGCTAGTCTCCAACTCCTGAGCTCAAGTGATCTTCCCGCCATGGCCTCCCGGAGTGCTAGGATTACAGGCGTGAGCCACCGTGCCCAGCCTTAATTTCTTAAAAGTTTTAAATAATTCACCTTTGAGTCCAGTGGACCCAGATGATTTCTTTTTAATACATTTTAAAATTTTAGAATAAGTTTAGATTTGCAGAATATTTGCAAAGATAGTATAGAGAGTTCCCGTATACCTTCAATCAGTCTTCCCTAATGTTAACATATAAAATAACGGTTTTCAGACATTGATCAACAGGCAGCAAAGACTTATGAACCCTGAAAGAAGGGAAGCAAACAAGATGAGTCCTATGAGCACCCTGGCTTTTAGCCTCGAGGCACTTTCAGGACCAGGCATAGGGAGGGAGAAATCAATCCAAGTTTGGAGGACTCAGGGAGCTGTAGAGACAGAGATCAGAGTTTGGAGAATCTGTGGTGGTTAGAATTCATGAGGCAGGGTACCAGAGAGGAGACCTCTGCACAGAAAGAGTTCCAGAAATCTGCACAGGGATCTCTGGATTTTTTTTTTGTTTTGTTTTTGGCTTAATAGTAATCTGTGCCTGCATAAGGTGAAACTCCTTGAGACTGGGCAAAGATCTCCAGAGGAGCAATAGGGTGAACAGTTCCCAGAGCACACAGAGTTGGGAGACATTGGAGTTCTGACCAGCCAAAGAGAATTTTTTAAACATGGGACATTCAGAAGAGACCCTAGAAAGGCCAAGCTTTAATAGTAGCACTCTTAACTCTTAACAACACTTAAAAATAAGGCTTGAAAGGATCAAGATGATCCTTTCATCTTGTACTTTCATCAAGTAACTTAACTGCCAGTTAATACAAAATTCAACACTCTTTAAAGGAAGGCATTAAAATCCATCATTCAAAACCAAAACATTGGGCT
>NW_012140581.1:24195-24511 GCF_000956105.1 Propithecus coquereli | reverse complement strand
GAGCAAATCATCCAAGAGAGAAGGGGAGAGAATAAGATAGAAGCCACATTATCTTTTAAAACCTAATCTCCCAAATGACATATATCACATTTGTTGTATTCCATTGATTATACAGACCAGCCCCAGGATAATATGGGAAGGGACAACACAAGGATGTCAATACCAGGAGGTAGGGACCATTGGGATCTATCTTGAAGGCTAACTGCCTCAAATACCCTATTTTAATTCTACTTGCAAATATCTTAAGTCCAAAATAACTTTGGTCATCATAAGATAAGCAGTTTTGTACATTTTGGCTTCTTTATCTTATAACTTC
>NW_012140581.1:12021-12347 GCF_000956105.1 Propithecus coquereli | reverse complement strand
GCTTGAGCCCAGAAGTTTGAGGTTGCTGTGAGCTAGGCTGACGCCATGGCACTCTAGCCCGGGCAAAAGAGTGAGACTCTGTCTCAAAAAAAAAAGAAGAAGCTATAAATGCCAACTATAAAAGCCAAAGAATGAAGTATAGCATGTGTTGCTTAACAATGGGATATGCTCTGTGGAATGTGTCATTAGGTGATTTTGCCATTGTGCCAACATCATAGAGTGTACACTTACCCAAGCTTAAATGATGTAGCCTAGTACACACCTAGCTCTATGGTACAGCCTGTCGCTCCTGGGCTCCCAACCTGTACGGCACGATACTGTACTGA
>NW_012140581.1:0-456 GCF_000956105.1 Propithecus coquereli | reverse complement strand
ATCCAGCCAAAACTATTCTTCAAAAATAAAGGAGAAATTAAGACATTTCTAGATAAACTAAAACTGAGAGATTTCATCATGGGATATCTGCCCTATAAGAAATACTGAAAGGAACTGTACAGGTTAAATGGCAGACATAAATTCTACCTCATCAGTAATTCCACTGAATGTAAATGGCCTAAATACTGCAATAAAAGGCAGATATTGGCAAAAGGGATAAAAAATGCCAGGTGTGGCCGGGCACAGTGGCTCACGCCTGTAATCCTAGCTCTCTGAGAGGCCGAGGCGGGCGGATTGTTTGAGCTCAGGAGTTCGAAACCAGCCTGAGCAACAGCGAGACCCCGTCTCTACTAAAAATAGAAACAAATTAATCGAACAACTAAAAATATATAGAAAAAATTAGCCGGGCATGGTGGTGCATGTCTGTAGTCCCAGCTACTCAAGAGACTGAGGCAG
>NW_012140580.1:3498-4469 GCF_000956105.1 Propithecus coquereli | reverse complement strand
TCAGCACATTACAGGGGTACAAATGTTTAGGTTACATATATGCCTTTGCCCCACCCAAGTCAGAGCTTCAAGCATGTCCATCCCCCAGATGGTGCACACCACACCCATTAGGTGTATATATACCCATCCCCTCCTCTCCCCTCCCATCTGCCCGACACAGATGAATGTTATCACTATGTGTGCACTTAAGTGTTGATCAGTTAATACCAATTTGATGGTGAGTACACATGGTGCTTGTGTTTCCATTCTTGTGATACTTCACTTAGTAGAATGGGTTCCAGCTCTATCCGGGATAATACAAGAGGTGCTATATCACCATTGTTTTTTGTGAGTGAGTATATTTTTTAATGTTTTAAAATTTCCCATGATTTTTGAATTTATGTTCATGGCAGACATTGGCCTATAATCTTATAATTTTCTTTTCTTTTCTTTTTTTTCTTTTCTTTTCCTACCCTTCCCATTGCCCTTCCCCTTCCCCTTCCCTTCCCTTCCTTTTCTTCCTTTCTTTTTCTTTGTTTTTGAGATGGAGTCTTACTTTGTTGCCCAGGCAGGAGTTCAGTGGTCCCATAGCTCACAGCAACCTCGAACTCCTGAGTTCAAGTGATTCTCCTGCCTGAGCCTCTCAAGTAGCTAATACTACAGGTACACACCACCATGCCCAGCTACTTTTAATTTTTTTTTTGTATAGACAAGGTCTTGCTATGTTTCCTGGGCTAATATTGAACTCCTGGCCTCAAGTAATCCTCCTGCCTTGCCTCCCAAGGTGCTGGGATTAGAAGCGTAAGCCACTACACCCAATGACCTATAGTTTTCTTTCAGTTTTTTGGCATCAAAATTATTTTTATCACATAAAATGAGTGGGATGTTTCTTCTTTTTATGAAAGAATTTATATAAGCTTAGTGTTTCTTCCTTATATGTTACTGGTAAAGTCATATTGTCCTAGAATTTTCATTGAAGAAAGGTTTTAATT
>NW_012140580.1:0-301 GCF_000956105.1 Propithecus coquereli | reverse complement strand
GCAACCTCGAACTCCTGAGTTCGATTCTCCTGCCTCAGCCTCTCAAGTAGCTAATACTACAGGTACACGCCACCATGCCCAGCTACTTTTAATTTTTTTTTTTTTTGTATAGACAAGATCTTGCTATGTTTCCTGAGCTAATATTGAACTCCTGGCCTCAAGTAATTCTCCTGCCTTGCCTCCCAAGGTGCTGGGATTAGAAGCGTAAGCGACTACACCCAATGACCTATAGTTTTCTTTCAGTTTTTTGGCATCAAAATTATTTTTATCACATAAAATGAGTGGGATGTTTCTTCTTTTT
>NW_012140579.1:13961-14287 GCF_000956105.1 Propithecus coquereli | reverse complement strand
CCATTCACTCTGATGCTCTCTGTTGGACAGATCAGTGAGCTAAGTGGGGGATGGAAAGCAGTATATGGTAGTGTGCAGACTGCTGTATGTAATAGTCAGACTGAAAATGGAACATCGACATGACACTAAAGAAAGATCTCATATTTTCTGGAATGTATGTGCAACTCGCTTCCTAAACATGTAAGCAAATCCAGTCAGGCCCACACTCACGTGTTAACAAACTTTTCCTATAAACAGAAAGATTTTTAGATTTTGCAGGTGTAAGCCATGTGGAATCTGTCACAACCACTCAGTTCCGCTGTTATAGCACAAAAGTATCTGTAGAC
>NW_012140579.1:0-1801 GCF_000956105.1 Propithecus coquereli | reverse complement strand
ATGAAATATCCCATTTCCTTTAGTACTAAGTTTGACTGTTGGTATCTCTGACATTTCACTTTGACACTTTTTGTTTTATTTTTATTGTGAAGGTACATCCTCAGTCTTTCAAACACATAGTTTGGCTTCTGATTATCTTTCATAATTTTTGCAGCAATTTTTGTGAAACTATGGATATATCAAAAATTCGTGTTATTTTCGAATATAAGTTCTGTCATGGAACCAGTGCAGCACAGACAGCTCGAAATATCAACGAAGTGTTTGGGAAAGATGTGGCTATGAATGCACAATACATCACCGGTTTGAGAAGTTCTGTTCTGGTGATTTTTAATCTTGAAAATGAGCCTCAGGGATCACCTGAGACCAATGTGGATAATGATGAGCTGAAAGCTGTAGTGGAAGTGAATCCATCTCAACCTATGTGTGAATTAACAGCAAGGTTTGACATTACTATTCCAACAATCTTAGACCATTTGAAATAAATTGGCAAGGTAAAGAAGCTGGATAGATGGGTTCCGCATGAATTAAACAAGCATCAGAAGAGAAATCGACTCGAAGCTTGCCTTTCTTTGCTGTCATGACATAAAGGCAAACCATTTCTACACCATATTGTTATGTGTGATGAAAAATGGATGCTTTCTGGTAATTGCAAGCATTCAGCATAATGGTTGGATAAAGATGAAATGCTGAAACACAGTCCAAAACCAAATATTCATCAAAAAAATCTAATGATGTCTGTTTGCTGGCATTATCCACTACAGCTTCATGAAACTTGGTCAATCGATTACAGAGGATGTCTACTGCAACCAACTGGACAAAATGATGAGGATGCTTGTGATTAAGCAGTCAAGATTGGTCAGTAGAGACAATGCTTGACCACATGCCACACAAACAAGGCTGCTCAAACTACAACAGCTAAACTTGGAAACTCTCTGTCATCCACTGTATTCATTGGACCTTACATCAACTTACTACCACTGCTTCCAGGCTTTGGACCATTTCTTGTGAGGAAAAATATTCAATTTTCAACAAGCTGTGGAAAACACCTTTGGCAATTTCATCACCAGCCTACTCTCCAGGCTTCTTCACTGCTGGTATAAACAAGCTACCATTAAGATGGCAAAACTGTGTTGATAGTTTAGGTGCATACTTTGATTAGTTGTACTGCTTCTTGTTTGAGATATAATAAACTACACTTTTGACTCAAAATCGGACATTTCATATTTAATGACCTAATAGGATGAAGAGACCACAGTTCTCTCTCTCTGCCATGTGAAGATACAGCAAGAAGACAGCCATCTGCACACCAGAAAGAGGGCCCTCATCAAGAACCCAACCCTGATCTCAGGCTCCTAGCCTCCAGAACTGTGAGAAATAAATGCTTTGTTGTTTAAGTCACCCTGTCTGTCTATGGTATTCTGTTACAGCAGCCCAAACTGACTAACAATACATTCTTGATGACTTAGTCATTAGAATTAAACTTATACTGGTAGAAAATAAGCACATGAGAAAACATGTTCATCATTAGTCATTAGGAAATGCAAATTTATACCATAATGAGATACCACTATGTATCTTATTAGACTGTCTAAAATTAAAAAGACTGACCATACCAAATGTTGGCAAGGGAGTATAACTCTCAGACGTTGGTTATAGGACAATAAAAGTGCTTTGGAAAACAGTTTGGAAGTTTCTTTTAAAGTTAAACGTACACTTACCATATAACCCAGGCATTCCATACCTAGGAATTTACCCAAAACATATAAAAGCATATGACCATTGAAAGATTTAAAAATGAGTG
>NW_012140578.1:1486-2985 GCF_000956105.1 Propithecus coquereli | reverse complement strand
ACTCATAGTGTCTCATACCTATAGTCCCAGCTACTTGGGAGGCTGAGGTGGGAGGATTGCTTGAGGACAGGAGCTTGAGACCAGCCTGGGCCACAAAATGAGACCCCATCTCTAAATAATAAGACAAACAGACAAAAATTATTCTGGGTATTTCTGTGAGAGTGTTTTGGGATGATATTAACATTTTAAAAACATTTTTTAAATTGATGTATATTAGTTGTACATATTTTTGGAGTACATGCAGTATTTTGATGCCTGTATACAATGTGTAATGATCAAATCTGGGTAATTGGGATATTCATCACCTTAAACATTTATGTTTTCTTTTCTTTGTTTTGGGAAAATTACAATTCTTCTCTTCTGGTTATTTTGAAATATACAATAAATTATGAACTATGGTTTCCTTACTATACTGTCACATAGTATAGAACTTATTCCTTCTATCTAGCTGTATTTTTGTACCTTTAACCAGCTTCTCTCCATTCCCTGCCCCCTTCCCTTCCCAGTCTCTGGTAACCACCGTTCTACTTTCTACCTCCATGAGATCAACTTTTTTTGCTCTCATGTATGAGTGTGAACATGTGATATTTGTCTTTCTTTGCCTGGCTTATTTTACTTAACATAGTGACCTCCAGTTCCATCCGTATTACCACAAATGACAGGGTCTTATTCTTTTTTATGGCTGAATAGTATTCCATGGTATATATTCACCACATTTCTTTATCCATTCACCCGTTGTTGGACACTTAGGTTGATTCCACGTCTTGGCTATTGTGAATAGTGCTTTATTAAACACGGGAGTGCAGATGTCTCTTTGATGTACTTATTTCCTTTCTTTGATATATACCCAGCAGTGGGATTGCTGGATCATATGGTAGTTCTATTTTTAGTTTTTTGAGGAACTTCCATAGTGTTTTCCATATGGCTTTACTATTCTGAATACCCACCAAAAGTGTATAAGCTTTCCCCGTTCTCCACATCCTCACCAGCATTTGTTATTTTTTGTCTTTTTGATAATAGCCATTCGAACTGGGATAAGATGATATCTCATGGTTTTGATTTGCATTTCCCTGATAATTAGAGATGTTGAGCATTTTTTCACATACCTCTTGGCCATTTGTATGTCTTGGCCATTGAGAAATGTCTATTTAGTTCTTTGCCCATTTTTAATTGGATTTTTTTGTGTTTTTGCTGTTGAGTTGTTTGAGTTCCTTTATATATTCTGGTTATTAATCCCTTTAATATTTTACGTTTATATTGATGAACTTTGAGTAAAGCAGATTGCCCTCCATAGTGTGGGTGGGCCTTTGTCCATTCTAAGGCCTGAATAAACCAGAAAGACTGGCTTTCCCCAAGCAAGGGAGAATTCTCCAGCCTTCAGGCTTCATCCGCAACATCATCTCTTCCTGATTCTACAGCAAAATGCCTTTGGACTCAAACTGGAACGTTGGCTCTCCTGGATCTACAGCCTCCTGGCCCACCCTGCAGATTTTGGACTC
>NW_012140578.1:0-561 GCF_000956105.1 Propithecus coquereli | reverse complement strand
TTTCTTCTGAGTTTAATAGTTTTAGGTCTTATATTTAGATCTTTGATCCATTTTGAACTAATTTTTGTATATGGTATAAGGTAAGTGTTCAACTTTATTTTCTGCATGTGAATTTTTAGTTTTCCCAGCACAATTTATTGAAAAAACTGTTCTTTTCCCACTGACTGGTCTTGGCACCCTTGTGAGAAATCATTTGACCATATATGTGACTGTGTATTTCTGGGCTCCGTAATCTGTTCTATTGGTGTATGTCTGTCTTTATGCCAGTACCATACTGTTTTGATCACTATAGTTTTGTAGTAAATTTTGAAATCACAAAACGTGAGACCTCTACATTTGTTCTTCTGTTTCAAGATTGTTTTGGCTATTTGGGTCCCTTGAGATTCCATGTGAATTTTAGGTTGGATTCTCTATTTCTGCAAAAAATGTTGGAGTTTCATAGGAATTGTATTGAGATTACTTTGGACAGTATTGATATTTTAACAACATTAAGTCTTCCAATTCATAAACATGGGATATCTTTCCATTTATTGGTATCTACTTTAATTTCAGAACTTTTTA
>NW_012140577.1:740-1405 GCF_000956105.1 Propithecus coquereli | reverse complement strand
ATATCCACCGAATCATTCAAAACTTCAAAAAATGTAGTCATGGCCAGGGTGTTATGAATGAGTAAAACACAGATATACTACATTATTTCTAAAGACTTCACTATGATTGTTAATACTTGGCAAAACCCAGATGATTAGTGACATTGAGCATTTTTTCATATATTTTTTTGGCCATTTGTCTGTCTTCTTTTGAAAAGCTTCTGTTCATGTCTTTTGCCTACTTTTTGGGGTTGTTTGGTTTTTTCTTTCTGATTTGCTTGAGTTCTTTATAGATTTTTGGTCATTAGCCCTTTATCAGATGTATAACTTGTAAATATTTTCTCCCATTTTGTAGATTGTCTATTTGCTCTGTTGATTATTTCCTTAGCTGTGCAGAAGCTTTTTAATTTGATCAAGTCCTATTATTTATTTTTGTTGTTGCTGTGATTGCCATTGGGGTCTTTGTCATAAATTCTTTGTCTAGGCCAAATATTTAGAAGAGTTTTTCTAACATTTTCTTCTAGCATTCTTATGGTTTCATGCCTTGAATTTAAGTCACTTATCCATCTTGAATTAATTTTTGTGAGTGGTAAAAGATGTGGATCCTGTTTCATTTTTCTGCATGTGGCTATCCAATTCTCCCAGCACCGCTTACTGAATAGGGCTTCTTTTCCCCAATGTATATT
>NW_012140577.1:0-690 GCF_000956105.1 Propithecus coquereli | reverse complement strand
TTTTCTAACATTTTCTTCTAGCATTCTTATGGTTTCATGCCTTGAATTTAAGTCACTTATCCATCTTGAATTAATTTTTGTGAGTGGTAAGAGATGTGGATCCTGTTTCATTTTTCTGCATGTGGCTATCCAATTCTCCCAGCACTGCTTACTGAATAGGGCTTCTTTTCCCCAATGTATATTGTTGTCTGCTTTGTCAAAGATTTGTTGGCTGTACATGAATGGTTTTATACCTGGGTTCTCTGTTTTGTTCCATTAATCTATGTCTCTATTTTTCTGCCAATACTCTGCTGTTTGGATTACTATAGCCTTATAGTACAGTTTGAAGTCTGGTAATGTGTGCCTTCAGGTTTGTCCTTTTTACCATGTTCACACTCAGCTTTCAGCTTATCCAAGACCCACGCATACTTGAAGGAGACCTTTCCCATTTCAGTGGCCTCCTTCTCAAATTTTTCTGTGGTTCTTTTGTCAATCCCACCACATTTGTAGATCAGATGGCCAGTAGTGGTGGACTTGTCCGAATCTATGTGTCCGATGACAACTATGATGATGTGAGTCTTTCATTCCCCATTTTGGCTTTTATGGGTCGTTTCCACAGCACCTGTGTTCTGGCAGCAAACCCGTTGTGAAAAAGTAAAAATAAATTTTGAAAAAAGGAACACTTAAATGTATCCCAGGTGGAAATAAAGG
>NW_012140576.1:3427-3721 GCF_000956105.1 Propithecus coquereli | reverse complement strand
TTTCATATTTAAATGACGTAATGTGTATAAGGACAATCAGCACATAATAGGTGCTTAATAACTCAAGCTAATATCAATCCTATACATTGTATTATCCTATGTATGTATAACCTCTGCACCTGTTGTATTTCAATCTTTGGCTCCCTTTTCTGTGTGTGGCCTTAGGAATTTATATTAGATTAAAGTAAGAATACCACTGTATAATTTTTGTCCTTAACTGCTTCATGGTAATTTTCAGATTTATGTTTTCTGTATTGACCAAATTATGAATGGCTACATATAAAAACATACAAT
>NW_012140576.1:0-518 GCF_000956105.1 Propithecus coquereli | reverse complement strand
ATCGTAATACTGTCTTATTTAGACTTAAGGTTTTTTTTTTATTTCCACATATTATGGGGGTACAAATGTTTAGGTGTTTAGGTTACATATATTGCCTTTGCCCTACCCCAGAGCTTCAAGCGTGTCCATCCTCCAGACGGGGCACACCACACACATTAGGTGTGAATATACCCATCCCCCGTCTCATCAGCCCAACACCTAATGAATGTTACTACTATATGTGTACATAAGTGTTAATCGGTTAACACCAATTTGATAGTACATGTGGTGCTTGTTTTTTCATTCTTGTGATACTTCGCTTAGTAGAATGGGCTCCAGCTCTATCCAGGATACTGCAAGAGGTGCTAGATCACCATTGTTTTTTGTGGCTAGTTAGAATGCTATGGGATACATATACCACGTTTTATTAATCCACTCATGTATTCATGGACACTTGGTTTGTTTCTACATCTTTGCAATTGTGAATTGTGCTGCTATAAACATTCTCGTGCAGATGTCTTTTTTATAGAATGTCTTTT
>NW_012140575.1:4122-4626 GCF_000956105.1 Propithecus coquereli | reverse complement strand
TAAACTCTACTACCATCTTCAGATGACAGGAAAAAATGAATTGGAAACTTGCCCTTATAGACTGTGGCCCAACATTGTTTTCTCAACTCATTATTCATTATTCAGTCAATGAATCACTTATTTATTCACTAAGTAGTTATTGTTCACCTGTTTTGTACCCAGTTAAGGGGTGGGGGAATAAGGACAACAAAACAAAATAAGGATGACAACAAAACCAAAAAGCATCCATGATGTTATGGCTCTTAGTGTCTAATCAAGGAGACCAATATTAATCAGATAATTATATTACTAATATGCAATTTCAAAATAAAAAATGTGCTAGTAAAGAAAAGAATATGATTCTATGAGTGTGTATGTAAAAGAAACTGGTAGACTGGAGAGGAAGGTGGACATGGAAGACTTCTCAGAATAGGTGATTTTGATCTTATTTGAAAAGTAACTACCTTAGTTTACTGGACTAAGGCAGTGGGGAGGAGGGAGACTTCATGATGAAGAGCATCTCAG
>NW_012140575.1:0-982 GCF_000956105.1 Propithecus coquereli | reverse complement strand
GGTGATAGTTTTAACTCTTACATTTAGTTTATGATCCATTTTTGACTCTTGATTTTTTTATATAATTGTGGAGGCTTACAGGTGTTTTAAAATGTTAGGTGGCAGGGCCATATGTCGAAAATCTTCCACTCAATTTTGTTGTGGACCTAAAACTGCTCTATTAAAAACATTTGTGGTATTACATACAGCGGAATATTATTCAGCCACAAAAAGCAATGAAGTACTGATACATGCTAATGCAGATGAACCTCAAAAACATATCAAAGTGGAAGAAGCCAGACACAAAAGGTCACATATTGAATGATTCCATTTACCTAAAATGCCCAGAATAGGTAAGTCCACAAAGACACAATTGGTGACAGATTGGCATTGGCCAGGGACTAAGGGAAGATGTTGTCAAAACTGCAAGGGGGCTTCAGCCCAGGTCTATTTACTCATTGCACAAAAATACAATTATTGAGAGAATGAGGATTGCCAAGGAAGAAAGGAAGCTATAATATGACAAAGGTCTTGTTGGGAGAATGGGAGAAGCTGCCTCAAATCCATCTCTCTGACTAATGAAGATCATGCACTTCTAAAGGATGGGCCACCTGTCTTGGGACAGGTTGTGGTAAAACTAACACGGGGCTATGTGCACTGGGGGCAGGTTGTGGGGGATGGTGACTCTTGGCATCAGGAAGTTTGCACAGGGGCCTTCAGAATCTCAGCTCCTTTGTCTTGCAGAAAATCCACCACATCTGGGAAATAACTCAAAAGGTCAAGTAGTTAGTTAAGGGAGGGATTATAAAAAATATATAGGGGTCATTGAAAACATATAGGGGTCATTGAAATTTTTTTCAGGGGGCCAGTTACAAAAAGGTAATGGGGAGAAATTATTTAATGATACTGTGTTTTATTTTGGAGCAATGGAAATATTTTTGAGCTAGTTAGAGGCAGTGATGCATTCACAATGTGTTCTGAATATACTAAATATGACAAAATT
>NW_012140574.1:5750-6773 GCF_000956105.1 Propithecus coquereli | reverse complement strand
TACAGATGGAATTGATTGAGCTCTTACTAGATGACATTTTAAAGTCATTGTTTGCAGATCCAATTGAAATATGGAAAAATGCAGTAGAATACCCACGCCTTCAGCAACATGCCTAAAAAATGCTTTCTTGCTTTTCAACCACTTATACCTGTGAATCTACATTCTCCTACCTAACCCAAATCAAGATGTCCTTAAGGTCACAAACGACTGATACCCATTTAGAGGATCAACTGAAACTACAGACCTCCATGCTGCAACCAAATATTCAGATGCTTTCCAACAAAAAGCAGATATAACAAAGTCACTAAAAGGTTAGTTAACTTTAAAATTAACAAATAGTTTTCATTTTTTGAAATTATTAAGTACATAGTAGATTTTTACAAAATAATGTACATTTTAAAGTATATCTAATCGAAGTTTCTTGAATGTGGCCTTATTTGATTACAGCTAAATTCATGTGGCCTTTCAACATGAAAAAGTTCCCCACCCCTGACCCAGACCATTTGACCTATAGAGATTATCCAAGTCTGGATTTTGTCAATTTCATACATTTGGGCTTATTAGACAAGTTCCTCTTTCCTATACATCTATGGGTTTGTTCAGACTTAGTTTTAATCCTGTTGGCAAACTGTAGATGGTATTGTATACTACTTTCATCAGAGGCTTATAATGTCAGCTTGTCTTGTGTGTGTGTGTGTGTGTGTGTGTGTGTGTGTGTGTGTGAGATGCTTGTATCTGTTGGTGCTTACTGCCTACATCATTAATTTGGGGTTGCAAAATAGTGATATTGTAATCCTATTATTCTTTTTTAAATGTTGGGATGCATATATAAAGAGACGATTCCCCCTGTTTGGTTATTCAGTGACACATTTCATAGAAAGGCTGGATAGCTGGGAACAGTGGCTCACACCTATAATCCTAGCACTTTGGGTGGTCAAGACAGGAAGGTCACTTGAGGTCAGGAGTTTAAGACCAGCCTGAACAACATAGTGAGACCCTGTCTCTACAAAAAACAAACAAAAG
>NW_012140574.1:0-303 GCF_000956105.1 Propithecus coquereli | reverse complement strand
CAAAAATTCCTCTCACCTAATGACATTGTAGCTGTCATAACATCGTAGTGCAATGCATTACTCATGTGTATGTGGTGATGATGGTGTAAACAAGCCTACTGCACTGCCAGTCTATAAAAGTAGAGTACATACAATTATGTACTGTTCATAATACTTGATAATGATAATAAATGACTATGTTACTAGTTTATGTGTTTACTATACTTTCGATCATTATTTTAGAATGTACTTCTATTTATTAAAAAGAGTTAGTTGTAAAATAGCCTCAGGCAAGTCCTTCAGGAGGTATTCCAGAAGAAGGCA
>NW_012140573.1:3557-3970 GCF_000956105.1 Propithecus coquereli | reverse complement strand
TATCACCACATTTTTCTTTTCACAAGTTTCAAAAACTGCAATTCTAAACCCTAGCAGACGTGACACCTTTGTTTTATTACAAATATTTTTAACACTCAGACTTCTAGCCAAAAAATAAAATGCACAGATAATAATCTATATACAATATATTTTTTAAAAAAAATCAACACAAAGCCATAAATGTAATATAAATAAAAGATGATAAAAGTATCTTGCAATAAAATAATGTACTTTTCAGTCTGCTTCTACATGACTACACATAGAAGACACAAGGAAATACTAAGTTGTTTGCACCTATATGTAGGCTATTCATTAACACAAAAGCTACAAATGTGACTGACATAAATGTGTTGCACTGGACTTTTAAACACTAACATTGCTATTAGTGTTGTGATTTTCTGAAATTGTGACTA
>NW_012140573.1:0-657 GCF_000956105.1 Propithecus coquereli | reverse complement strand
TTCTATCCATGCTGTTGCAAGTGGCAGAATTTTATTATTTTTTGTGGCTATATAATATTCAATTGTGTATATGTACCACAATTTCTTTATCCATTTATTGTTGATGGACATGTAGGTTGATTCCAAATCTTGGCTATTGTGAATAGTGCTACAAAAAACGTGGGAGTTGCGGATATCTTTTCAATATACTAAATTCCCATCCTTTGGAGAGATATATATACACCTAGTAGTGAGATTTCTAGGTCACCTTGTAGTTCTATTTTTAGTTTTTTGAGGAATCTCTGTAATGTTTTCCATAGTGATTGCACTAATTTACATTCCCACTAACAGTGTATGAGAGTTCCCCTTTTTCCACATCCTTACTGAAATTCATTATTGCCTGACTTCTTGATGAAAGCAATTTTAACTAGGGCAAGATGATATCTCATTATAGTTTTGATTTTCATTGCTCTTATGACTAATGATGTTGACCATTTTTTCATATACCTGTTGACCATCCGTATGTCTTCTTTTGAGAGATGTTTATTCAGATCTTTTTCCCATTTTTAAACAGATTATTTGGTTTATTCCTATTGAGTTATTGGAGCTCCTTATATATTTTAGTTATTAATCCCTTGCGAGATAGTTAGTTTGCAAATATTTTCTCCCATTCAGTGG
>NW_012140572.1:3077-3476 GCF_000956105.1 Propithecus coquereli | reverse complement strand
TATATATATATATATCACATTTATTCTAGGCAAAATGACAAATATTAATGCGATTTTTCATTTAAGAGGTAAGCTTTAACTATATGGAAACATTGCTAAATTGAGACAGTTCAATGAGGTGTTCAGTTAGTGTTACCTTTCAAAGATATATATATGTAATATTCCTTTTTGGCTATATTTTCTTACAGATAACCGACAGATTATTTGGTAGATCGCTATTGCTAAAGTCTGTAGCTTTGAACTTCTCTTTAAATTTACACTAGTCTCTGCTCCCAGATTTCTTTTATGCTCTTTTATCTACCAATGCATTCCTACGTTTTGGATGCTTTATCATCTCTTCTGAAAAATTACATAAAGAGGAGAAAAAGAATACATTGTTGTTTTACTTTAGAGTTCCAT
>NW_012140572.1:0-897 GCF_000956105.1 Propithecus coquereli | reverse complement strand
ACTATTTTTCTTTATTTATTAAACTAAATATTCCAGGATAAAAAAAAAAACTTTGTGCATTTTAAACACTATGGGAGGCTTCCTAAATTATTTATCACATCACTGCCATGTTCATATATTATTCTACATATTTCAGGGAGCTGCGCTGATTTGGATATACTTGATACTCAGGGATTTCTAAATTTTACCTCTTAGAATACTTTAACATTTGGTAGAGAAAGCCCAGCTATATTCAATCATATTCTAATAAACACCATAAACACTTCATAGGGGTAGAAGACATGGATAGTATAGGATGAATTTTGCTGCATTAATAGGCATCCCCAAAATTTCAATGGCTTAATCCAATAAAAGTATTTTATGCAAAGTATATTGTATATCTGGCTGACATTCCAGGTCAGCTATCTCCTATATGTTGGCTTAGCTTTCTAGGATGCATGAATTTTACGATACTTTCATGAATGTCATGAATGAGTCAAAAGAAGCTCGGTGAGTCAAGCTCAAGTTATCAGTTACTTTCATCTGAAAGTGGTACTTATTAATATTACTTCCACTTGCTATTTATTAGCCAAAGAAAGTTTTACAACCTCAGGGAGTGGGTGGCAGAGGCAAGATCATGCAGTCCAGTCTGTGAGGAGAAAAACTGAAAATAATGGTGAGCTGCACTAATGTCCCCCATTATAGCTATTATTAATTTGAATGAAAAAAACCCTCATTCACTCTTTATATTATCTTTTTATTTTTTTTTCCATTTTGGGTTTTTTTTAATTTCAAAATATTAATGGGGTAAAAATGTTGTTATGCATATACTGTGTATAATGCATAAGTCGGGGCTTTCAGTGGGCCCATTAACAGAATAGTTTTCATTGTACACGATAGGTAAATTTTTACTATTTA
>NW_012140571.1:2444-3244 GCF_000956105.1 Propithecus coquereli | reverse complement strand
ATAATTATGGATAATATGGTAAAGGTGGACACATGCCCATTCAGATGGGGAATCCAAAAGATTGATGAAAACTATAAGCAAGAATTTGGTTATGATAATGGAAATGGTAGAAATGAAGAAATTATAACCATAATGCCTTCAGTGGCCTAAGCAGTAGATTCAACAAAGCCTTGGAAATAATTAATAAGCTCTGACATAGATCAATAAAAATGACACAGCCTGAAACACGAGGCAAAAAGCAAACAATACAAAAACCAAACAAAGATGCAAGCAATGTGGAGTGATAGCAAACGGTCCAATGTATGTCTATGAGGAATCCCTGAAGAAGAGAGAATAAATATTGCAGAATAAATATTTGAAGAGACAATGGCAAATATTTTCAAAAATCAAGGAAATACACCAAATCATAAGAAGCTCAGAGAATGATAAGCAAAATAAATTTAAAGAGAGAGAGAGAGAGAGAGAAAGAGATTGATTCAAGATTTTAGAAATCAAAGGTAAAAAAGGAAAAATCCACATTACATAAAAGTAACAAAGATAAGAATTACAGCAAATTTTTATGAGAAATTAGGCAAGGAATATACAATGGAGCGATATCTTTAAACTGTAGGAAGAAAACAACTGTCAACCTGGAATCTTATATCCAGTGAAACTATTTTCAAAATATGGGTGATACAAAGATCTTTTCAGACAAACAAAAATAATGAAACTTATTACCAGTGTATCTGTTCTAAGGAAAATATTTAAGGAAGTTCTTTAGGCAGAAGAAATAAGACAGCAGACAAAAATTTACTTCTACA
>NW_012140571.1:0-324 GCF_000956105.1 Propithecus coquereli | reverse complement strand
AAATACAAAAAAATTGAAAACAATCTACAATAACACCAAAAATGTCAAATAATAATAGAGCATGAAAATAGACTCAAACATACATGGCCGATTAATTTTCAACAGTATCACAAAGGCAACTTAATATAGAAAAAAATATGTTTTGGGACAGATGGCCTTGGAAAGTTTGATATACATATGCAAAGGAAAAAAGAAATGGAACACAAATCTCATAACTTACATAACTTACTTAACTCAAGACTGGGTCAAATACCTAATTGTAAAATGAAAAGCTAAAAAACATCTAGAAGTAAATATTAGAGAATATCACTGTGACCTTGCATT
>NW_012140570.1:50086-50681 GCF_000956105.1 Propithecus coquereli | reverse complement strand
ATTATGTACTAATCATATCAACACAGGTTTTTGAAAATTCTTTATTCAATTTAGCTGATGTTTTTAACCATTGTCTTAGTAAGATGCCTATATTTGACAAACACATTAAGTGGAAAAATATTTCATACAAATTTATTTTAGCTCAAAATTTCAATTTAATTTCCCCTTATTTTTTTTTTTAAGTTTCATATTGTGACCTAATTGTGTACCCAATGTTCTTGTTATGTTTGGCAAAGAGACTCATTAATTCCATTACCTCTAGCAGATAAAAGGGGAATTTTGAAATGGCTAGCAGCTACAGATCAATACCCTAACTCAATAGAGATAATTATTGAAATCACTAGGAGACTAGCAAGCTGTCAGCTGTAAGCAATCATTTTAGGGCTGGGATAAATCTTCAGAAAACACAAAGCACACTCTAAGTGTATTATTTTAAAATTGAGAGTCTTCTGCGATTGTTGTCTTTCTGTTATTCATTTCCCCAGATCCGTTATCATTAATTCTTAATGATATGCATTGATTTATAAATACTTTGGCCCAGCATACTTCATACTGAACTTTAATTCCCCTGTCTAATATTTCCCCCAGTTACAAT
>NW_012140570.1:47088-47606 GCF_000956105.1 Propithecus coquereli | reverse complement strand
TTAAGCCTATGAAATAAATACAATTACCTTTCCATTTTACAGAAGTGGAAAGCGTGGTTCAGAGAGGTTAAGTAATGCCAAAATCAGACAGCTAGAAAAAGAAGTAGGTAAGAAATGTACCTTGCAATATTTAAGGGTGTAAGTATAGATCAGAGATCTAGTTTGTTTCTAACAGTATCAGGTAGTTAGTAGCAATAACTTGTCGAATGTGTGAATGCACAGACTGTTATGGGTTCAGGTTTTTGGTTGTCATAATGATGCTTGAACTTTATTGCCCGAATTCCTTACAGAAGTATTCTGACACCTGATTCTTTCAACTTAGTTTCTACATATTCAAGTTTCCAGTCAAGATGGTGAACCCATACACTATCTACAGGATCATATAATTGAAGAGATTGGGATAAATTAAAAGAAAGAAAGAAAGAAGGAAAAAAAAACCCTGCAAAAATAAATAGCACCTGGCAATAGGCCTCAACGGAGAGTTGACAGTGGTGGGGCCAATGGCCATTGGAGAGAAC
>NW_012140570.1:36179-36508 GCF_000956105.1 Propithecus coquereli | reverse complement strand
TGACCTTACAGGTATTAATTTTAGGAGCAGATGCACACACATGGCTAGTGATCCACTGGGGAATTCATTTATTTTGGTTTCAATCACTTAGTCCTCGGCATTAAGATGATGGATTTATCCTGATCCTAAAGGTTTTCTTTTGAAAGTCAAACTTTCGTGGTCCAGAGAAGAGCACTTAATTCATTTGACAATGAGAACTTCTTCTCTATGAAATATATTGTACAAACAGAAACAGTTCCTTCATTCTCCCTCAGCCTTTGTCTATACATATCCTCTTTTTCTGATTATCTTTTTTCCCACTTTCCTAACAGTAATTCTTTAGTTTATGG
>NW_012140570.1:35741-36129 GCF_000956105.1 Propithecus coquereli | reverse complement strand
TGACCTTACAGGTATTAATTTTAGGAGCAGATGCACACACATGGCTAGTGATCCACTGGGGAATTCATTTATTTTGGTTTCAATCACTTAGTCCTAGGCATTAAGATGATGGATTTATCCTGATCCTAAAGGTTTTCTTTTGAAAGTCAAACTTTCGTGGTTCAGAGAAGAGCACTTAATTCATTTGACAATGAGAACTTCTTCTCTATGAAATATATTGTACAAACAGAAACAGTTTCTTCATTCTCCCTCAGCCTTTGTCTATACATATCCTCTTTTTCTGATTATCTTTTTTCCCACTTTCCTAACAGTAATTCTTTAGTTTATGGTTGCAAATACCTTTAACATAGGGTTTCTAAAATTCTGCACTACCAGTATTTTGAATCAG
>NW_012140570.1:23039-24461 GCF_000956105.1 Propithecus coquereli | reverse complement strand
GAACAGCTATGAAAAAAAATAAGAACAACAAGAACAATAAGCTGTGCCTGAAATGACTAAAGTGCTGTTCATTTGTCAATGCACTCACCTAACTTAAATCAATGTTATGTTTGAAACCAAAACAGAGACAACAAATATTTTGCTAAAGGAATTCCAAGTTGCAGTAGGGTTGCCCAGAACAAGGATTTCTTCTTGTAAAGGTTTCTACCAGGTTAAGATATAACATATCTCTGAAACAGTAAACATATTTCAGCACCTAAATTATGGGAAAATGTGTCTTGATTCTTAGATGTTTGCTCCCAGATAGAAGCAAGATATACCCATGCAGAACGAGTTAGCAATTAAAATAGGTGCATTTCTAAATATTAGGCTTCTGTTTCTTTTTCCTTTGTTCAGCCAAAGTCACCTTGTTATCTTCGATGATAACTGCAATGTAAATAATACAAACTCTTCAAAGTTACCCTTTTTCTGGATGAGAAAAACTCGTGTGTGTGTGTGTGTGTGTGTGTGTGTGTGTGTGTGTGTGTGTGATATGCATAGACATACAGGTATGTCTGACTGTCACTATGCTGTGGGGTACACCTACTTCTGCCTTTTACCCTACACTTAAAAAAAAATCTTATTCATTCCACTATTTTTCACAGTGTGAATGAGGC
This sequence comes from Propithecus coquereli, assembly GCF_000956105.1. Lineage (NCBI taxonomy): Eukaryota > Metazoa > Chordata > Mammalia > Primates > Indriidae > Propithecus > Propithecus coquereli. Next base: position 23,805 of record NW_012140570.1, on the reverse strand, counting down.
AGCTGCTTCCTGGGAGGAAAATGGATTATTTCTGCACTGCAACCTCAGGGGTGCATGTGTCAGACACATGGATGTCTCCTTGCCGAGCAGTATCTACTCTAGTCATTCTGCCAAAGCCTCCTCCAGGGACATGATCATTGGGACTGGCTGCTAGGGCTCTGTGGCAATTGGATATCAGATTATTTTTGAGTGTGCAATTCAGTGGAATGATAGAGAATATTGGCAGGCGCTAAGCTTCCATTTACCAAAGATTTGTAATTATTTTCCTGGAAAAAAATCTGCCTGTTGCACATCTTGTACTTTGGTTGTCTCTGTGTGTTAAAAACAAATACTGCATGTGCTCACAAGTGGGCGCTGAATGATGGGTATACATGGTCATACAGAGAGGTATAAGCTGCGGTCCCCAAACCCTGGGCCGTAGACCAGGCCACAAAGCTCTGTCGCCACAGTCCCCCGTTTCCACCCCCATCCATGGAAAATTGTCTTCCATGAAACTTGGGAAATGGAAGTGGGTCGGGGTACACAGCAGGATGTAAGCAGCGGGTGAGGTAGCGAAGAAATTTCATTTGTATTTACAGCCGCTTCCCATCGCTTGCATCACCGCCTGCGCTCTGCGCGGCCCTCCCTCCCCACCCACCTCGTCTGTGGAAAAATTGTCTTCCGTGAAACCGGTCCCTGGTGCCAAAAAGGTTGGGGAGTACTGGAATGGACTTTGGAGACTCAGAAGGGGAGAGGACAGAAAGGGGTAAGGGATAAAAAATTACCT
>NW_012140570.1:20104-20754 GCF_000956105.1 Propithecus coquereli | reverse complement strand
GGATCAGGGTTAGCATTTTTGAGCTTTCCCTAGAAAGTAATGTTTAGACTGATGCAATTGGCAGAGTTTTGAATAAACATTCTAAGCACCATATTTTCCAGATAATCTTTAGTTGAACTATTTTATTTAAATAGTGTATGTTTAATTCCATTAAAATGATATTACCTTTACAAATTTCATGTGCTTTATATACAAAGGTGTTCAAGGTATTCAAGTATAAAGGACAGTAGGTCCTTTAAAATATATTCCTGCGTGGGAGAACTGAGCAAGGATATTCTAGTATCTTTAAAATCAGTCATTAAAATACACAACCTTCCCTAAAAGACCTAAGGCATTTATTATTTCTATCTTCATTTATTTTTTAATCTGGGAAGAAGATGAGGAAGAAAGCAACAGAAATGAAGGAGGAACTGAGGAAATCTTCCCTTTGGAAGCATTACACATTCTGGAATAAGTGTGCAGCTGTCCTCTTAGCTGGGATGCACACTGATCTCCTGACCAGAATGTGGGTCAAAAAATATTTTTGCCTGTTTGGGGGCTGCAGAAATGACCATTTGCTATTTTAATTGCAAATAAATTATTAATATAATTGATTTCTTTTTTACCTGACATATAGAGCTTAACCTCCATTAGTTATTATTCGAGTAGAA
>NW_012140570.1:17995-18749 GCF_000956105.1 Propithecus coquereli | reverse complement strand
TATAAAATTTTTTAACTTTTAATTTTGATGTAATTCAAGATGTATATAAAAGTATAACATTGAATAAACAATTCCAGTAAATCTTTCACTCTTATTTTCAAATGATAACATTTTGTCATATTGTTTTATTGTTTTCCTTCTATATTTTCTTCTAAACTATTTGCGAGTAACTTGCAGACATAATGTTCACTTACCCCTAAATATGTAAGTATTGAGAGATAAGGATCTAGTTTCATTATGCATGTGAATATCCCATTTTTTCATTTATTTAAGAGAATGTCCTTTGCCGAATGTGTCTTCTTGGCACCTATGTCAAAAATCAGTTGATTGTAAATGTGTGAGTTTATTTCTGGGTTATCTATTCTGTTCCATTGGTGTATGTATGTCTGATTTTATGCTGGTACCATGCTATTTTGGTTACTATTGCTTTTTAGTATATTTTAAAGTCAGGTAGTGTGATGCCTCCACCTTTGCTCTTTTTGCTGAAGACTGCTTTGGCTATTCAGCGTCTTTTGTGGTTCCAGAGAAATTTTAGGACTGTTTTTTAATATCAAGAATACATAAAGAACTCGAACAACTCAATAGAAAAAAAAATATGATTAAAAATGGGCAAAAATCTGGATAGATATTTCACAAGAGAAGACATACAAATGGTGAAATGTGTATAAAAAATGTTTAACATTCCTAATCACCAGGGAAATGCAAATCAAAAACACAATGAGATATCACCTCACCCTAGTTAGAATGGCTATTA
>NW_012140570.1:14628-15604 GCF_000956105.1 Propithecus coquereli | reverse complement strand
GTACATCCTCATTCTTTCAAATGCATATTTTGGCTTGTGATTATCTTTCACATTTTTTAGAACAATCTTTGTGAAACCATGGATAAGTCAAAAATTCATGTTATTTTTTGAATATGAGTTCTGTCATGGAACCAATGCAGCACAGACAGCTAGAAATATCAACAAAGTGTTTGGGCAGCATGCGGCTAATGAACGCACAGTACATAGATGGTTTGAGAAGTTCCATTCTGGTGATTTTAATCTTCAGAATGAGCCATGTGGGTGACCTGAGACAAAGGTAGATAATGACGAGCTTAAAGTTGTAGTGGAAGTGAAATCATCTCGACCTATGCGTGAATTAGCAGCAAAATTTGATGTTACTAGTCCAACAATCTTGGAGCATTCAAAATAAATCAGCATGGTAAAGAAGCCGGATAGATGAGTACCACAAGAATTAAATGAGCATCAGAAGAGAAATCATCTCAAAGCTTGTCTTTCTTTGCTGTCATAACATAAAGGCGAACCATTTGTACACCATATTGTTACATGTGATGGAAAATAGATTCTTTTTGACAATCACAAGTGTTCAGCACAATGGTTAGATAAAGATAAAGTGCCAAAGCACTGTATAAAACCGAATATTCATCAGAAAAAGCTACTGGTGTCTGTTTGGTGGTCCAGCACTGGTATTATCCACAACAGCTTCATGAAACCCAGTTAACAATCAATTACAGTGGATGTCTACTGCAATTAATTGGACATAATGATGAGGATGCTTGCGATTAAGCAGCTGAGATTGGTCAATAGAGACAGGCCAATTCTTTTGCAAGACAATGCTTGACCACATGTTGCACAAACAACACTGCTCAAACTACAGCAGCTGGACTTGGAAAATCTCTGTCATCTACTGTATTTACCAAACCTTGCACCAATTGACTACCACTTCTTCCAGGCTTTGGACCATGTCTTACAAGAAAAAATACTCTATTCTCCACAA
>NW_012140570.1:0-1607 GCF_000956105.1 Propithecus coquereli | reverse complement strand
TTGTTTAGCATTTATTTCCTCTCTTTTTCAGGAATTCTAATCACCATACTTTAGATTTTTATTTTCTGTTCTCCTTATCAAATAATCTCTTTTAGAGTTTTCATCACTGATATTCACCTCTAAATCCTGGGCTTATCAAACTTGCCCACTAAATTCTAGATTCTGCTATCTTTATGGATGACTCTGATTTGATTGCTAATGGATGTTTTAATTCTGTAGTTTTCTTCTTATATTTTAATTTTTCCCTATATCATCATCTTCTTTTTTATTGTGTCTATTTCTCAGTCTGCTTTCTTTTAATCAACATTAGAATCATTTTTGTTCCACCTTTGATATTTTCCCTTGTTTTCAAAATTTATGTTTTCCTCATTCTCATTGACATTACGGAGAGGATTGAGTTGAGAGTACTGTTTCCTCTATCGTCTTTCAGTCTTGCCCCATAGAATCTAATATCCAAGTGAAATTTTTGAAGATGTAGTCATGTGGATGATGCCTTTTCATACCTTTATATTCCCTTGGGCTTTTCCAGAAGTGTTTTAATGGAGTGGGGGAAGGTTAGAAAGTTGATCTCAACTCAACATTTTTCCTGGAAATCCTCTGATTAATGTTTTTAAGTGGTTTCTGACACTTGATTTCCATTCATGCTTTTGGCTCCTGATGTTCTGCTTCTGTATCATTGAACACAAGCCAGGTTTCTTAATCTACGTACCTTTCATTTCTGAATGAGTCATATGCTACCTTTTGATATCTCTTCCTTGTTCAAATCTTGCTTTAGACTACAGATTTGAGTACATTTGCCTTTACTTTTCCCAGATTAATGCTAAACTCTTTGAGCTAACATTCCTTTTACCCATGCAGAGTCTAATAGAGGTAGCAGCATGAATAATTGCTGATATATTTTAATTTAAGCGAAGCCTCGTCAAAGCCTATATATGCCTGTGGAGTGAAAGATCATGAGTTAGTTTGTTATATTTTTACATTATTCCAAGTTTGTCTTTTTTTTTAAATTTGAAAACAGTTGCTAAAAATGAGAAAAAGGTATATTAAGCGGTTAAAAAAATGTTTAAATAATGTTTGTTATTGACTGGAGACATTCATTTGGAGGGTCATCAGACATAGATGATATTTAAAACCATGTGACTGCAAATGACCGCTGTCACAAATATGCCCTGAAAAGACATTTGAGGACTAAACCTTGAGGGTCTCCAATATGTCCTGCTCCTTGAGTAATCTATGATCTATAATGATTCATAATGTTCTATCACCAATGTCTGGTTTTAAACATGTGGGAAAGTCAGGGTATAACTAATAAATGACCCTAAGATAATTGTGACCTACTTGGAAAAGGAAATTAAATCCCTACCTCAGATGTTATAGCAAAATAAATATTGCACAAATTAAATAAATAAATGAAGACATAAAGTCACAGGACAGCTGAAATTTTGTTTTTGCTATGGAAAAACATTTATTTGATCTCAAAGTGGTAAAAGCAAAAACACTATTCTTAGTGGAGAAAATGATAAATTAATGCATAATAGACTTAACTACCTAAATTTTTAAAAAGATAAATATTTGGCCGGGCGCGGTGGCTCACGCCTGTAATCCTA
>NW_012140569.1:2719-3274 GCF_000956105.1 Propithecus coquereli | reverse complement strand
GGTTTTGGGATATTTATCATGATCCTCTTTTAACCTCAGTCTATTACCACAAAATAACCTGCTTCTAAATTTTTCCCTTTTCTCCAAGGCTATTATGCTGAGTTGGGGTTCAAATTTAATTGCCTTAGTTCTTCTATATTTCAGGAAGAGGATTCAAGTTCTCTTTTCACATAGCAACACTTTTCACTTTTTTTAAAATTGATAATCCAGTATCAGTATAGTGTTAATGCCTTCACACAGATAAGGACTGAGCAACTCAAACTAGTTCAATTTGACTCATTGTCCTAACTCTTTCAATCTTGAGATATATGACTTAATGACAAAGCAAATAAAACAGGAGTTCAATACTTTGTTGGAAGGTTGTTGGTGGGATTGTCAAAGAATGTTTTCATGCATAGCCCCTGGAGTTGCCTAATGTTGTCCTTTGATAAGCCAGACTCTTCCATCTCTCTTTGATTCTGTAAAATACGTAATATTTTTCTCTCTAAATATTTTTCTAATCAAGTTGGGCCAAAAATTCTAAATTCCTATTGCTTGCAACTAAAGACTTTAATT
>NW_012140569.1:0-864 GCF_000956105.1 Propithecus coquereli | reverse complement strand
CCTATTATAATTTCCCTAGATTTGTTTGTGAACTTTAAAGAATGCTGTGTCTAAGACATTTTCTGAAGTGGCATATTTATCTTGCTTGACAAAATCTTACCTGATTACCTTAGCAGCTACACAGCTGTCTGCTAAGCAGTAGCAGAATCAAAAAAATTTGTCTTCCTTAAATGACAAAGTCACAGTATTCCCAAAAATCAAAGTATTTTTGTCTACTTATTTTTAGTAAGTATGTGAGTGGGAAGGGTACCTTTCAAGTTCCTGAGGTAATCAAGTCAGAATTATTTAGAGAAATTATCTGAATTGGAACAAAATGTTCTGGGTCCTTGGCACTCACTCATTGACAACTCCAGCACTTCTCATAGAGTAACCAGTTTAAAATCAGCTTACAGATAGGTTTTTTTTTTTTTTTTTTCTACAGGATAAAATAAATAATGCTTAGAAGACCGTTGCCATTTAACTGTGTAGTTCAATGGACGTTAGTGCCTGGCCATGTTTGTTAATTGGGACAAATTTGAGCACAAACATGGTTTAATAAGCCCTTCTATTAGGATATGCCAGGAAGGGGTACCCTTTGCAGTTTGTCCAAGGACGCAACTTCCTTCTTCTCGTAATCGGAAACAGAACATCATTTTTTTTTTAAATCTGTAAGAAGGCATAACTAAAATGGACTAGCAGTGGTCTTGCCAAGAATAAGTGAAAACTAAGGGAATCAAAAAATAGGGCAGGAGAGAATGCCTGCCTATTATAATAGTGAAGAAAATAAAGATAGATTTACAATGTCTGAAGCCTGCAAGGCAGAGAAATTAACTTCTCAATTATGAATGGAACACTTACATTATCTAACAACTCAGCAAACAAATA
>NW_012140568.1:687-1472 GCF_000956105.1 Propithecus coquereli | reverse complement strand
CTATGCACAGATTCTGATTCTGACTGGAAACATCTTTCCCTCCGACGACCCACCCAGACCCCCACCCATCATTCGGGTTTCAGTTAAGAGAGCACCGTTTTCACACAAGAGCATATTCTGAGTCCCTTTTAGTGATTGTCTGTGCTTAGTCATATTATAACGTTTTTAGATACAATCCAGTTATTATTGTCACTTGAATTCCCTGCATTCTTGTCAATCCCTGGCACCTGTTGCAAGGTAATAGAGCAGACAGGCTACACATGTCCTAATGCACAGTTCTAGCCCAGAAGTTAGCAGACTGCCCAGCACGCAGTGTGGCGTAAACGTGTCTGACGGACACAGAAATACACATCTGAGACGTTTTCCAGCAGGTGTCTAGATTTAGCTACGATGCCCCTTCTACGACTGTTCAGATTACACGGGGCTCCTCCACGATGTGAATTTTCAGTCTGGCTTAAGATAATTGGAACCTTAAGATGGGAAAATCTGTATTTTGGCTTGTTTCATTTGGCTCCAGGTTAAAATAAAACGGCAGCTTCAGGTTAAAATAAAACTGCAACTTCTTCAAAACTCATTCAGTTGCCCATGTACCTAATATATTCAACTTCAAAAGAGCTATAAAAATGCTCTATTTTTGACAAAGAATCACTATAATAAAAAAAAGTTATTATCTCTTAAAATTTTTAGAAATTGTAGTTTGTACTAATTATGCTTTTATTTTATTTCTAAATGCCTTAATGAAAAAAAAACATGCAAAGAATCAACAGCTATGAAACAATAAGCCT
>NW_012140568.1:0-637 GCF_000956105.1 Propithecus coquereli | reverse complement strand
AAACAAAGCCAATGTTTTATACCCTAATAATATCCATACAGTTTATTTTAATGTTGATTCACCTGTCACTTGTTAAATTTTTAATTAGTGACATGTAGGTGCTTGAGGAGTACTGACTACCAAGACAGAGCTACATGGCACACATAAAATAAAAATAAAAATATCCAGCATAGATATCTGTGGATCAAAAATACATTCCTCGTGGGATGTGGCATCTGCATGTACAGAGGTTTTTCATACATGCAGGTTCTTCATGGCTGACCTCGGTCCTTGAGTGTATGTGGATGTGGGTATCCAAGGGGATCTTGAACCAACCCCCTCCTATACCCAAGGACAACTGTATACATATTCTGTGTGCCAACGGATGCTTTGGGGCATTTTACATGTGACTACTCACTTAATTCTCTAGAAAAACCCTGTGGGGCAGACACTGTAATTATCTCCATTTTTCATAGGAGGAAATTGACGTGCAGAAATATTAGGGGCTTTGCTCGAGGTCTTATAACCAAAGAAGCAGAAACAAAATTTTAACTTCGACAATGTATTTTCTGAGTTTGTTCTCTTAACCATTCATATTCCTCCTTCAACCACATGTTCTATTTTTTTATTGTGTTATTGGGCCAATTGGAGTATTTCT
>NW_012140567.1:2975-3345 GCF_000956105.1 Propithecus coquereli | reverse complement strand
ATAATCTACTCCTCATTCTACTTCACCCCATACCTACTTCTCCACCAGAGTCTTTTATTGCAGTTATTACAGCCATCTACCTACCACCTTTCTCAAGCCACATACTAGTAAATCATCCTACATTCTTCCCCCTTCCTAACACATGTCCCTAATAACTAATCAATGATCAAACCTTCCATTTAACATTTTAATATGTCTTTCATGTACTGGCCCACTGAGCTTTATCCCTTACCAATGTTTCTGTCATAAGCAAACTAAGATAACATCCACCTAATTGCCTACTCTTGCCATCCTTCCATTCATTCCACCCATTTCATCCAGAATGATCATTTATTTTAAAAATGTATACATGGTAATTAATATCCTTTAA
>NW_012140567.1:0-780 GCF_000956105.1 Propithecus coquereli | reverse complement strand
TATCTATGGTGTTGTTCTGTCTGGTGACAGCATTTTGAAAACCATTGCTCTAGCAAGGCTTCTCAGATTTTAACATTCGTATCAATTGCCTAGTTTTATCTCCCCAAATTGTATTTTATTGCCCTTATAAATGCCTCCACAATGGTATATTTTAAAAAGAAACAAGGGTTTAAATTCACTGTTTTAGAAGTAGTGTTTCTCAATTCCCCTCGGCAAAAGCATATTCAGTTGAATTAGAATCGGCGAGACAAAGGACTGGGATTATACGTTGAGATTCACCGATGACTTCTATACTCTGTCATGTAACCAAGTATTCAGCCCAGACACTTCCAACATTCAAAAGGAAAAATCTATTTGCATAACCAACAAGTACTTCATATATGGCCCCTCACAAACCTCTGTAAGAGCTGTTTCAGTCAAGCAGAAGGCCATGGAGTACAATGGTCAAAGATGTAGATTTTTCTCATTCCTTGAATTTTATTCAAGCACTGGGTTTTGCTTATGAAAAATTTTCTCCAAATTGCGAGGGTTCTGACACATAGACAGAAGCTCAGACACCAACATTGCAGATCAATGCTGTTCATCTTGCAATTGTATAACTCTGCCAATTATTTCAAAGATGATATAGAGACAAAAATTAGGAAGACCTCATGTCTGTTAGAGAGTCAAGAGATAACCAGTTCAAGGGCACTGTTAATGAATTTAGCATAAGAAATACTAATCTTCCCAGCTCCGTTTTTTGATGACAGACATAAAGTTCAGGGAATCACTACCTTCCAA
>NW_012140566.1:2438-2757 GCF_000956105.1 Propithecus coquereli | reverse complement strand
GTAAACATATGGAAGCTTATGCAATTTCACTGTTAATCGTGGAAATATAAATTAAAACAATGGCTAAATGCTACCTCCCAAGAGATTCTATAAATGTTGGCAAAAATGTGGGGGAAAGGAAGTCCTATGTATAAATAATAGCCATATTATATTTACTTGATATTAAATTGAATCTAATGACACAAAAATAAGTTGTTTACCAGAAGAGGAAATTCAAATGGCCAGTAAACATATGGAAGCTTATGCAATTTCACTGTTAATCGTGGAAATATAAATTAAAACAATGGCTAAATGCTACCTCCCAAGAGATTCTATAAAT
>NW_012140566.1:0-828 GCF_000956105.1 Propithecus coquereli | reverse complement strand
TGTCTAGTGTGCTCCCTGCCTGGAATTATGAAGGGCCTGACCAAACATTGGTGTGATCCTGAGTTAGGTGTGCTTCTAAAACCTTCACACAGCCCTGGTGAAACAAGAAATCGGCTAGTGTTCTAGATCCTGCTCTTCTCAAGGGCCTAAGATGTTTTCTTTAGTGTAAAGCTTAGTATGATAAAAATACCAGAGTTGAATATGGCACTGAAGATAAACTCTCACCTAATTTATGAATTATATTGCCTTTATACAGATCTAGTAGCTGTCAGTTCTCATAAATCAAAGACTGCTTCTCCTCATTATGATTATTGTCATCTCATTAAAAGCAAAACAAAAAAAAAACACAGAAGACACTTTGCAATAAGATTTTCCTTTGTTATTTCATGAAGTGAAGAACATAGGAGGTTTTGGAGTCAGATCTGGCATCAGATTCTGATTTCATCACTTACTACCTTTACGTTCAAGGGAAAGGCTTTGAACCAGTTTTCTAATCTGTAAAATGGGAATAAATGTGCTAACATTTATAATTACTCTGTGAATAATCTTGCCCACTGAAGCAATTTCATTGCACCTATAGTATTATATACTTTACATTAATTTGCCCTCATTTATGTTTGCTTATCTAAAGCTTTGTTAGTGTACAAATTTTAATCCCCAAGCAGGGAGCAGCATTTTGGGGATGGGTTTCATATCCTTGTTTTCATTATTTTATTTTCTGTTCTCTATTATGTATAGTGCAGTGGTCCCCAACCATTTTGGCACCAGGGACTGGTTTCATGGAAGATAATTTTTCCATGGACCAGGGGGTTTCGGGGTGATGTTTTT
>NW_012140565.1:12337-13074 GCF_000956105.1 Propithecus coquereli | reverse complement strand
TGAAACAGGGTCTCACTCTGTTGCCAAGGCTAGAGCGCAGTGTCGTGATCATAGCTCACTGCAACCTCAAACTCTTGGGCTCAAACAATCCTCCTACCTCAGCTGCCCATGTGGCTGGGACTACAGGCATGCACCATCACGCTCGGCTGATTTTTCTATTTTTTGTGGAGACATGGTCTCACTTTTGCTGAGGCTGGTCTCAAACTCCTGACCTCAAGTGATCCTCCTGCCTCAGCCTCCCAAACTGCTAGGATTATAGGAGTGAGCCACCGCTCCTGGCCTACAGTTTTTTCAATTGTATACCATTTTAACTAATTAGGGAAGACACTTGAAATATACATTTTTACACAACCTTACACCAAATAGAGCATGTTCTAAACCTATTATGTAAGCAGTTAATTTTAGATGTTATTCTATACCAGAGCCTGATCTTTCCCTAATAAATTCTACAGAAAAATGGTTAGAGAAACATTTAGAGAGTATTTCAATTCACTTATCTAACCAATCAACAAAGTTTGTTTATTCATTTATTTATTTAAGAGACAGGGCTGCCTAGGCTGGAGTGCAGTGGCGCAATCATATAATAGCTCACTGCAACCTCCCACGCTTGGCCTCAAGCAATCCTCCTGCCTCGGCCTCCCAAAGTGCTAGGATTACAGGCATGTGCCATCACGCCCGGCTTTGGCAGAGTAGGGCCAGGAAATCTTCACGGAGGATGTGCCCCTTTAGCCGAGTCT
>NW_012140565.1:0-422 GCF_000956105.1 Propithecus coquereli | reverse complement strand
TCCTTAGGATGCTTATTTACACTTGAATGGTGGCTTCTAGTGCTTTCACTGAGATCAAGGGAGGACCTTTTGGGCAGTCGAGAAATTTGTAGGCACAAGGAACCCAGTATTATGCCATTATTGTGCCAGTATCTGGACTCAGCCTGGTATATGGTGAGCTGATCAGCCCCTGTGCAGGCCACAGTGTCTTATGACGGAAGGAGCATTGGCTTTGGAACTAGCCCCACCTGAGTTTGAATTGAAGCTTCTCTACATACTAGTAGCGTCACCTCGGACAAAGACCTTAAGCTCACAGAGCTTTGGTTTCCTCATCTGCAAAATGGGGATAAGAGGCCGGGCGCGGTGGCTCACGCCTGTAATCCTAGCACTCTGGGAGGCCAAGGCGGGTGGATCGCTCAAGGTCAGGAGTTCGAGACCAGCCT
>NW_012140564.1:13436-14181 GCF_000956105.1 Propithecus coquereli | reverse complement strand
ATCCCAAAGAACAGGTTAGAATGTTGTATTGATAAGATATATCTCCCTCTCATTATGTGGTAGACTTTGATCAATACCAAGTGGTCTAATGGACTCTAGATGTTTGCTAATTCCCCTCCAAAAATAAAACTAACAATTTTTTTTATTGAAGTTATCTAATTCGTGCTTTCAGTTAAACACTTGTATTTTATAGTCTCCTTTTCAATCTGAATAGCATAGTATTTAACTGGCACATAATAAATCATCAATAAATGTTGGCTAATATTAGAAGTATCATTTTTTTCCCCATGCATCTAATATTCTCATTTCATTTGGCCAAATTTAAATTTTCACAGTCAGAAAGCAAAAACCGTTTTCAATGTTCTTTGTAATTCTGATATACTGCAAGTAAAATTGTCAGATACTAATTTTTATCAGTTTGCATTGTAATTTATTTCAAGTTAAAAATAAGTTTAAGAAGTAGTTTTGCTAATGTTTTTAAAAAGGAATAACAGAATAGGTGGAAATTATTTGTGGTAGAAATAGCACTAAAGTAGGATTGATGGTTACTCATTCTCTACCCCTGGGAAAGAGTATTGCAATATTTTTGCTTCCTTATTTGAAAATGACGGAACTAAACTGAATGGCATACAAGCAATTGAGAATATTTTTCCTTTTAATTAGGAGCAGATTCATAGAGTGAGCAAATACAACCAATTCCAGCTGGTAATATTTTATTTATTATAATACAAAGTCATCCTACTGT
>NW_012140564.1:0-981 GCF_000956105.1 Propithecus coquereli | reverse complement strand
ACTAAGAATTTACCTGACATTTAACCCATTTAACATACCACCTGCAATAGGTATCACTACCTCACTAAATTTACAATAATCTATTGTTATTCTCTCAGAAGCAATTGCAAAAGGCCAAATGAGGGAATGCAAGAATATTATGACTCACACTTGTATCTGTTAGTTTTTAAAATTCACGACAATTTCTCCAGAGAGGTAGTACTGTTTTTAATTTATTATTTATTATAGAAGGAGGCACGATAGTGATTTCTAGGCAGTCTTTTTTGACCTCCTTATTACATACATCAGGAAGGCAATATGGGGATTAGATTGGTTTCTAAGTATATCCATTTAAACTGTATACTTTGAACTGGGAGTGTTCCATGAATAGTTTAGACTCTCACTGGGCTTAGGAGGCAAACTCTGCTGGCAACTTCATCTATCACATGACTCAAAGAAATCCCATCATGAACACCAGATCATCAGAACATCCTGCATTCCAAGTAATTAGTGGAAGACAGACCATGGATCCAAGAGTCTGTAAGATAATCAAATACTTCCCTTTCTCCAGGTAAATGTCCCAAAACTTGTAGGCTGAAGGCAAGGATAAGGTTAGAAATATGATGTTATATAGTGGGATCCTTCCTATAGAACTTTGATTTTCTCTTCATTCAAGGCATATAAATTCATAAATTCATTCTTATTGAGAAATCAGGGGTGGTAAGATCATCACTCTCTCTGATGGTAGCTAGAGCCAGAACTCTGCTCACCAGTCACAGAAATTTTTATGTTTCTAAATCAAAAATCACCCTGGGGCAGGACATAGTGGCTCACATCTGTAATCCCAGCACTTTGGGATGCCGAAGTGGAAAGATCGCTTGAGGCTGGGAGTTCGAGACCAGCCTGGGCAACATAGTGAGACCTTGTTGCTACCAAAAAAAAAAAAAATTAGCCGGGTATGGTGGCACACACCTGTAGTCCCAGTTACTTAGGATTGGTTGA
>NW_012140563.1:3167-4333 GCF_000956105.1 Propithecus coquereli | reverse complement strand
TTGGTACATTGTGTATTTCTAGAAATTTGTCAATTTTATCTAGTTCATCAAATTTGTTGACAAACAATTGCTCATATTATTTTCATAATCATTTTTATTTCTGTAAAATTTGTAGTAATATTCCCTCTTACATTTTTGAGATTTTAGTTATTGCTTTCTTTTCTTTTTTCTTCTTGATCAATCTAGCTAAAATTTTGTTGATATTTTCTTTTTCTTATTTCAATAGATGTAGGGAATACAAGAGGTTTTTTGTTTCATGAATAAATTATATAGTGGTGAAATTGGGGCTTTTAGTGTACCTATCACCTGAATAGTGTACATTGTACCCAACAGTTAATTTTTGATCTCTCACCCACCTCTCATCTTTCCTGCTTCTGAGTCTCCAAAATCCATTAAACCAATCTATATGACCATGTATACCAATCAATTGTTCCAACTTATAAGAGAATACATGCAGTATTTGTTTTTCCATTCCTGAGATACTTCACTTAGGAAAATGACTTTGAGTTCTATTCAAGTTGCTGCAAAAGACATTATTTCATTCTACTTTATAGCTGAGTAGTATTACATGGCATATATATGACACATTTTCTTTTTCTATTCATCAGCTGATGGGCACCTAGGTTGATTCCACATCCTTGTAATTGTGAATTGTGTTGCAATAAACATATCAATGAATATGGCTTTTTGATATAATGACTTCTTTTCCTTTGAATAGATACCTAGTAGTTGGATTGCTGGATCAAAATGGCAGATCTACTTTTAGTTTGTTGAGGACTCTCCATACTCTTTTCCACTGAAGTTGTAATAATTTATATTCCTACCAGCAGTGTATAACTGTCCCTTTTCACCATATCCATGACAACATTTATTGGTTTTGATTTTGTAATAATGGCCATTCTGACTGGTGTAAGGGGGAATCTCACTGTAGCTTTAATTTGCATTTCCCAGATGATTAGTGATGTTCAGCATTTTTTATATGTTTGCTGGCCATTTGTATATCTTCTTTTGAAAAGTACTCGTTCATGTCTTTTGCCCACTTTTTAATAAGGTTATTTCCTTTTTCCTTGCTGATTTGAGCTCCTTGTGAGTTTTGGACATTAGACCTTTGTCAGAAGTATAATTAGCTAATATATTCTCCCATTTTGTCTGTTGTCTGTTTACTC
>NW_012140563.1:0-327 GCF_000956105.1 Propithecus coquereli | reverse complement strand
TGGCCATTATTCTGTCTTCTTTTGAAAAGTTTCTGTTCACGCCCTTTGCCCATTTATTGATGAGGTTGTTTGATTTTATCTTGTTGATTTTTTTGAGGTCTATATAGATTCTTGTTATCAGCCCTTTATCAGAAGTATAGAGAGAAAATATTTTCTCCCATTCTGTAGGCTGTCTATTCACTCTAATGTTAGTTTCCTTGGCTGTGAAAAAGCTTTTTAATTTGATCAAGTCCCAGTTACTTATTATTATTATTTTTTTTTTATTGCTGCTGTTATTGCTTTGGGGGTCTTGTTCATAAATTCTTTTCCTAGGCTGATGTCTGAAAG
>NW_012140562.1:2254-3029 GCF_000956105.1 Propithecus coquereli | reverse complement strand
ATAAATAGTTGGCTTAGTTTGCACTGCTATAATAAAGTAACATGAACTGAGTGGATTATAAAAAAAATATTTCTCACAGTTCTGGGGGTTGAAAGTCAAAGATAAGGGCACCATCAGATCTAGTATCTGGTGAGGATCTGCTTTTCATATGCCTTATATTTTCATTGTATGCTAATACAGGGGAAAGAGCTCTCCAGGGTCTCTTTTATAAGGAAACTAATCACATTCATGAAGGTCCCACCCTCATGATCTAAGAATGGAAAAATAAGCACCACTTGTACTCACCAGCAAATTGGTTTCACTGATCAACACCTAAGTGCACATATAGGAATAACATTTATCGGGCGTTGGGCAGAAGAACCCTGCCTGCAAGATTCCTGGCATCTATCTCTCCCTTCCCCTAGATTTGTCTATGGAGGACCACCTCCTAATACCATCCCATTGGGATTTAGAATTTTTGCCTATGAAATTTGGGGGAACACAAGCATTCAGTCCACAACAATACCTAAATATATAAATATGCCAATGGTGCATAAAAAGAAGGCACATTTTCTGGTGTTAGGCAACAGAGTTTGATGTAGAACTATCAGACTAAATTGATTTAGTTTACTTATTCAAATCCTCTCCAACCTTGTTAAATGTCTGTCTATTGTGATGCTATTCTACTTAGTATTTATTCTTTTGCTTTACATATTTTAATGTTATATAATTTCCTACAGAGATTCATGAACCTTAGAATTTCATTATGGGTTGTACTTTTTTTTTTTTTTTTTTT
>NW_012140562.1:0-322 GCF_000956105.1 Propithecus coquereli | reverse complement strand
TTTGAGACTTTTTGATAAAAGCCATTCTCACTGGAGTCAAGTGATACCTCATTGTGGTTTTGATTTGCATTTCCCTGATGATTAGAGATGTTAAGAATGTTTTCATGTTTCTTGGCCATTAGTCTGTCTCCTTTTGAAAAGTTTCTGTTCATGCTTTTTGCCCACTTTTTAATCACTTTTGGGGTCTTCTTCATCAATTCTTTGCCTAGGCTGATGTTTATAACAGTTTTTCCAACATTTTCTTCTAGAATTCTATGGTTTTCTGTCTTAGATTTAAGTCTGTTATCCCTCATGCATTATTTTTTTGTGAGTGGTGAGAGGT
>NW_012140561.1:6298-6568 GCF_000956105.1 Propithecus coquereli | reverse complement strand
GGTGAGCTGAGCAACAGAGCAAGATCCTCTCTCTCTCTCTCTCTCTCTCTCACACACACACACACACACACACACACAAATAATACATGTTCCTTGTGTAAAAACAAAACAAAACAAAAAAACCCTTGGTGTGAGTGTGTGCTGGAAGGCTTGGATCTTAAAAGAAAAGTACGAGTTTGTCAAGTGGGCAGGGTTTGGAGGGTATTCCAGGTAGAGGGCATGGCACCTGCGACTGAATGGAAGGGTCCTCGTAGTGTAGTGGACTGTGCT
>NW_012140561.1:0-628 GCF_000956105.1 Propithecus coquereli | reverse complement strand
AGGAAGAGGGAAGAGGGAAGAGGGAAGGAAGGAAGGAAAGAAAGAAAGAGAGAAAGAAGAAAGGAAAGAAAGGAACGGAAAGGAAAGGAAGAAAGAAAATAAATGACTTGGGTTTATAGAGTACTTCCTTTATGCCAGGAATCACTTTTAGGATTTTAGTTACGTTATCTTTAATCCTCACAATGACCCTACGAGATAGATACTATCAATAGCCTCTTTTTGCAAGAAACTAAGGCACAGAGAGATCAAGCACAGGGAGACAAGGGCCATCTGAGACTTGAGTGCGGGTCTCTGGGCTTCAAAGCCAATGTGCATAACCATGCAACCAGCACCTTCCACCAACTTCAATCTCTCTTCATCGCCTCCAACTCACTGTGCCTGGACCCCATGTCATCAGCCTCCCCCAGAGTGGATCTCCCAACTTCTGTTAAAGGCCCACCATGTTGCCAGGAACTAAAATCTGTCACCCTGAACTCATCTGCAACGCTTCTCCCTGACATCCGCTAAGTAAAGAGTTGCCAAGGCTGCCGAATCTTCCCTCCAGAAGTGTCTAGGACTGGCCAGTGCACCCCCCACTCCCTGGCCTCACGCTGGCTTTTCCTCCCATTGCTTCGTGCCTGAGACACCT
>NW_012140560.1:10798-11513 GCF_000956105.1 Propithecus coquereli | reverse complement strand
TAAGAGAAACATCTTCTGCTGACAGGGATTATTACACATCATTTAGGAGCCAATAGTGTAGTTACAGTATTTATCTATCACTATAATAAGAAAACCATATCAGCTTTTGTCCCTAATTACAATTATGGTGCCTTTTATTCAAGAACCAAAAACAGATTTTTGTTTTTAAAATGCCTTTATTTTTAAGACTTAAATTAAGAATGCATTGAAATACAAGTTACTATGTCAAGATACAGGGTGGAAATACAATCACAATTTAGATAACAAATGAGTAAAGACACATTATCATTACAATTGTTAGTAGAAAATACTTTGCTTAGGACCTTATTCTCATTTAAGTACTATATTACCATTTTACTTTTAAGAGATTTAAATATGAGGTGAAAAATCCATGATCCATTTAAGACATATGCAAATTAAATAACTATTGTTCAGAAAATGGCCTTTACATCTGGATATAATGAAGCCACCCAGGAAATGTCACTGTGAAAGTAATCCTTTATCTTAAATGTAACACAAATTTGCTTAGCAGGAAGATCTCTCTATAATCCTCTTTCTGAATGAACAATCGGTTTTAAAAAGACTGTTGCATAAAATTCTACTGGTAGATCTCTAGTGGATTATTAAGTAATGTTAAATAAAAATTATGGAAGGCCATTGTTTTGGACTGAGGTCTTGCCCTAGGCTCGAAGAGACCAGAGAAAACCAAAATGGA
>NW_012140560.1:0-628 GCF_000956105.1 Propithecus coquereli | reverse complement strand
GGCATGTTCACCCTGGAATCTTACCTGTCTGGGCATGTGGGGAGGTCTTATATATCCACATAGAAATTGATTAGGAGAGGCAACCCAAGGGAAGAGTGCCCAGAAGAGTATAAGCTTTGGTCAAAGAAAAAGGAAAAGTGGCAGAATTGGGCACTCTGACCATAGCCTTGTGTATAAGCCAAGTAATTATGCAGAAAAAAGCCCTTGAAGTCTTACTAGAATTTACTAGGGTTGTAGTAGGGATTTGGTAGATTAAAAACTATAATAATGATTAAAAGAAACCTTGAAATCACTATACGTTTACAAGACAAGATAATACTGCTTTTTAGCACAATGAAAGACTACACAACACAATGGAGGAGGAGACTTTTCTCTATTTGGCAAAATTTTCAACTTGCCTCAGAAAGAACATAAAGATGGAACATCTTCCACTGGGATTGGGTAAGAAGCCAGGGAAGACGTCTCATTCGGATGCCTTCATTGTGGACATCGGGTGGCACTAGACACTGGGTTGTATGACAGTTACATGTTCGATTTATTTTAAAAACTGTCAAACAGTTTTCTAGAGTGGCTGTGCCAAATCCTCACCAGCATTTGGTGGTGTTATGATTATTTTAGTCATTCTGAT
>NW_012140559.1:17256-17581 GCF_000956105.1 Propithecus coquereli | reverse complement strand
TAGGTTTAGGGACAAGAAAATAAAGATAAACATCTAAATAGAATAAGGTAAATAATAAAAAATGAAAAGACAATGTGTATTCTGAGATATGTACAATTAGAATTTGCAAAACATCTTGGAAAGAGTGACAAATGTATTTATGTACTATTAATACTAAGGAATGCAGGAAAGGCAAAGAGGAACATTCTATTCGATGTAGAATTCACAAATGAAATAAGATAATCAATTCACCTCTCAAAATCCTAGGAAGAACTTAGAAGAACTGTGATTTCCTCATAAAGTAAACTGTGCTAGCTCCAATTCATAAATAAATAAGTAAGTAAAT
>NW_012140559.1:14411-15081 GCF_000956105.1 Propithecus coquereli | reverse complement strand
TCATTCATGTTTATAACAAAATTTATTTAATCAGTTGGGAGGATGCTTTTGATCACTCATCTTTTTGGTTGTAGAGACACTTCAAAATACATCCAACCTACTCTGTAAGAAGTGAGCCTGCCACTACCCTATAAATCAAACTGGATGTAAGAGGGAAAGGAATTTTTAAAACCCGCATGTTTGTGAAGTATTCATCAGATAGTGATTTTATACTTTGTTATTTTATATCTAAGCTCATGGAATCATGAAGATAACTTGATAAGGTAAGTATCTTTTCAGGTGAGAAGACCTGTGACCCAGAGAATTAAAAACTATCTCAAGATCTGAAATTTACTACATAGCTAATTCAGCATTTGCACGCTGATTTCTCTGGCTTCAAACTCTATGCTCTTGTCACTACTGTACTTGGTACCCACATATTCAAATGAAATCAGAACTGTTTTCCTGAGTGAGAACAATGGAAAATGCTCATTGTTCCATTGAACATTCCTCACATTCAGTCTTCTCTCTACTTCAAGACAAATAATTCTCAGGACACAAAATGTAAGACAGAAGATAAGAATAAATATCAAGCCAGATGTCTCCACCCAATTCCTATCGCAATGCTTTGAAGAAACACAGATTTTTGTCCCAGTGTAGACATGTGTGCCAGCTTTTTCCCCAGCACTGC
>NW_012140559.1:9760-11165 GCF_000956105.1 Propithecus coquereli | reverse complement strand
CACATTCTGGAAGTCTTC
Organism: Propithecus coquereli; assembly: GCF_000956105.1. Classification (NCBI taxonomy): domain Eukaryota; kingdom Metazoa; phylum Chordata; class Mammalia; order Primates; family Indriidae; genus Propithecus; species Propithecus coquereli. The sequence goes on along the minus strand of NW_012140559.1, from coordinate 11,147 downwards.
ATAATACCAGCTGAGATGAGGAGAAACATGAATTACAAGGAAGCTATTCAATCCAATGGGCTCATGAATTTCACAGCTGAGCTGGCAAACAGATTTACCTATAATTTTAAAATTAAAACAAACCTGTACTCAAGGTCTTTTAGTGACTTGGAGGCTTTGATGATGCCATCTAGTTGACAATCTTCTAAGGAAAATGTGAATTTATAATAATTCCCACATTAAGAGGCAAAGCTATCTAAGCAGGCCTTTGTGAGCAGCTATTCGTGATTCCTCCTGGCCCAGGAACTGTGTAACGGCATCGAGAGCAGAGGGAAGAAACAGCCTTACACTGTTTATCATACAGCTAGAGATGAATCTCTGAACTGGTAAAAATATAGCTACAAATATTTTGCAAAAGGATTGAGTGGCCAGACCTTCATGCCCTTAGAAAACAATGAGAAGAAGGAAATCGTCATGAACCACCAGGGTGTCAATGAGGGTTTAATAAAGTAGGAAGACAAGGTTTGACCTGGACGTTGGAGAGTGGCATGATCTGGCATAAGGGTATCCCCATGGGTGGAGCATAATGTGGGGTAGTTTTGTTGTAAGCATAGGATTAGCCCAGATCGGAGAACAGTTTATTGTATATACATAAAGAGCAAGAGCTGTGATGAAATCTATTGGTAGTGCAAAAAGCATTTTAAGGCTCTGAGTGAAAATTCAGAATTCAATGCTATGATTGAGAACAACTAGCTTTTGAAAAAGGAGATTGTCATCTTCCATCAGTATTCACAAGAAGGACTGGTTAATCTTACCTTAGAGTAGATGGATAGTAAAGTGAAGGGGTTAAGAACACAGATTCTAGAGTTAGACATGCCTTCATTGTAACCTCAATTCGACCTCTTCTTGCTGAGATCCTGGAATAGTTATTTAATCTTTCTAAGTCTCAGTTCCTAATATGTAATATGGGAATAATAGTAGCCTCCATGTGTTTTTAGGGTATACAGTGAAAATGTATCTATAGAAAATATCATAAAGCTAATGCTTTAGGACCCCTCATTTTCTCCATTGTCCTTGGGAAAATCCTCAGCAATTTTACGTCAATAATTTTCTACCTTCTTTCTTAAAGAGAGATCCTCAATTTGTGCAAGCTTTGAGCCCCACAAAAATGTGGATCCACCTCAACATATGTAAGTTTTTAGCACCATAGAATTCACTCAAAAAGTAATAATTGTATATTAAAATTACAGTAGTGTTCTCTATATCCCTTTATTATTTTCATTCTCTCCTTATGAAACCCCTGGTAATTCCTAGAAATAGATGATCTAGGTAAACTCTTTTGTGGTTCTGTAAAATCACTTAACCACTGCTTTATGAGGTATAATACCAATTTACCTATTCTCTAGCA
>NW_012140559.1:8529-9710 GCF_000956105.1 Propithecus coquereli | reverse complement strand
TACAGTGAAAATGTATCTATAGAAAATATCATAAAGCTAATGCTTTAGGACCCCTCATTTTCTCCATTGTCCTTGGGAAAATCCTCAGCAATTTTTTGTCAATAATTTTCTACCTTCTTTCTTAAAGAGAGATCCTCAATTTGTGCAAGCTTTGAGCCCCACAAAATGTGGATCCACCCCAATGTATGTAAGTTTTTAGCACATAGAATTCACTCAAAAAGTAATAATTGTATATTAAAATTACAGTAGTGTTCTCTATATCCCTTTATTATTTTCATCCTCTCCTTATGAAGCCCCTGGTAATTCCTAGAAATAGATGATCTAGGTAAACTCTTTTGTGGTTCTGTAAAATCACTTAACCACTGCTTTATGAGGTATAATACCAATTTACCTATTCTCTAGCATTTTCTCTTAAATAAATTGAAAATAAATTATTGAACAAAATGAGAAAAGTAGTATCAAAAGATCTGTAAATTAAAAAAAAAAAAAATCCTTGTAAGAATTTCAACCATCACCTTCCTAGAGTTAAGAAGAACATTAAGGGAGCTATTGTTTAATCCAGGTAAACAGTAGTCAAGACAAAAACAAAAGAGGAGACTTCTTCAGATATAAGTTAAAATCAGTTGGACTCATGATGGATAGACAAAAACAGCCACTAGGTTTCTAGTTCAAACTGCTGGGGGTCGGGTCCAGCAATCTGAATTTTAACAAGCCCTACAGGTGATTTTCATGCATACTAAAGTTGGAAAACATCAAGCTAGATGAATGGTACCCAGTCAATTCAGTTGGTCTGCAGCAAGGGGAGAACTTGGAGATGTGGCTCCATAACCAAATGCAAATGAATAAAGAGGCAGGAAGAAAACCAGAATAAAATGGTGCCACAAAAGCTAAAATAGCAAAGATCAAACAGGAAGGTTGAGCTGGAACAAGCGACCAATGGACTGAGAGGTTAGAATTTATACACTGAAAAGATGCCCCGTGGTTTTAGCATTCTGGAGACCACTGTTGATTATAAGAGGAAACATGCCATGGAGTGTTTAGAGTGCAAGTGAGACTGCAGTGGGCTGGCGATCAATGATATTGAGATCATAGATGTTTAGATAGTTTGAAATTCATGGCCCTACAAAGAAATAGGAGAGAAATACTGAATCAAGAAAAAGGAAATTTTTGTTTTTGTTTAG
>NW_012140559.1:5247-6733 GCF_000956105.1 Propithecus coquereli | reverse complement strand
ATTATTCCTGATCCTTCCCAGAAAATTTATGTTTATTTTTTGTCGACTATTTCCTTGGCTATAATTTATTTCATTTGTCAAAGTACATTGTCTTTTTTCTCAAATTGTAGTAAGCCTTGATTGTGTCACCATAGTCGTGTTACCCTGTACTGCTATTCGCTACATTTTTTGGATCAGATTGTCTTCTGGGTGAAATGGCCCAGAGGTCCTGCTTTGTCTTGCACTCTGCAGTGCATTCAGAGAGAGTCAGAAAGGGGAAAAATAGACTTTCAATAGTGGTCGGGGTGCCCTTTGATTTCTCAAAAGCATGAACAACACCTAGAGAGCTGCTTATTCTTCAGTCCTTGATGGTGGACATTGTGCTGCCTCCTAGAGGCAGTCAGCCCAGTTATTGCTTATGACATGAGGGCAGCGGGGTGATCTGTGACTGTGCCTCTGGCTGCTCTCACTCTGACACCCCAACAGATTACACTGCTTGTCACCCTCCTCCTCCTCTTGCTCCAAGCTCCACCACTTAGGAAATAGCTCCCTGAATGTCTCTGATAAAAGCTCTTCTTATGCTCACCCTGAGCTCTGGCTTTCTCATTAATCTGGTCCTCTACTTTTCTTCTCCTATGGATCCCACATGGTTTACACTCCTGAGATCACTACACCATTTTTATTTTATTTATTTTATTTTATTTTATTTTTGGAGACAGAGTCTCGCTCTTGTTGCCCAGGTTAGAGTGCCGTGGCATCAGCCTAGCTCACGGCAACCTCAAACTCCTGGGCTCAAGTAATCCTTCTGCCTCAGCCTCCCCAGTAGCTGGGACTACAGGCAAGCACCACCATGCCCGGCTAATTTTTTCTATATATTTTTAGTTGTCCAGATAATTTCTTTCTATTTTTTAGTAGAGACAGGGTCTTGCTCTTGCTCAGGCTGGTCTTGAATTCCTGACCTCGAGCGATCCTCCCTCCTCGGCCTCCCAGAGTGCTAGGATTACAGGCGTGAGCCACCATGCCCGACCAACACCATTTTTAATATAGTGTAGATTTATCTTCTTTTTATTAATCAGTTCCATTATTTCTATGAATGTGCCATGAAATAAAGATTCTGCAGAATAAACAAAATATGTCTTCTTGAAATGAAACTGTTCTCCACCAAGAATGATTTCCAGAGGTGAAAGTAATAAGGGTGTTTCAGAGTAGACCAGAATGCCTAGGAAGCTTTGCCCTGGGTGAGTCAGTACAAGAGGAAAGGCCGAAAAGCATAAGTCAATATATGGAACCAGAGCACCACCAGAGGATGAGGAAAAAGGCTGAGAGGAAAAGAAGAATGGAGAATGTCAGGCACTTACAGTAGCCAGATTTTTACTGACTATAGCTAGAGCCTTGTCCTCTTCCTGAATGTGAGAAATATAGTAACAGGGCAACAGGCAAAGTCCTTGGATTTTGTTTCCTTTTTCAATGCAATTTCTATTTCATTTATAGATGATGACCAGCCTAG
>NW_012140559.1:4666-5197 GCF_000956105.1 Propithecus coquereli | reverse complement strand
GCTAAGTAGTGAACATTTCATCATAAATTAGGATTTATTAATATGAGTGACCTTCATTTTGTTCTAAGTTTTGACAAGTTTTAGTGCTTTAATTTAGTTACTAAGAATATTTCTCAGAACTTGTAATGACAAACGTCAAGACACCAGGGCTGAAAATACCTGGTGTAGACATCTAAAGAGTGGCTAATATCTCCACTATTCAGCTCAGCCTTTGGGGTTATGCAAACTTGGCCATAGACAATACTTTTAAGGATCCAGTGAATTAAAATACTTGTTGGTATTACCAATTGTAAACATATAAATGACAAGTTAAGGGCTTTATGTGATGCTAACAGAGAAAGAAATTGTGTAAAAATCTTTCCAGTCAAGGTCTGCATAAAATTTCATAGCTCAGGGTAGCTGGGACCAATCATTCCCATTTCTAAATTAGTTTATTTTGCTTAGAGATCTTTGTAACAGGAAAATATAAAGATAGATTCATCAAAATAGATTTAGCAGAGGTCTGGGAGTGAGGTGATTGGTACATAATAG
>NW_012140559.1:3818-4616 GCF_000956105.1 Propithecus coquereli | reverse complement strand
TATTTTCTTGATCTTATTTTATAGATTAAATATTATTCCTGATCCTTCCCAGAAAATTTATGTTTATTTTTTGTTGACTATTTCCTTGGCTATAATTTATTTCATTTGTCAAAGTGCATTGTCTTTTTTCTCAAATTGTAGTAAGCCTTGATTGTGTCACCATAGTCATGTTACCCTGTACTGCTATTCACTACATTTTTTGGATCAGGTTGTCTTCTGGGTGAAATGGCCCAGAGGTCCTGCTTTGTCTTGCACTCTGCAGTGCATTCAGAGAGACTCAGAAAGGGGAAAAATAGACTTTCAGTAGTGGTTGGGGTGCCCTTTGATTTCTCAGAAAGCATCACCAACACCTGGAGAGCTGCTTATTCTTCAGTCCTTGATGGTGGACATTGTGCTGCCTCCTGGAGGCAGTCAGCCCAGTTATTGCTCATGACATGAGGGCAGTGGGGTGATCTGTGACTGTGCCTCTGGCTGCTGTCACTCTGACACCCCAACAGATTACACTGCTTGTCACCCTCCTTCTCCTCTTGCTCCAAGCTCCACCACTTAGGAAATAGCTCCCTGCAGGTATCTGATAAAAGCTCTTCTTATGCTCACCCTGAGCTCTGGCTTTCTCATTAATCTTGTCCTCTGCTTTTCTCCTCCTATGGATCCCACATGGTTTACACTCCTGAGATCACTACACCATTTTTATTTTATTTATTTTATTTTATTTTATTTTTGGAGACAGAGTCTCGCTCTTGTTGCCCAGGTTAGAGTGCCGTGGCATCAGCCTAGCTCACGGCAACCTCAAACTCC
>NW_012140559.1:0-453 GCF_000956105.1 Propithecus coquereli | reverse complement strand
GTCCCAGAGGTTGATAACATGCAAAGTCATGGGTCTAGTATGTGGTGGAACTGGAATTTGAGGCCAGACTCTTAGATTCCAGAGACCCTATTTTAGACCCAGTTTCACACAGCCTTTAAGAAGTGGTGTTAAGCACTTAAGCGGGAAATGTTGGTCAATAGCTATTTGGGCCAAGAACACAGAATTTCCAAAGGTGATAAGAATATAGAGGAGAGGGGGCCAGAGACTCAGAGAGACAAGTTCCCTAATAAGATCCCCAACAGGTCTCTCTCACCCACCAACCACAGTCATGGACAAGCCTATCTGCAGAGCAGGAGGCCACCACGTGAGTTAGCCTAGTGCTTATTCTGCATATTTTCAATCTGATAACAGGTAATTTCTGCAAAGTAGGGCAGTTCCTATCAAGAATCGGAATGCAGTACAAGAGCAGGGCCAAACAGAGAGGGATAGTCA
>NW_012140558.1:13194-13446 GCF_000956105.1 Propithecus coquereli | reverse complement strand
GAAAGGAGAAGGCAACCTTGACTAACTAAAGAAATCTCCCAGATAGATAAATAATTTCAGAATTATTTTTGTATTTCTTCCTAACCTTTCTCTTTCTGTCTCAATAACAAGAACCACAAAGTGATATTCTATGAGAATGTCCTGGATAGTCATATTTTTCTATGTAAATGATGACTATAAAAAAGATATTTATCAGAATATACTCATCCTATTATTTACATCCTGTAACATAATAAATACAATTCTAATAAC
>NW_012140558.1:0-649 GCF_000956105.1 Propithecus coquereli | reverse complement strand
CCTCCAACTTCATCTAATACTGCATTTCTTTCTTTACTGGCTATATTCTTTAAACAGGGAGATTGTCTCTTCTTTGAATATGCCAAGAACTTTTTGAATTTAGGATATTTGCATTTTCTTTCCTCTAGTGCTATTATTCTTCCTCTGGCTCTTCACAAAATTGTCTCATTTTTCTCCTTCTGATCTATATCACCTAATCTGTTTTCCCTTGAAAATAACATCAACTTTATTCAAACTGGCCTATAAAACAAGAGACTCTATTGGCCTATGTACTGAAAGACCAGATAGAATGCAGACTTCAGGTTCTTTTAATTCAAATGATGTCAGCTCCATTTCTGTGTATAGCTAAGGGTTGCTTCTCTGGAGTGGCTATGATCTAGAAATAAACAAATGGCTATAGCATTCCCAGGATTCATAGATGCATATCATATTATCATACATAACAGGGAGGTTATTTTCTGCTGCTTATATGTTAATATCCAGATATTTTTTATTTCCTTGGAAAAGCAACTTTATTTCCTAAAACTACATTTCACAATCATTCCTGATTTATTACCTGTAAACATAGAAAATATCGGGAGCTGTTTTAATTAGTCCTGTATCACCTGCCTCATTTCCAGGTGCTGTTAGCATTTCTCAAAACAGGCAA
>NW_012140557.1:10532-11870 GCF_000956105.1 Propithecus coquereli | reverse complement strand
GAACTTGAATTAGTTCAAGATGAACTAATAGGGACCAGATTTTACCCACATCCATTACCTTAAACAACTACAAAAAAAGACATATGAGACAAAAGTTTTCAGACATTGAACAACATACACACAAGACTGTGATCTCTGAGAGAAGGGAAATAAACAAGGTGAGCCATATGATTTTACCAGTTTATTGCTTAGAGGCAGTTTTCATTCTGCAGTACAGGTATAGAAACCCAGACAGAGCCAAGTGATCTTGCTAAGTTGAACAGAAAAAAATAAATCAGATTGTGGGGTGGCTGAATTGGCTAGAATTTGCTATTGAGATTACTGGAAGAAAACAACTGCACAAAAAAAGAGTTCCAGAGATTTTTAGAGAAATCCCTGAGTTGGTAACTAAGAAGTAATCTACACATGACTGAGAGGAAAACAGGATCATAGAAAGAACCACCATAAAGAAGTAGACAGAATAATTTTTATAATTCATAATTCACACATGATTGGGAATTATTCATGTTCCTAGAATTAAATATATAAATATATAATACAAAGTACATCAGATATAATTCTCAAAAAGGCATAACCTTAGTGGGACTACATTGGCCCCAGACTGAAGTCTACTTTGGACACTGTTCTGATGACATTTTAGTCACCCCATTGATGAAAAAGGGATTCTCCCACCCTAAATATGTATAAAATGAATGAACAAAGGGTGCCTGACAATGGATAGAAGAGACTGGCATCAGTTTATTGGTCCCATATACTCACAGGCTGGTAGTGGACACCATATGCCATGCAGGGCCATATGGAGGTTATACTTAGAAGTAGAGTAAACCCAAGTGAGCTGTGTGAAGCAGGCTTTGTAGTGATAGGAGGTTGTAATAGGCTTATTTGAATAATTTCATGGGCAGGCTTTGAGGTGAAACACATTAGGTTGAGAACCAGGTGGCGTGCAGCTGATCCAGATGATAGGGAAACCATCCTTTCTCTGTGGGTGGAGGGTACATTTGGCAAGAGCAGGGGAACTCATGACTGGGACTTTGGGACCATGTGAGACTCAAAGATACCAAGATAACACTTGAAATTTTAGGTTTTACACTACACACACACTGTAAGAAAATTTGAAAGAAAACTCAAAATGATCCAACTGATTATAAGTAACTTATCTCTTATATAACTTACATATTCCAAATAACATGCCAGAATGAAACACAACACAATTTAAGCAACAAAAATTAAGAAACTGTTAATATAAAATCCACAATGTTCATTACCAATTAAAATTAAAAATGTTCTGCAAATGAGGAGAAAAACATGACCCATAACTAAGAGATAAATCAGTTAATA
>NW_012140557.1:0-362 GCF_000956105.1 Propithecus coquereli | reverse complement strand
CCTCTGCGGTTTTTGGGTGGCTGGGAGGGGAACTCAAGGGAGCTTCCTTGGCTCTTTTTGTGCAGCTGGTGGAAGAACTAGTCAGGGTTATATAACATACACTGAATAAAAGCTTAGCTCAGTTATATAAGGTGAGAAATATGAAGTGTCTGAAATTATTGTCTTTCTATAAAACTGCATGAAATAAACCCCTTCTCCTAATCAAGAACATCCTTTGTTCCCACAGAGAAATGAAAAATCCCCTAAATGGATTTTACCCTCAAATTTTTCTAAAGAAATATTAAAATTCTAAAATAGTACAGTGATCTATTTTCATTTTGCCTCTTATCCTGCTGTTGCAACTGGTGTTCAGGACTTCCAAA
>NW_012140556.1:3676-4582 GCF_000956105.1 Propithecus coquereli | reverse complement strand
GGGTCCCGCTCTTGCTCAGGCTGGTCTGGAACTCCTGACCTCAAGTGATCCTCCCTCCTCAGCCTCCTAGAGTGCTAGGATTATAGGTGCGAGCCACTGAGCCAGGCCCAGCAATTAATTTTAATTAGCTCTCAAATGTATTATGTGATTTGGAGGAGTGGTGATCCACAGGCCACCCGGTTTTGCCTTTTCAGATTTGTTCTGCTCAGATGAAACATCTAAGGTAGTTTGTACCCTCTGGCTACAAACCATCTCATCACCCTGGGGCACAGCTCATAAGGTGCTACAGGACTGGAGGAAGCCCACCCAGAGCTAAATGCTTACCATGGAGAATTCAATTTTCTTTAATATTTCAACAAACATTTGTTAGGCAACCATTATTTAAAACTCCATGACAACATGTCAGGTAAGATGGTGATAGTGAATAGTACAGTGGTTCTCAACCCTAGGAGATGTCACCATCATCCAGTGTTACCACTGATTATTCAATACCTAGGTTTGTGAATGATTTGCTGTTTTATTTTTATTTTTTTAGAGACAGGGTCTTGTTCTATCACCCCGGCTGGAGTGTAGTGATGCAATCATAGCTCACTGTAACCTTGAACTCCTGGGTTCAAGCAATCCTCCCACCTCAGCCTCTTGAGTAGCTGAGACTACAAAGCACATGCCACCATGCCCACCTAATTTTTTAAAAAATTTTTTGTAGAGACAGGGTCTCACTATGTTGCCCAGGCTGGTCTTGAACTTCTGGCTTCAAGCAATCCTCCTGCCTTGGCCTCCCAAAGCGTTAGGATTATGGGTGTGAGCCACTGCACCTGGCCATGATTTGCCTTTTTAAAAGAATAAAGTAGCCGGGCGTGGTGGCTCACGCCTGTAATCCTAGCACTCTGGGAGGCTGAGGCGGGC
>NW_012140556.1:0-501 GCF_000956105.1 Propithecus coquereli | reverse complement strand
AGTTGTCCAAATAATTTATTCCTATTTTTAGTAGAGACGAGGTCTCACTCTTGCTCAGGCTGGTCTCAAACTCCTGACCTTGAGTGATCCACCCGCCTGGGCTTCCCAGAGTGCTAGGATTACAGGCGTGAGCCACCGCGCCCAGCCTTCAGCCTTTTCTTTCTGAAAGCCCCTCATGAGCACCCAAGCATAGTCTGCCAGCTGCGGCATGTCATGTCAACATGCTGAAGCTGTGTTACAGAAGTGTCGCTCCAGCTCATACCAGGCCCCGTTTTGACTTTACTTTTTCCTATCCCATTGGATTGAAAGTTTTCTAGCATGTTTTTTATTATCACTTTTAATCTCTTAGCCAAGGCCGGGCGAGGTAGCTCACGCCTGTAATCCTAGCACTCTGGGAGGCCGAGTGGGAGGACTGTTTGAGCTCAGGAGTTTGAGACCAACCTGAGCAAGAGTGAGACCCTGTCTCTACTAAAAATAGAAAGAAATTAGCTGGACAACTAA
>NW_012140555.1:2992-3488 GCF_000956105.1 Propithecus coquereli | reverse complement strand
AGAAACAAGAAACAAACAAACAAAAAAAGACAAAAAAAAAATACACACACACACACAAAAATTTTTTTTAGAAAATTTCAGAATATTATGGGGATACAAGTGTTTTGGTTACATGGATTGCTTTTGTACTGTTTGAATCACAGTTATAAATGTGCCATCACCCAGATAGTGTACATTGTATCCATTAGATATGATTTCACCCATCCCTCTCCCCCTGCCACCTGCATGATTTCCCTTGACTTGTACTTCAACAGGCGCACGTGAGGGCTGTTTGGTTAGTTCCAATTTAATAGTAAGTACATGTGGTGTTTGTTTTTCCATTCTTTAGATATTTCTCCTCGGAGAATGGTCTCCAGTTCCATCCAGATTGTTGCAAAAGGTATTAATTCATTTTTTATGGTTGAGTAGTACTCCACGGTGTACATAGACCACATTTTATTAATCTACTCATGTATTGATGGGCGCTTGGGTTGATTCCACATCTTTGTGATTGTGA
>NW_012140555.1:0-832 GCF_000956105.1 Propithecus coquereli | reverse complement strand
AAACACATCGCACACCACATTCACGTGCCCATGTTCCCATGAGTATACTTTGATCAGCGGGTGCAGAATTGGTGTGATAAAGCTTGCTCTACCTCTAGGTATTCTTATTGAGTGGTAATTAATTTTGCCTTTTCTATCTGTAACTTTTCTGTTATTTATTTTATTTTGATTTAAAATTTTTTTAAGGCCGGGCACGGTGGCTCACGCCTGTAACCCTAGCTTGCTGGGAGGCTGAGGCGGGAGGATAGCTGCAGCTCAGGGGTTCGACACCAGCCTGAGCACAGCGAGACCCCATCTCTATCCCCTAGAAACAAGAAACAAACAAAAAAAAAAAAAAAAAAAAAAAAAAAAAAAAAAAAAAAAAAAAAATACACACACACACACACACACACAAAAATTTTTTTTAGAAAATTTCAGAATATTATGGGGATACAAGTGTTTTGGTTACATGGATTGCTTTTGTACTGCTTGAATCACAGTTATAAATTTGCCATCACCCAGATAGTGTACACTGTATCCATTAGATATGATTTCACCCATCCCTCTCCCCCTGCCACCTGCATGATTTCCCTTGACTTGTACTTCAATAGGCGCACATGAGTGCTGTTTGGTTAGTTCCAATTTAATAGTGAGTACATGTGGTGTTTGTTTTTCCATTCTTTAGATATTCCTCTTAGGGGAATGGTCTCCAATTCCATTCAGATTGTTGCAAAAGGTATTAATTCATTTTTTATGGCTGAGTAGTACTCCACGGTGTACATAGACCACATTTTATTAATCTACTCATGTATTGATGGGCGCTTGGGTTGATTCCACATCTTTGTGATTGTGA
>NW_012140554.1:6272-8247 GCF_000956105.1 Propithecus coquereli | reverse complement strand
TTTTTTTTAGTAGAGATGGTGTCTTGCTCTTGCTCAGGCTGGTCTTGAACTCATAATCTCAAGTGATCCTCCCACCTTCACCTCCCAGAGTGCTAGGATTACAGGCGTCAGCCACCACACTCAGCCTGGATTATTCTTAGTTATGTGACTACTAATATAGGTGCCCAGCTGTGTCAAAACCTCATGTGTACATATCTCTTCTTATACAGAAAAGGCACTAGATGAGCTCCCTTTGCTATTCGGGGAGTAGATCTGCCCCTCCGTGGTTCTTTCCATAACTTGGTTTCTATGTGCTACTTGCTCCACCCACATTACAAGTGTTGAACATGGAGCGTTTGAGATTGGAGAGTTTCAGAACTTGATTGGACGAATAGCCTAAGGGTTAAGAGTTCCAGTCCTAGAGTCGAATTGCCTGATTTTTGTGTCCTGACTCCGCAGTTTACTAAGGTATGTAACCTGACTATGCCTTAAGTTTATTCATAAAATGGGGACACTAATAGAATCCATAGGATTGCCGTGAAGGTTGAATAAGATGTACATGTAAAACATTTAGAGAAGTGCCTTGCACATGGTAAGAACCAAATAAATGCTACCTTGAACCATTGTTGGTGGTATTATTATTATTATTATCCCTTTGCTAATGGAGCTTGCAGTCTAGCGGAAAAGACAGACCGTAGGAGAAAGTGGAAGGAGTAGCACAGCACTGAAAAGGTTACGAGCAGTATGCTTTGGATGAAGAAGCAAGAGACATCTTTATTCCCAATCCTCATCAACTCCTCTGTGTAGTCTCTAGTTTGTCACTGTTCCAATATACACAGAACCTAAAAATAATACCCTAGATTCCATCTGAGGAGCGCAGCGCCTAATGCTTCTCACGATCCTCACACAATGCTTCCATTAATGCAGTCTAAGTTTGTGGAGCCATATCACACTGTTGGCTCAAATTGAGTTTTGGGTCAAATAAGACCCCCAGGGCCTTTTCACATCAACTGCTGCCAAGTTATATGTTCTCCATCCTATATCCCTACAATTCTTTTTTTGGACCTAAAAACAAGACTTTGCATTTATCCTTATAACATTTTGTGTTGTTAGTTTTGGCCCAGCATTGGGGTATGTCAAGATAATTTTGAATTTTGATTTTGTCAACTATCTTATATCTTATTTATGTCCCCTCTAGACTTGTGTCTTAGCACATTTGATCAGCACATCTACTACATCCTCATTCAAGACACTGATACAAATGTTGACCAAAATGAGGCTCCAAGAATAGTCTAACAGTTCAATTGCAGAACCCTCTGCATACTTAACTGTGTCCACTAATCATTTTGGGTATGATTGATCAGGCAGTTTTGAATTCATTGAGTGGAACCCCATTTCACTATTTTATTCAAAATGCCTTGTTAATGCCTTGCTGATATCAAGATAGAGTGGGTCTATAACATTGTCGAATATCACTTTATTTTAAATTTTCTTGGAGTGCTGGTATCACCTTTAAATTTTTACTAGAGTATCAATTTCTACATCCAGGTTATCAGTAAAGAACCTAGAAACATCATTTAATAGATACTTAAGAATAAAATATGCCATTTTATTGTCATCCTTGCAGTCCCATTTTAGGCTTTAATTTAAAGGGGCATTTGTTAGGGTATTTATCTACCTTAACAAAGAGCCTCCCGAATCTCAGTGGCTTAACTCATGTGAAGTCACATGTCACTTTCCTGATTGACAGGCTGCCTTCTATGTGCCCTTCAGGAAATATAATCTATTTTGTTGCTTCACTTCCCCTTGGTCCTTGCAGTTCTATGAAATCAGAAATGACTGGGGAAAAAAAAGAGATGATGGCATGTGGAGTGTACTTGTGGTCCAGGACTGGTAGGAGTGCATGTCAGTCACATGACCACCCCTACCTGCACAGGAGGCTAGGAAATGCAGTTAATTTATGTGCCCAGCACAAAAAGAAGATGTGTACAGCAAG
>NW_012140554.1:0-477 GCF_000956105.1 Propithecus coquereli | reverse complement strand
TGACATTATATAATTTAATATTATTTAACAGACATTATTAACCACATCCAATATGTGTATTGCTGCAGGGTGATAAAACGTTGTACAAAATATAATCCCTGGCTTCAAGAAGTCTGTAATTTTGTCAGAGGAGATTTTGGGGGTCAAGGAACACTTCTAGGGGTTTCTAGAAGGAGACATTTTCCCTGAGCACCCCTGGGTTCTTGTTCCCTCTTTTACTCATCCATGCAGAGGAGTTGAGTTTCCCTGGATGTAACTTCCGGGTGAGGAACAGATCGGGATGTGTTGCTAAATCTCCTCCTCTCTCCCCTTCGCTCTTAGACTTCTGGGCTTCCGTGTATTAAGAAGCTTGTTATTGCAGCACAACAAAGCCCCTTTCTTCGGTACCAGTTTTATCGATAATAAAGTGTTGTGCTTTGATCTTATCTGCCACTCCTTCCTCTCTCCCCTTTGGTTCAGAACTCAGGTGAAGAGGAG
>NW_012140553.1:423-1280 GCF_000956105.1 Propithecus coquereli | reverse complement strand
TACTGTGAAAAGAAAGTAAATTCTTTCCATGTCTTTGTCCTGGCAGTTCATAAAATGGGGTCAATCATCTGTCCGTTTTAGCACCTATCCCTTTTATTGGTTCTTTCACCTCTGTCCACATCTCTATATGTGGTCCTTTCATCAAACTTTCTTCTATTAAACCTTTTTTATTCTTTAGGGCAAGGAATGAATTTGTGATTTTTAAAGCATTTCTTATTGAAGCCTGAATATTTAATAAAATGCACAGGTTTCAAGAATACAGTTTAGTGAGGTTTGACAAATGTATTGTTGGGGCTCAGAAACTGATACCCCAAAATATGGCATTTTGACATGTTGAACCGAAGAAGTCTCAAGGTCCCTCTGAACTTCCTCCGTACCCCACCATCTCTCCCAAAGCATAGGGTAAAGTTGTTCTCTGAAGTTCCTTATCTGCCTAAAGTCTAGATCCACCACAGAAGAAAACAATTACCTCCAGTCCTTTCCCTTAAGTCTTCATTAACTAAATCCTATCATAGGAGGGAAGACTAAAGTCTATCAACAAACCTGGTCAGACTTTTGTCACAAACCACTGTGCACTCTGGGATCCCAGCAGCCTTTGCCCCAGACCATTGTGTGTCCTCCAAGCCCACTGAATTCTCCCTAGTAATCATTTATTGCCCCTTAACAGAATTTTTCTTCTCCCTGCCTCCTAGAACATGTTTTGCCAGGATCCAAGCCCTCATACTTTCTGTAACCTTAAGATGGTATATAAGCGTCTGTACCCCCTTGAGGGGTTGATCTTCATTCTAAAGGCTCCTGTGTGTACACGTTCAATTTCTATGCCTAAGGAGTTATTGTTTAATGGGTGCAGAGTTTCA
>NW_012140553.1:0-373 GCF_000956105.1 Propithecus coquereli | reverse complement strand
TTTTTCATTAAAACAAAACAAAACACCAAAAAACACGTTCAATTTCTATGCCTTTTCTTCTTCTTAATCTACCTTATTGTGAGTTGACTTTTCAGCAAACTTGTCAGCAAACCAACGGGTTTCCTCTTGGCCCCTACAGTATACACTCTTGTGACCACCATCCCCACCATCAAGATATAGAACATTCCCATCACTTCAGAAGATACCTTGTATTCACACTCTCTCAAAAGCAACTGCTGTGTTGATTGTTTTCACTGCAGATTTAGTTTTGTTCCTTCTTAAATTTCATATAAATAAAATCATACAGTATGGGCCAGGCATGGTGGCTCATGCCTATAATCCTAGCACTCTAGGGGTCCGAGGCGGGTGGATC
>NW_012140552.1:444-1309 GCF_000956105.1 Propithecus coquereli | reverse complement strand
AATAGAATAACAATGATGTAGAACTAAACACTGATAAGGACTCTAGAGTGGTTGGTGAACATTAGGTAGATAGGGCATCAAGGTGTAATTCACGGGTACATTGAGGCCTTAGTGGCTTGAAGCAGTGAATGTACATCACAGACATTCAACATATATAAGCAAAGATCTTAATCCTAAACTGATTATTAATCCTGGGAATAGCACGTTGGAGGCTGCTGGGTGATCAGAACAATAGTATATCATACACACTTTTAACTGTTGTAATAGAGACAATTGATAGTATGAAAGTACAGAGAGAGTGATTAGGACAAATTTGGAAGGGCATGGCTGGATTCCCCCTATTTTTAATAAATTCTACTACCTCTGAACCCTTTCTTTATCATTTTATCTACATTTATCATCTAGGGGGCATCACTTTCCAACTTAGAGTTTTTAAAATGTTTTATCTCCTATCTTGATGATATGTTTATTGATGACAGGCATATACTGTTCCCTTCTTTATAGTCCTCTTGATAACCCAGTTAGTCAATTAGTTTAACATGGGTCATACACTATGATAAGTGTTACAGATGTGGGACTCAAAAAATGTTTAATGTAGAAATTAAAATTTGCCTATTTTTTCCTGATACTCTTCCATTCTCCACTCTCTTTTCACTTCATTTTCCTTATTCCTCATCCCTTCTAACCATTATCATCTTTCTATGATGTCTCTCTCCTGTTCTTCAACTCTGTCTATGCTGTCCAAGCAGTGGCAACTAGCCACATGTGCCTTCTGAGCCATTAAAATGAGGTTAGTCCGAATTGAGATCTGCAATAAATGTAAGTTACATAGTGGATGTGATACGAACAAAATTTTTTTTAATAT
>NW_012140552.1:0-312 GCF_000956105.1 Propithecus coquereli | reverse complement strand
GGGACTCAAAAAATGTTTAATGTAGAAATTAAAATTTGCCTATTTTTTCCTGATACTCTTCCATTCTCCACTCTCTTTTCACTTCATTTTCCTTACTCCTCATCCCTTCTAACCATTATCATCTTTCTATGATGTCTCTCTCCTGTTCTTCAACTCTCTGTCTATGCTGTCCAAACAGTAGCAACTAGCCACATGTGCCTTCTGAGCCATTAAAATGTGATTAGTCCGAATTGAGATCTGCAATAAATGTAAGTTACATAGTGGATGTGATACAAACAAAATTTTTTTAAATATCTCATTAATTTTTAGATT
>NW_012140551.1:2791-4094 GCF_000956105.1 Propithecus coquereli | reverse complement strand
TATTTCATTTTTTATTTTAGCATATTATGGGGGTACAAATGTTTAGGTTACATATATTGCCTTTACCCCACCTGAGTCAGAGCTTCAAGCATGTCCATCCCCCAGTGTGCACTGCACCATTAAGTGTGTATACGCCCATCCCCTTCTCCCCCATCCCATCTGTCCAACACTCAATGAATGTTACAACTATGTGCACATAAGTGTTGATCAGTTAATACCAATTTGATGATGAGTACATGTGGTGCTTGTTTTTCCATTCTCCCGATACTTCACCTAGTATAATGGGTTCCAGCTCTCTCCAGGATAATACAAGAGGTGCTAGATCACCATTGTTTTCTGTAGCTGAGTAGAAATCCATGGTATAAATATATCACATTTTATTAATCCACTCATGTATTGGTGGGCACTTGGGTTGTTTCCACAACTGTGCTATTGTGAATTGTGCTGCTATAAACATTCTAGTGCAGATGTCTTTTTATAAAAATGTCTTTTTTTTCCTTTGGGTAGATTTTCAGTAATGGGATTGCTGGATCAAATGGTAGTTCTACTTGTAGCTCTCTGAGGTATCTCCAAATTCTTTTCCACAGAGGCTGCACTAACTTACAGTCCCACCAGTAGTGTATAAGTGTTCCTATTCCTCCACATCCACATCAACATTTATTGTTTTGGAACTTTTTGATAAAGGCCATTCTCACTGGACATAAGTGATATATCATAGTGGTTTTGATTTGCATTTCCCTGATGATTAGAGACACTGAGATTTTTTTTTTCATATGTTTGTTGGCCATTAGCTTATCTTCTTTCGAAAAGTTTCTGTTCATGCCCTTTGTCCACTTTGTGATAGGGTTGTTTGATTTTTTTCTTGTTAATTTTCCTGAGTTCTACATAGATTCTAGTTATCAGCCCTTTACCAGGTGTAGCATGCACATATTTTCTCCCATTCTGTAGGTTGTCTATTTGCTCTCTTGCAAAACGAATTGAGGTGCTTGTCAAAAAAATAATCCATGATGATCAAGTGGGCTTTATCCCAGAGATGCAGGGATGGTTCAACATATGCAAATCTATAAATGTAATTCACCATATAAATAGAAGCAAAACCAAAGACCATATGATCCTCTCCATAGACGCAGAACAAACATTAACAAAACTCAGCACCCTTTTATGATAAGAACGCTTAACAAAATAGGCATAGATGGGGCTTACCTCAATATGTTAAAAGCCATATATGACAAATGCACAGCCAACATTATAGTGAATGGGGAAAAATTGAAAGCATTCCCACTTAGAACTGGGAGTAGACAAA
>NW_012140551.1:0-371 GCF_000956105.1 Propithecus coquereli | reverse complement strand
TAAGACCTGATCAAATTAAAATAAACTTCTACACAGCCAAGGAAACTATCATGCCAGCAAATAGATACTTTCTACTAGAGAATGATTAATTTCTTCTCACTTCATTTGTAATTGAAACAAACTCTATGCTGGTTCCAATGTGTCAGATTCTATTTTCAACAAAAAACATAAAGCTCTGAGTAAGAACAATTCAGTTAACATTTTAGTGGAGAAGATGGGGTAGGCAGATTATTCAAGAGATGATCAATATCTTTACATTCAATTTATACTTATCTGTTTGTAGCATGACAAAGAGTAATAACTTATGTGTCATGAAAGTAAGAATGGTAAATTATTAGAGGCAATTACATTGATGTAATGTTGCATAGAGT
>NW_012140550.1:4878-8138 GCF_000956105.1 Propithecus coquereli | reverse complement strand
AAGCTATGAGGGTAGGCTCTACCTTTCCTTCTCCTAGGCTGGCCCACATGGACATGGCTTGACTCTGTACCCCTAAAATTCACGGTCACAGTCTCAAGCCACTCTAACCCACAAAGACCCCCTTGGGCAGAGCCAGTGCGGGACATTCACATCAGTTTCCAAAGGCCCCACCGCCCACATCGCCCACCACCCTCCTCTTCCTGCCCGAAAGAGAAGGAGCATTTGGCTGGCAGAGAAGGATCTTAGCATTTCATGAAGTAGGGCTGAGGAGAGAGAGAGAGAGATAATTTTTCTAATATATTTTCAAGTAGGGACAATAAATATGTCGTAGAGAATTCAAGTGGACTTTTAACGAAACGTATCAGTTTATATCACTTAGAAGCAACAAATCATTCTAGCCCTGGGACGGATGTATCATAAGTGTTACATACTACAGAGCCCTTTGGGTGGCCTCCAAACACAGGAACATTTTCAAACCTCAGAGAAGTCCAGTGTTTGCCAGACTTAGTTGACCTTGAACCTCTTTTTTCACAGAGTATTTATTAATCCCAGTTTTCTGGGATATATTTTGAGAAGTGCTAATCTAATTATGGTAGTTAGAATACAAAAAGAAACCGAAATCATTCCTCTCTCCCTCTCTCTCTTTCTTTCTCTCTCCCTCTCTCTCATGCACACACACATACACACATGCGTGCGCACACACACGCACACACACACACATATCAATCAAACTCTGTCTCCTGCAAGGGCCCAAGAGCAGCCTCTCCTTCTCACAGCCCTCTCTCACCAAGAGCAATGAACATACATAGAGTCCAAATCTTGGCTCCTAAATATCACTTCTGCTAAAAAGAATCAAGGATCTTTGAAGATATGGTGAATTCCAGAGTTAGGACAAGGAAAATAAAAGATGAACCTGGAATATCTTGTGCCAGAAAGCAAGTCAGAAATACAGAGACATGTTAAAGAACGTAAGAGTTAGCTTGGGGCAGCTCACACTGGTCAAATTGGGTACAAATTGAGCATGAAAATAAGTAATCATATATTATAACTCAGTTAACAAACTACCATTCAATACTCATGTGTATTAATAAATGAATACATTGAATGTTTTATGAGGAAAGAGATATTTATATAATTTCAAAGTACCTCCCCACAAAAGACTTAATAATCACTGAGAGGGAAATGGTTACTTTACAGCAGAGAAGACTGGCAGACAACACATTAATTGAATGAACAAAATGAACATCACCCTAATACTGCAAATAAAAATCATGGGCCACCTGATAGGATGACCTAATTAAAAAAAAACGAAAAAAAAAACAAAAAAAAAAACACCATGATTTCTGTGGTGTTCCTTCCAAAGATGCATGCCCTGAATGTAATCATGAAGAAACATCAGGCAGACCCACATTGACAAGGAATGGTATTCAAAAGCTTCAAGCCTATGAAAGACATGGAAAAACCAAGGTCATATTTACATGGAAAAAGAGTAAAAAACATTACATACAAAGGTAGTGCATGATTCTGACCTGGACACTGTCCCCTTACGGACATTTGGCAAAAATTGAATGGGACCTGAGGATTTCGTGGTAGTAATGTGTCAGTGTTAGTTTTCTGATATTTTCATTATATATGACACTGTTTCTGTTTGTAGAAAATACCACTAAAGTGTTCGAAGTCATGGGGCAAGTGGTTGGCAACTTAATTTCCAGTGGTTCATGGGAAAAGATTCTTTGGTCTGACCAGGAATATGACAATATTGCCTGAATCCAAATTTTAATCTTTGAGAATGAATGAGGCTAGCCAAATTTGTACCAAATAAGTCTTTTTCTGGATATCCTCAGGAGTAACAAAAAGATGCAGATATCTCCCCCTCTTCCCTGCTTTTAGGAGCAAGTATAGAGATCTGGGGTATACTGAAGCCAAGAAGAGAGGAAGTAAGTCATGAAGATGGAAAATTAAAGTCGTTTACACATTAATTACTCAGTGAGATTGGCAAGGTTGTCCCTTTGGGAGGCAAGAAGTATCTTCCCAGAAGAAATAACAACCTCATCAACCTAATTCAGGTGTCTATATGAGACTTCCATATTCATTATCCCCAAAACAGCCCATAGAGTCAGAATGAACAGAGAATGTGCATCCCATTTCATATAGTAATAAACTAAGTTCCTTAGAAGTTGAGTGACTTCTTAGTACCACACATCTGGCAGATGATGGTTCAGGGAATAAAACGTGGAACTGTCAGATTCCAAAGCCCCTTTAGAGTCCTCTTACTGCCTTCCAAGATGCACATCAGAGTCTCCCTCAGAAATGTCTTTGGTTAGTCTGTATCTACTGGCATCATTTCTCTCCTCTTCCTGCGTCCTGCGTTGGCTTAATACATGTTGGACAATTCCGTCCTGGTTTTCCCCCACCTAGAAATTTAAAGTCCATCTTGCTTTTTGGCAAAAATGCATACTTATGGCTGATCACTTAGGCTAGTTGAAACTTGTGTTCCCAACTCCAGTTATGGAGGTTGAGGGTATGGTGAGGAAAAGCCTTCACAGATAAAGGTGGCACATTGATCCTCTGGTCTGCAGAGGTCCTGGATCACGCACCTCTACCCCACCTTGCATCCTTCCCATCTTAACAAATGGAAATCAGAAGATTGTTCTCCTTTTTCTTTTTTTGACATAGGGTCTGGCTCTGTTGCCTGGGCTAGAGTGCAGTGGTGTGATCATAGCTCACTGCAACCTCAAACTCCTGGGCTCAAATGATCCTCCTGTCTCAGCTTCCCAAGTAGCTGGGACTACAGGCATGTGCCACCATGCCTGGCTAATTTTTCTTTTTTTTGTAGACACGGGTTTTGCTATTACCCCGGCTGATCTCAAACTCCTGGGCTCAGGGATCCTCCCACCCTGGCCTCCCAAAGTGCTAGGATTACAGGCATGCGCCATAGCACCTGGCCTGTACTCCTTTTTTTAGAGGCTCAAATCCCTGACCTTAGGGAACAACATCCCTGGAGCAGACAGGTTTGACACCCCCAACACACACACACACACACACACACACACACACACCTCCTTACTCTCCTTCCCTGTTTCTGTTTTACTGTCTTCATCCTTTATCTCTGTGTCAACAGTCAAAGATCATTATTAGATTTCAGGAAAGTTGTGCAGCTGAGAAATTTATTAATTTTGCCCTTTGGCTACAGAAAACCAATAATTGTTATCAGAGAATTTTAAAAGAGAGTGAAAGAAGGAAAGGGCAGTTTAAGTTGG
>NW_012140550.1:0-603 GCF_000956105.1 Propithecus coquereli | reverse complement strand
TGGCAGTGCAGTAGGTTTGTTTATGGCAGCATCACCACAAACGTGTGAGTAATGCGTGTGCTATGACGTTACAAAGGCTACGATGTCACTAGGCAATAGGGATTTTTCAGCTCCGCTATAATCTTCAGGGGCCACCGTGGTCTACGTGGTTCGTCGTTGACGGAAACGTTATGCAGCTAATAACTATATTTGCTGTCGTTTTCTGTCTGAATCGTTGTGAAAGCTGATGGCTGCTTTTCTCATTCCTTCCTGGCACCCTCCCACCTTGGAGCTGTGAGCTTTGTAGGACCAGCGCAGTATTTTAGTCATCCCTTTCTCTCTAGCACTCACAACAGGGCTTGTGCACATAGGTTTAACATTTATTTTCTTTTTTTGTAATTTGCTCAATTTGGGGGAAAAAACCACAAAGAATGATATGAATGATTTCATTTCTGTCTGTAGCTGTGTCTATCTAAAATACAGTCAGCTAAATTTTATTACAAATCGAATGAGCCCTTTGCTAGATACGAGGGATAGGGGATTACAGAGGAGAAAAGCATGCAGTCTCTGTCTCCTGGGGTGACAGTTCTGTGGAGGGCCAGAAGAGTTGCAATAATGATAACA
>NW_012140549.1:2848-3268 GCF_000956105.1 Propithecus coquereli | reverse complement strand
CACCAGCCATATCTGCTGCTGGAGAGAGCCTTGTCATAGGGGAGTAGTGGTTGGTGTTGCCACCTCCTCTTTCAATGCAGGGCACAACTCGGGGTGTCTCTGTTCTTTCCAATATCTGACATGAACTTTCATTTTGATCCGCTTATGTGGGGATAAGAATGACTTGTAATAAACTATTTGTATTTATTCTTAATTTCTCAAACAATTCCACGAGATGTCAGATAATCTAACATTAACTGTCCTTTGTGAAGCTGAGCTGGCCCTTACTGATCACAGTTTCCTTTTCTGTAGACAGGATGCTAACCAAACCTCACTCGGTGTTCCACTCTCTTCATCTCTGCTGTGTAAATCAAAGTACCAGGAAATTTTGTTTTTAATCTAAGGAGTTTAGACCTTGCACTTCTTAAATAAGGTGAAAAT
>NW_012140549.1:0-1253 GCF_000956105.1 Propithecus coquereli | reverse complement strand
AATATTGTGCAGCCCCACTTTATTTTGATTTTCCTTGTAAGAAAATAAGATATTTACTCTAAAAGCAAAAATTAAGAAAATTAATACAATCCCTCTACATTTTGTCAGAGCAAGAAAATTGTTTTCAAGGCTGGCCCTTTGTGAGGTCCTGTCTGTTTCTATTCCACCGCATAGATGCCCTGACCCTTTTCAAGACTGGAGGGAACCTTTGCTGACAGAAATTCTTAGCTGTCATTCCCCACCCCTTGTTCCCAAACATCTAGACTGTAAAATTTGATTCCAGCCTGTCAACCATTAAGCGGCAATAATTATTTCTGAAGTGGTGAAGGTGAAGTGTGACAGCCATTTCATATCGACGACCTTTTCCAAGCTTCGTAAAACTTTCAGATTTCTTTTTCTATTTCTACGTCTTACGGACAAAGCAGACGGAAAAGAAAGCTAGGGGAAACAGAACCTAGGTTTTTCTTCTGTGCTATTTTTTCCCATCAAACTGTGCTTTTAAAATTATACTTGGTAACAATAAGCAAAAACCGAAACACAATTTATAGTTTTCCAGCCTCTTTAAACATGGTGGTAATATGTGATTGTCCTCGATGAGACCATTCATCTTAGCTTCTTCAAAACATCAGCAGCAACAACAACAACAACAAAACCCTGTAGTTTGGTTACAAAAAAATTATTGAAGAGAAATCCCACAAATTGTGGAGAACGTCACATTCCTGCTGCAGTGTGGCCTTAATTTCTATTCTGTTACTGGCTAACCATGGCAGGCACATTTATTTACATTATTCAGAGAGATGTTAATCATGCAATTAAAACGCTAAAAATTCTGGTCTTTAAAGTTTTAAAATTAGGAATAATGTTGCCAATTTTTGTAATTTTTAAATACCTACTTATTATTAGACCAGTATTTCTTAGAGTGGGTAAATAGACATTAGATTCATTGGGCTGATGTTAAAAATGTACGTTCCTGAATTCTATCTTTCGAATCACAAACTGGGAGGTCAAAAGGAGCCCAGGCATTTACATTTTTGGTAAGACTTACACTTCTGTCCCTTACTGTGATAATATACACTTCAGTTTGGGAATACTGATCTAGACACAACTCAGAAGTCAAGTTTCAATAGCTAAGGAAAACAAGTAATGCCAGATCAATTTTATTTTCTTTTAAATCAGAAGGATAAGCTTTGTAAATAGTGGTAATATGGTTTCAATTTTTATAAGTATAATTTTATTAAAATGTGTCCTGGAAA
>NW_012140548.1:19514-19899 GCF_000956105.1 Propithecus coquereli | reverse complement strand
AGTACTAGTTTACACCCCATCATATATTAAGAGAATATTTTTTTCCTCACATCTTTGTCAACACTGGTACTTTAATTTTTAGTCTTTTTAATACGTTGAAAAATTATGCTATTTTCCCCTTCTTTTTGATTTTAAACTGCTTCTTAAGTTTCCTGACTTATTCCTCTGATTTGTGACTTTGAGAACTTATAGAGAATACAGGGTATAGTCAAAGATTCTGCTGAAGAAATGAGAAAGAGTACCAATGGAAAAGTTTTTTAGTATTTTGGAGCACTTCTTTTTTTTCTTTCAATATGTACATTTTCTGTTCAAATGTGCATTAAGCTTGTTATGCTTATGTTTAAGCATCCGAAAGACATAAATTTTGCTAATGTTAAGATTTTAT
>NW_012140548.1:16771-17324 GCF_000956105.1 Propithecus coquereli | reverse complement strand
CTTTTTGATAAAAGATATTTTAACTGGGATGAGATGTTATTTAATTATAGCTTTGATTTGCATTTCTCTGATGATTAATGATGTTGAGAATTTTTTATATACTTGTTGCCCAGTTGTATGTATTCTTTTGGGAAATGGCTATTCAGATCCTTTGCTCATTTTTAATTGGGTTATTTAATTTATTTCTATAGAGTTGTTAGAGCACCTTATATTTTCTAGTTATTAATCCCTTGTCAGATGGATAGTTTTCAAATATTTTCTCCCATCCTGTGGGTTATCTCTTCTTCACTTTGTTGATTGGTTCCTTTGCTGTGCAGAAGCTTTTTAGCTTGATATGATGCCATGTGTCCAATTTTTATTTGGTTGCCTGTACTTTGGGATTATTACTCAAGAAGTCCTTGCCCAAACCATTGTCCTGAAGTGTTTCCTCAATATTTTCTTTTAGTAGTTTCATCATTTCAGGTCTTAGATTTAAGCCTTCAGTCCATTTTGATTTGATTTTTGTATATGGTAAGAGATAAGGGTCTAGTTTCATTCTTCTGAATGTGGATAT
>NW_012140548.1:14004-14426 GCF_000956105.1 Propithecus coquereli | reverse complement strand
AAAACAATAATTTTTACCATTTCAATCTAGGCAGCTTCAAAGCAAAAGAGTAATACTTCAAATTGCTGAACAGGAATGATTTCCAATACATAATTCTACATCCAGGTAAACTATCACGGAAGGGTAAGGGTGGAGTAAAGACAAAGTCATACAGGGAACTAAGACTACTGGAGCTCCTCAATCAAAATGAGAAATTTAATAGTAACAAACAGAGGAATATGTTTGATGGGATCCAGGAAACAGGGTATCCAAATATGGCAGAAAGACAAGGAGAATTTCCAGGATTATGATAAAGTGAAAAAAATACATAATTGTTGCAATCTACAGGTAGACTGAAGCAAGATGAGAAGCAGCCAATGGAGATTCTTTGAGAAAATATAATTGATAGTATACCTGCTAAGCCTGAGGGTATTTCAAGTAGA
>NW_012140548.1:11756-12345 GCF_000956105.1 Propithecus coquereli | reverse complement strand
TGCAGATGTATTTTCTGAAGAGAGTAAAAGATGATTTCTACCATAGGGAAGCAATGTATAAGTGAATAATTGAGTACTCTACGGAAAAAAGGGGGATTAAATAAGCAAACACATTGTGGAATTAGGCAAAATACTGGAAAATTCTTCTCTGAGAAATTTAGCAAACTAAAAGAAAATAGTAAAGACAAGATTGGAGGTTAACAACTAGATATTTTAAAGCAAAACAAAGGCACAGTTGATAAGCCCCACCTACATGCTTACAGTTTCCAGTTGACTTTATAGATCCTACTCTTAAAGATAAAACAGGAAGCAAGGATCACAACATTACTACGCAGAGACCAAAAAAATTAAAGAAATAAATAGCTTCAAGTAAGTTTTCATTCAAAGATGTGTTGGAGCCTTAGGGACTCTGGGGCAAGAGCCAGTTGTTATTATCTCTTCCCAACTTTGCATTCTTTAACTACATGTTAAAATTCATCATAGTGAGGGCATTCATGCCATTGAAATTACTTAATTCTAAATCTAGTACTATCATTAATATTTTAGGGACATACAGGAAGTGTTGTATTTGCGAACAAGAATAGAATGT
>NW_012140548.1:8400-9670 GCF_000956105.1 Propithecus coquereli | reverse complement strand
TACTTTATTTATCTCTTTACCTACAAGTGGATATAAAGTAGTCTCTAGTCTTATTTTCTAAAAAAGTACATTAATGCTGTAATTTCCCAAATGAGGATACACCTCTGCAGTATAATTTCCTATAATGTGTATCACTAGGTCAAATGAAAGGAAGTATTAAAAATTTTGACAGATTACACTGAGTTGTCAAAGTCTATCAAAATCTAAAATTTAACATGTTGCCCACTCTGCCATCCTTCACAATCTGAAGGCTTAGCGGATTAAGCAGTAATTGAGACAGTCTGTGTAGAAGTCCAATATAGGTGTCCTTTTTTATAAAATCAGGATAACACATTTCACAAGACTGGTGAGGATTCTAGCATATGGCTGGAATGAATGAATAAACATTGATATAACAATGTGCATTCATAAATTACTGTATTAACCAATATTGGTTGAGTACCTACTATGTGCTGGTAGGTTGCAATAAAAAATACTAACAACATTATTAATTAGTTTATCAAATTTTCAAAGTGACAAAGTGGGAGGTAGAAAAGGCTGAGGTTCATTGTGAGTTAGGAAAGGTTGGTGCTTTCCTATATGCTGAAAGTTTATTAAAAGACATATTTGCACAGCAAAACCAAATCAAAACAAAACAAAGCCAACAACAACAAAACCAAAAAACAAACAAACAAAAAAGAAAACTCAGAGTTTTAATTTAGTTCACTTGTATTGTCTGATTTATTCCATTTCTTTTTTTTTATCTTAAACACATATATATCTTCAGACTTGTAGAAATATTTGTTTAAAGTAATGCAATCTGATTCTACTTCATTCTTCTCCGTCTGCCATTTTCTGATGTTTCCTTTGAGTATCTGTTGTAATTATCTAGAACACTATACAGCCCCAAGATGCCCATGAGGACACTGTGAATGGATGTCCCTGTCTCCCAGCAAAATCGTTAATCCATCCTTTATGTTGATATAGTAAAAGGAACATCAGGCATAGAATATCTGAGAAGAAAAAGTACAAATGCTCCATTTATCAAGGTCTAAAGTGAACCAAAACATGGAATGGAAAATATATATAAAACTTAATGAAAATGTATGTAAATAAGAAATGGCTGGGAGGTTTTCCTGACAGAAGTCGATGTGCTTTCCATTAATTAAAAAGAAAATTAAGCCCACACTTTCCAATGAGAGTTTTAGAAATAAATGTCAAAAATGAAATATGCTATTCAGGTGCTCAATTTCAGAAACAGAGAAATCAAGACGATGTCAAATGTAACAAT
>NW_012140548.1:6717-7280 GCF_000956105.1 Propithecus coquereli | reverse complement strand
GGGACTCATAAATTAAGGGTAAAAAATAAAACAATCATGAAAGTAAAGAAGAAATTGGCAGGAGCACAAGAGAGAACAGAAAGTATAAAATGTTTTAAATAGGAGATAGAGAAGAAAAACAAGAAACTAAACAAATAGAAATAAAGTATGAAAAAGGACTGGAGAGAATTACAAGAAAGCAGGCAAAGAAGATGTAATATATCTGTGAACCAAATAACATAGTCTCAACATTCAGAAGGCAAAACTATGAGAGAAAAGAGATCCAGGAGATTGGAAAAGAAGCATTCTAGTGTTAGGAGGGTTTAACTTAACTCTCTCTGTTTATTTAACATAAAGTTGTCGAAAATATATAAGTAAGGATACTGAATTTCTATTTAAACAAGAAAATTAGCAAAGGAAATCTAATACATAAACAAGCATATATGCATGTGGGGTGTGTATATGAAATTGAGGACAAAGAACAATATGTTTATCGTAACACCGTATCGGTGATTGTGACTGGGTTGGGTAAGGAGTGGAGTATTAGCTCTTCCCTTAGCATGATCAGGAACTGAGGTCCAAGC
>NW_012140548.1:5010-5551 GCF_000956105.1 Propithecus coquereli | reverse complement strand
GGTGGAAAGTTAATTTTGCAAGAAATGTTCAAATTCTACATTAAAAATATTTTAATGGTTCCTGGATGATACAAAGAAAGGTATAAACAAATGGAAAGGCTAGCTATTTTCTTAGAAAGGAAGTCTCAACTGCATCTTGTCTATTCCTCTTGTTACATTACATAATTAATTTTATGACATTTAAAAATCCTATTAGGAATTATCTGAAATGACTGGTGCTCACCATTAACTGCTATGTTACCCACTTTAGGCCCATGGGAGCTGCCTTTCTCAGCCCCTTGCAAACGGGGCCATCTGACTCATTCTCAACAATAAAATCAGAGAGGAAGTGTCATGTGTTACTTCTAGGCTAAGACAGTGGAAAGTCTACAAGTACTTCTATTTGTCTCTCCCACTTTGAGACAATCTTGGAGAATACCTTGTGCTGAGATGGTAGGGCTAAAGATCAGAGTAGTCTGGATTGTTGAATTACTCTGTCGAATGGAGCCATTTAGGGGATTTGTTTGGACACTGCAGAGTGTGTAGGAGCAAACAAAAGAAA
>NW_012140548.1:4204-4960 GCF_000956105.1 Propithecus coquereli | reverse complement strand
ATATATTTTAATAATATTCTCCAAATTTGCAGTGTTTACATGGAAAGTAAGAAAGCCTTCAAAATAATGGGATTTATTATTCAAGCAATACTACATAGTATGAAAAACTTTCTTACAGAATACATGGAAAAGACAGCGAAACTTTAGAAAATGTCATTTTAAATGTGTATCTAAGATTACTGGGAATAAGGGACTAAAATCTCACAGAGAGGCTAGACTGCAAAGCGGTGAGCTGATTGGAAGCAATAACAACATGTGACATTTGGGTCATGTTCATGTGACTAATAAAAAGAGTTGTATTTTATTTGATGTTTGGGAATACATAAAACATCTTCACCAGAATAAGATGCATATTTGTTATTAAGAACTATCCCATTCAACACAAGCTTCTTATAGAAGTACACCCTTAATAAAAGTGTAGACAAGAAAAAAAGTCTGCCCTATTGCTTTTGTCTTAGGAAACTCTTATTCGTCTTATCCTAGGTTTTGGATCAAGCACATTTTGTCCTCAATTGTACGTCTGCTTCAAATTTATGTTGCCAGTGTGTACCTGAAGAAAGTACAATCATTTAAAAGTGTGTCCAAGTTGGTAATGTCCTGCTATCTGATACAAATCAATATAATGATAATAATGATAATAGGAGGAAGAAAAGGAAGGGGGTAGGAGAGGAAGAGGAGAAATCATCTCATGTAGTCAGAACACAAAGTAGAATGTAGGAAATCATGGATAAAACAATAATAAAAGGAGATTAAAAC
>NW_012140548.1:0-1239 GCF_000956105.1 Propithecus coquereli | reverse complement strand
GCATACATTAGAGATTTGTGGGTTCAGTTTCGATACAACTGCAATAAAGTAAATATCTCAATAAAATGAGTCACATGAAGTTTTTGGTTTCCAAGTGCATAGAAAAGTTATGTTTACATTAGACTGTAGCCTATTGAGTGTTCGATAGCATTATGACTAAAACACAATATATATACCTTGATTAAAATAATTTATTGCTATATAAAACTAACAATGATCTGAGCTTTCATTGAGTCCTTGTCTTTTTTCTGGTGGAAGGTCTTACCTTGATGTCGATGGCTGGTGACTGATCAGGGTCGTGGTTGCTGAGGGATGGGGTGGCTGTGGCAATTTCTTAAAATAAGACAATGATGAAGTTTGCTGCATCAACTGATTCTTCCTTTCTTGAAATATTTCTTTGTGGCATTCAATGCTGTTTGATGGTATTTTACCAATAGCAGAATTCTTCAAAATTGGAATCAGTCTTTTCAAACATTGCCACTGCTTTGTCAACTCAGTTCTTGTAATATCCTAGATCCTTTGTTGTCATTTCAACATTGTCCACAGCATCTTCTCCAGGAGTAGATTCCATCTCATCTGAAGAAACCACTTTCTTTGCTTATTCTTAGGAAGTAATTCCTCATCCCTTCAAGTTTTACTCTGAGATTGTAGCAATTGAGTCACACCATCAGACTCTACTTCTAATTCTAGTTATCTTGCTATTTCCACTACATTTGCAGTGACTTGCTCCATGGAAGTCTTAAACTCCTCAAAGTCATCCATGAGGGTTGGAATAAGACATTTTCTAAATGCCTGTTAATGCAGATATTTTGAGCTCTTCTTATGAATCAAAAATGCTCTGATAACATTTGGAATAGTGAATCCTTTCCAGAAGATTTTCAATTTACTTTGACCACGTCCATCAGGGAAATCACTATCTATGGCACTTACTGCCTTACAAAATGTGTTTCTTAAGTAATAAGATTTGAAACTCTAAATCACTCTTGATCCACGGGCTGCAGAATGAACGTTGTATTATCAGTCATGAAAACAACATTAATCTTTTTGTGTATCTCCATCAGAGCTCTTAGATGACCAGATGCATTACCAATGTGCAGTAATATTTGAAAGAAATATTTATTTCTGAACAATAGATCTCAAGACTGGGCCTAAAATATTCAGTAAATCATGCTGTAAACAGATATGTTGTCATCCAGGGTTTATTCTTTCATTTCTAGAGATAGGCAGAGTAGATTTAGC
>NW_012140547.1:3712-5793 GCF_000956105.1 Propithecus coquereli | reverse complement strand
AGAGAAGAAGGAAAAAGAGGAGAAGAAGAAACCCAGTGGGAAATGAATGAACTTTGCCCCACGCAGGCATCGCTGCCGCAGAGGGGCGAGAACACCCGGCCAGGGAGCGCCGACGATGGGGTCCCTGCAGACACACCCCACAGGTGGAGAGCAGCGAAGCCGGAAGAGACAGAACTGGGACTAGAACTCAGGTCTTCTGACTCCACAGTGTCATCACCGTCCCACTGCGTGACCTTTGGGAAGTCACGGTAACATCTCCGGCCCTCCGTTTCTTCATCTGCAAAAGGAAGGAGTTAGATGAGAGGGTCTCTGTCTTCTCTGGATTGTGTTAGAGAGGCAGCTGGGTATTGTTAATTGATAAGGAAGCCTTTCAAAGAGCATCCATCTGTTTTTAATTAAATTCCATTTGCAGCATCTTTATAAATGCTCTGGGTCTAGGAGATAACATACTGGGGGATACTGAAAACATGCATATTGAAGCCAGATGGCAATGTAAAGGACAGACCCAATTACACAGAATTAAACTCCTGGCCGGTGAGTCTGGGGAGTCTATGCTCTGAAAGATCCGAGGAGGGAGTTAAAGTTTATTGGGCACCAGGAAAGTTGAAAGTATTTTCAGCGGGAATGGGACGCTGGCAGAGGCATCGTGATAGGAAACTGCGTTCCGTAGACTTTGACAGAGTAAAGGAGGTAAGGAAAAGAAGAAAACAGAAGGCAGAAGCGAGATAGGAGAAATGGTCGGGAAAGCCACCCGTGGGGCTGTGGAGCGAGAGGAACGGGCACTAAACTTGGAGCAGACGACGAGTCTTACCCGCAACCCTGCAAAACCCATGTTTTTGTCTTTATTTTTTTCATCATTAAACTGTACTTTTCAGAACAGTTTTAGGTTCAAAGCAAAACTGAGCAGGAAGCATGGAGTTCCCACGCAGCCCACACCCACAGAGGCACGGCCCCCCACTGGCACGGTCCCTCACCGAGGGGTGCGTCTGTGGCCATTGGTGAACCTACACTGACGCGTCATCGTCACTCGGAGTCCACACTTTGCACTCGGGCTCACCCTTGGTGCGGTACATTCTGTGGGTGCTAATGAACACGCAACGACACGCATTCACCAGTAGTGTCACACAGGTAGTGTCACTGCGCTAAGAGTCCTCTGTGCTCAGCCTACTCATCCCTCCCTCCTCTGACCCCTGGCAGCTGCTGATCTTCTTACTGTGCCCATGGTTTTGTGCTTTCCAGAATGTCAGGTAGTTGGAATCCTACGTGTGCAGCCTTTCCAGACTGGCTTCTCTCACTTGGCAGCGTGCATTTAAGGTTCCTCCACGGCTTGATAACTCATTTCTTTTCAGCAGTGAGTAACATTGCT
Source organism: Propithecus coquereli (assembly GCF_000956105.1). Classification (NCBI taxonomy): domain Eukaryota; kingdom Metazoa; phylum Chordata; class Mammalia; order Primates; family Indriidae; genus Propithecus; species Propithecus coquereli. Next base: position 4,427 of record NW_012140547.1, on the reverse strand, counting down.
TTGTCTGCATGCACCACGTTTATTTATCCATTCACCCACCGAAGGACATCTTGGTTGTCCCCAAGTTTTGGCAGCTATTAATAAAGCTGCTATAAACATCTGTGTGCAGGTTTTTGTGTGGGCATAAATTTTCAGTTCATTTGGGTAAATACCAAAGAGTATGATCGTTCATTGTACGGTAAGAGTATGTTTAGCTTTGTGGGACACTGCCAGACTGTCCCCAAGGGGTCTGTGCCAGTTTGCATTCCCACCAGCAAGGGAAGAGAGTCCGCGTTGCTCCGCATCCCCCCAGTGCTTGGCGTTGTTGGTTTTCTGGGTTCTGGACATCCTAATAGGTATGTAGTGGTATTTCGCTGTGGCCATAATTTGGCGTGTGATGTTGCACAGCTTTTCACATGCCCCTCTGCCAATCTTGTGTCTTCGTTGGCAAGGTGTCTGCTCAGGTCTTTTCAATTGGGCTGTTCATTTCCTTATTGTTGAATTTGAAGAGTTCTTTGTATATTTTGGGTAACAATCCTCTATCAGCTGTGTCTTTTGCAAATATTTTCTCCCAGTCTGTGGCTTGTCTTCTCATTCTCTTCTTCATGTTTTGAAAATAGTCAACATCTGGTTAAAACAAACAAGCCAACCTTGAAGGGAAAAATAAATCACAGAGCATGCCCCCTGAAGGGAACACAATGGAAGGGTGGCCAGTGGGGGAGAAGAGGGGACAGAG
>NW_012140547.1:0-1712 GCF_000956105.1 Propithecus coquereli | reverse complement strand
ATATTAGGCACTCAATAAATACCAGTGAAAGAATGAATGAGTGAATGAAAAGAAATGTTAGGAGCGAGCGAACTAACAGCCAGTGAGTTTCGCCACCAGAGCTGAATTAAGAACTTTACCTGAGTTATCTCATTTCATCTTCATTACGATCTGAGATCAGCAATTAATTACCTCTGATTCCATAGAAGGAAATTAAAGGTATAGTATTTTTGCCCATTTAAATATGCTAGATGGGGCCGGGCACGGTGGCTCACGCCTGTAATCCTAGCACTTTGGGAGGCCAAGGAGGTAGGATCGCCTGAGACCTGGAGTTCAAGGTTGCAGTGAGCTATGATGACACCACTGTGCTCTAGCCTGGGTGATAGAGCGAGACCCTGTCTCCAAAAAAAAATGCTAGAAGGATTGAAAAAATAAAAAAGAAAGAAAAAATCTCAAGGAATAAGTACAGCTTAGAGGCATACCACGAGGAAGGGGCCTCCTCTCCTCAGAAGCGTGGGATGAAGGGCCTGTTTCCACACGGGCACATGTCGCCTGGCAGGGTGAACCACATACCAGAGAACACCTGGTTTTTCACACCTGCAGACCCACCAGGAGTCATAAAGATGGCTCAGACACTGCCCTACTCTAAGAAGGAGGCCTGGAGCAGATGCTCACCTGGCCCTTCCGCTTTGGGAGACACAATTCCAGCTCACACCAAATTAGGCTCCACAGGAGACACGGAAGCGCCATTGTCTATCCCAGATAACGATGTGTGTTCCTGCCAGATGCCCGCATATTCCTTCCAGCCACAGCTAGCCACACAATTTTTGAGGCCCAGTGTAAAATTAAAATGCAGATTTCCATCTTCGAAAATTATTAAGCATTTCACAATGACAACAACAGCACACTAAGCCAAGGCCCTTCTCAGGGCGGAGCCCCATGCAACTACACAGGTCACACGGCCACAACACCGGCCCTGCCTCCAGCCCTGCGATTCCACACCGTGCCGGTGAAGAGAGTCTGAAATTTCCAACCCCTCTTCTCCCTCCCGCCGCCAGCTACAGATATGAAAGGTCTTCATCATGAGCCTAAATAATAAAGGCAGCGGACCCTCACGAATGACATCATTCAATCTGCTCTTCTCCCGCGCGATGAAACAAACACACAAACTCGAGTGAGAACAGCACTTTCTTTCACAGGGAGAGTGTTCAGTATAACCGTTAGGCATCTGTTCAGCCTGTTTCCTGAAACTGGGGCACATGTTGCTTTGGATGGTGGAATTTAAACGGGAAGGAACAGATGCCGTCAACTCAGGTACGCTAATAATCTTATCTCGCGGCGCAATAAAGACATACAAGCTTCTAAAATGGAAGCTGGCTCGAAATTACCAACAAATGCATGAAAACAAAAAAAAAGATGCCTGGAGTTCTGCCTGGAGTTGTGCAAGTGCACTCTAGAAACCAGAAATGAAAACGACGAAAGTGGATCTGACCTCTCCCCACCCCACCCCAGTCACGCCGCGGAGCTTTAGAAGGAAACAACAAGCAAAAGCAACGTTAGATGAAACAGGCGTGGCTTTGTTTAGCAGAGTGAGCATGGCCAAGGACAGTTTACAGTTTCTCTAGTGTAGGGACACCTTTCAATTCAGATCTCTGCGAAGGACCTGGGGGAACTGCTTGGACACAAAGAGAACAAAGCTCAGGAGGAAAAGGAGCTGAAGAGAAGAAATCACC
>NW_012140546.1:3546-4082 GCF_000956105.1 Propithecus coquereli | reverse complement strand
AATGTACTATATCCAGATGCAAGAACTTAGTTATCTGAATTTTTTATCTTGGTGAAAATCTAGTTTTCACTAATACAGTCATGCGTCACTTAAGGACAGGGATACGTTCTGAAAAAAATGCATTATTAGGCAATTTTGTCATTGTGCAAACATCATAGATTGTACTTACACAAAACTAGATGGTATAGCCTCACACACACCTAGGATGTATGGTAATAACCTATTGCTCCTGGGCTACAAACTGTATAGCATGTTACTGTACTGAATACTGTAGGCCGTTGTAACACAATGTTAGGTATTTGTTTACCTAAACGTAGAAAAGGTACCCTAAAAATATGGTATTATAATCCTATGGGACCATCATTGACTGAAACGTCATTATGGGGTGCATGATTGTATATGATTATCTCTGATAAAACATTCCTTTCCTCTTCCTTTTGTTTTCTTTTCTCATATAAATTGCTTGGACAATTGTTTTCTTTTACTACTTTGCTTCCCCACAGTAAAACTGTTACTTCTCTGCTAAAATAACGATG
>NW_012140546.1:0-546 GCF_000956105.1 Propithecus coquereli | reverse complement strand
TCTGAACAAATGTAGCCTGCAAAGCTCCTTCCTTTCAGCGGGCAATTCCACTTCCTCCATGAAAACCCGATGTTATAGGTAACTCAATGGATTGCTCCCGGTTGGCTGTGGACCTGGCTGGGCTGCCACATGAGGACAGTGAAATCCAAATCACTGATATTTATCATTAGTAGTATTACAGTAAAAAACATATTGGAATTTTTTTAAGGCACCCCCAAGTAATTTTAACGTCCAGTCTGGGTTGAGAATCACCACTCTCCAGAGGGAAGCCATCTGGGCCTTTCTTCTTGCCCTTTTGCTAGTTTCAAGTGTCCGTATGAAAGATTCTACTCGGGGTGGTGGACCAGTCACAGCTAACATCTTAGATCAGTGCACTTTCTGATCTTTTTGTTACTTTCTTTAGAAAAGTTGCGGTAAGACAGTGCGCTCAGACTTTCCTGTTCATCAGAATCCCCTGGAGCAGGGGTCCCCAACCTTTTTGGCATCAGGGACCAATTTCATGGAAGACAATTTTTCCAGGGATGGGGGCTGGAGGGGTGGGATGGG
>NW_012140545.1:11533-12677 GCF_000956105.1 Propithecus coquereli | reverse complement strand
TAAGGTTACTAAATTCCTTCAAATCACATTTCAGATTGGCTTAGTCCAACAACTTCCCTGACAGGCAGTAGAAAAATACAGTGTAAGTTTTTTTTGTAATAGCTGCTCCAATACAGTATAAGTTTTTATGAAACAGTTTATTACATGAGTTTAGATAGATCATGAATCAAATTGACCTGAAATTTAGCTTTGCATTATAAAAGGGTGATGTTAAAATAGATAGTAAAGTAAGTGGTAATATGTTCTAAAACCAATATAATATGAGGGTTCCATTCATAAAATGCGTATCACTTTATATTATACAAAGTATAAAAATTTTTTTTAATTGGTTAAAGTTTTATGAGTAATAGGTATACTAGGGAGGTTGTTGTTTAGACAAAGTCTTTAGATACTTTCACATGTTAAAGAATTCTTTGGTAAAGTGAACAATTGTCACCTAAGGTTTATAACCTTAACTTTCCTTTAAATTAGATATACCTGAATTTCTGTCCAATTAATATAATAAAAACTAAGTTTTTATACATTGCATAATTGGATTGACCTTTCTCCATTCAAGTAGTAAAAGCTGAATAAGTTCTTATACCACTCATATATTTGGCTAAATACATACATATACTGTATGTATGTGTTTTACTAGTCTTACCTGAATTTGTAACATTTTATATGTGAAAAATATTACAAATACCAATAGACTCTTAATAAATAAACCATTTCTATAAGTCAATCACTTTCAAAACATTTGTCAGTGATTGCTCAACTCTGTAAATTTACTACAAATTATTGAATTATACCCTTAAAACAAGTGAATTTTTATCATATGTAAATTATATCTCTGTGAAGTTGTTAAAATTTTCAGAGCAAACGAAGAAATATTTTTGCCAAAACAGCAGAACATGATGTTTCTATTTCAGTTATGGTGGAGTGTATAAGTTTTTTTTGTTTTAAGAAGTGAGCAGTTTCAGGGCCTGTTAAATATATTTTGCAACTGGGCAGATGAGGGTGAAGAATTCCTGAGGCATTAACTTCTATTCCCCGACATTTTCCCTGCTCCATTCACAACTTAACACCAGCCAGGCGAGAAGAAGAGCAATCTGATCTTGGCTAATGTATAAATTCCTCTGCAGAGCAAGATTTTAGTTTTTCC
>NW_012140545.1:0-428 GCF_000956105.1 Propithecus coquereli | reverse complement strand
AGCTGCAAATGTATTAGATCATTTGAAGATGTGCCACAGTAAAATGATGCTCTGTTGTTTGTTTGTTTTAGTCTTTTTTCCTATGTTTCATTTGGATAATTTCTATTGCTGTGTCTTCAAATTCACTGATCTTTTCTTCTGCATTTTCTAATTTATTAATCCTGTCCAGTGTATTTCAGACACTGTCCTTTTTTATACCTAGAAGTTTAGATGGCCTTTTTTATATCTTCCATATTTATAGTTAACGTGATCAATCTGTCCTCCACCTCCTTCCATGTATATAATATAGTTATGACAACTGAATTAATGCCCTCATCTACTATCATATGTGTTATTTCTGGGTCAGTTTTGACTAATTCCTTCTTCTCCTCATTTTGGGTTATATTTTTTGCCTTTTTCATACCTTGTGATTTTTTATTGGATGCCGG
>NW_012140544.1:352-1536 GCF_000956105.1 Propithecus coquereli | reverse complement strand
GTCATATAAATGAAGTTCTTACATGAACAAATCAGGGAGAACCAAAGCTAACAAATGGGAGTCTAAATGAAGAGTGGCTTCTAGTGACATTTCTAGGACCAAGAGTCACTACTGCATTACGGGAGGGAAGGAGAGAAGGAGGGAAGGTGGTTCTATTTCTTGACAAGATTCAAGGAAAAGAAAGAGCAACACTGACCATGTGTCATCTTCGCCACAAGCGAACTTAAGGGAAGGAGACACCTGAAAATACCTGAAATTCCTCTTATTCGACTCATGAAACGAAATAGGTCTTAGAGATTGCTTAACATTAAAATCACTTTGGATCAAGAAGTAACTGTCTGAGAACTCAGACCAGCATTAGCGGTGAGATGTATTTTCTCTTCTCCATCCCCAGAAAGGGATGGAGACACACACAGATGCTCATTAAGGCAAAAAAAAAACTAAAGACATTGTAATAGTTAAGAGCTTGGGCTTTGAAGTAAGTCCTGAATTTGAATATTATGTTTGAGTTTCAACCAATTGTAAAATCTTGGGCAGACTATTTAACCTCTCTGAGCCTCAGTTTCTTCCTCTGTAAGATGAAAATAATAACGTCAGTGAAAGGATTAAATGAGAAATGCACATAAAGCAGTTATCAGAGTACTTGATCCACAAGTAAATGCCTAATAACTTATCTATTAATAGCTACTACAAACATGAGAAAGGTGGTAAAAAAAAAAAAAATCAACACTCAAGGAATAAAAGATTTGAAAAATGATACTAAGAACTAAATTTAATTAAAATCTTCTGAAAAAAAATACCATTAAGGTGAGGAATAACACTTGGTCAGAAAATCTGCAGTAATTCCAAAGAATCTAAGTAAGAAATAGTGTGCTATTAATTCGCTCCAGGAGAAAAGGAATTTGGACAAGACTGCAGTTATCGAATTAAGGTATGGCAGGAAAAAATAGCTTTTCTGAATAGTTATCAAGGGCTATTTTAATATAGTTTTCATAACACACAGATAAACAACACTTCATGTTTCTTTTCTAAACATAAAAATAAAACTCTTCCGGCACTCTTGGTCTTAAGCTTATAATGTGCTCAGTAATTTTCCATTTCAGTTTGTGTTCGCAGATTTAGAAATATACTTCAGTTCTTAACAAAAGTATTTATACTCTGCTGTATTTATTGCTTCTGCATAA
>NW_012140544.1:0-302 GCF_000956105.1 Propithecus coquereli | reverse complement strand
CTTGGTCAGAAAATCTGCAGTAATTCCAAAGAATCTAAGTAAGAAATAGTGTGCTATTAATTCACTCCAGGAGAAAAGGAATTTGGACAAGACTGCAGTTATCGAATTAAGGTATGGCAGGAAAAAAAGCTTTTCTGAATAGTTATCAAGGGCTATTTTAATATAGTTTTCATAACACACAGACAAACAACACTTCATGTTTCTTTTCTAAACATAAAAATAAAACTCTTCCGGCACTCTTGGTCTTAAGCTTATAATGTGCTCAGTGATTTTCCATTTCAGTTTGTGTTCGCAGATTTAGA
>NW_012140543.1:13753-14265 GCF_000956105.1 Propithecus coquereli | reverse complement strand
TGCTGAAATAAAAGAAAAAGAAAAAAAAAAGATCATTTTAAATTCACCCTAAATTTTCAAAGATGTAGAAAATCCTTTCCTGAGCACAGAGGGAAAAACATAAGTTGCAGAGTTGGGGGAATGTGGAGGAGTTTGCAAGGGAGGAAAGGAATAATCATTTATTAAGCATCAAGTAATGCCAGGAATTACACCATGTGTTTTGCTTTTTAATAAATTGCTATATTGTTCTTTTAGATTTCAAAAGCAATTTGTACATCTCACATAATGTAAAGACAACCGGGTGTATAAAATAAAGTCAATTAATTCTTATTCCTCCCTACTACCACTGCCCTCTTCTTCTAAGATTGACAACCTCAAATATTTTGTTACTTATTGATTCAACAAATATTTACTGACTCTTCACTGTTTCCCAGGCCGGCAGCAGTGAACAAAACAGATGAAAATACCTGCTTTCCTGGAGCTTACATTCTGGTGAGGAAAGACAGTTAAAAATTTAATAAGTAAACTAAATA
>NW_012140543.1:0-1578 GCF_000956105.1 Propithecus coquereli | reverse complement strand
CTATTGATGGTTCCCTTGTTTGTTTATTGTGGCAAAATATACATAAAATTTACCATTTTAACCATTTTATGTGTGCAATTCAGTGGTATTAAGTACAATCACACTGCTGTGCACCCATCGTGGAGTGGGGAACCTGTGACCTTCTGGATTATTGAGTGCAGACTTTTGGCTGAATCCAAATTTCACAGAACAAATCCTTTAGGATTCAGTGGAGGGGCCACACTTGGGGATCTGGAGGGCCACATGTGGCCTTGAGGCCACAGGTTCCTCACCCTGTAATACATATGTAAATGTCTGTCCAAGTCCCTTTCAGTTATTTTGGGTATATATGCAGAAGAAGACTTGCTCAATCTTATAATAATTTCATGTTTAATTTTTTAGAAACTGCCTTAATATTTTCCAACAAAGCTGAAACTTTTCACATTCCCACCAACAGTGCGCAAGGGTTCCAATTTCTCCGCATCCTCATGAACACTTGTTATTTTCTGTTTTCTGTTTTATAATAGCCATTCTAATGGGTGTGAAGTAGTATCTCATTGTGGTTTTAATTTACATTTCCCTAATGATTAGTGATGTTCAACATCTTTTCATGTACTATTTATCATCTATATATATTCTTTGGAGAAGTGCCTGTCCAAATCATCTGGCCATTTTTTAATTGATTCTGTTGTTGTTGTTGTTGAATTGTAGTTTCTTGTATATTCTGAATATTAATCCCTTATCAGATTTATGATTTGCAAATACTTTTCCCATTCTGTGGATTGCCTTTTCACTCTGTTAATAGTGTCCTCTGATACACACATTTTTTTTTTTATTTTGATGAAGTCCAATTTATCTATTTTTTCTTTGGTTGCCTATGTTTTTGGTGTCATATGGAAAAAAATCATTGCCAAATCCAAGGTCATGATGCTTTTCTCCTATGTTCTTCTAAGAGTTTTATAGTTTAGCTCTTAGGTTTAGGTTTTTAATCCATTTTGAGTCAACTTTTTTATATGATATAAATTAAGGACCCAACTTCATTCTTTTGAATGTCAATATAGTTTTCCCACCACCATTTGTCGAAAAGACCATTCTTTACCCATTGAATGATCTTAGGAATCTTGTCAAAAATCATTTGACCATATATGTGAGGCTTTATTTCTGGGCTATTTTATTCCACTGATTTATATGTCTATCTTTATGCCAGTACCACAGTACCATACTGTTATGATTTATATTGCTTTGTGGTAAGTTTTGAAAGCAGGAAATGTGAGGCTTTCAACTTTGTTCTTTTTGAAGAACAAAGCTATTATTTTAGCTATTTGGGCTCCCTTGAGATTCCATATGAATTTTGGGATGGGCTTTTCTTTTTCTTTTTCTTTTCTTTTCTTTGCTTTTATTTGAGAGAGGGTCCTGCACTCTGTCAGCTAGGCTGGAGTATAGTGGCATGATCATAGCTCACTGCAGGCTCAAACTTCTGGGCTCAAGCAATCCTCCTGCCACAGCCTCAGCCTCATAAGCAGCTGGGACTATAGGCACTTGCCAACACATCCGGCTAATTTTTTTTTTCTTTTGTAGGGACAGAGTCTTACTATGTTA
>NW_012140542.1:8822-9179 GCF_000956105.1 Propithecus coquereli | reverse complement strand
GGTAAATTGTGCCATTCACTAAAAAGGAGAACAGGAGGACTTTAGAAGGTTTGAGATTATTATTTCAGTGTTGTACATGTTGAGTTTGAAGTCCTCGTGGGCATATTCAGAAAGGTTATCTGTGGATATGGAATTCACAGGAGACATTAGGCAGATAATGAGGATTTATGGGTTGTCAGCATAGATATTATTGAAGTTATTGTAAGGCAGCTTTCTGAGAAATGTCTAATAGAGCAGTGAAATAGGAAGAGGTGCTTCAAAGAAAACCTCAAGAAAGAAGAAACATTAGGAGTGTGATGTTTGAGAAGCCAAGGGAAAAAAAGCATCAGTAGCATTAAGTGTTATAGCAGGGGTAGG
>NW_012140542.1:0-1397 GCF_000956105.1 Propithecus coquereli | reverse complement strand
ACTCATGAAATTTCATAAATTCTGATTATTATTTGGTTCTTCTGAGCCACATAATGTTTGTACATGGTTTATTCTGATAAGAGTTCTTAAGTTTCTAACTTAATCAAAATGTTCTTTGTTTTGGTTGATAATTAACATTGTTACTTTCTTTAGTTATCCAAAATAATATACCTCATTTTCCTAACATTTCTTTTTTGCTTTCTTTAATTTCTAATTATTATTTTTAATTATGTATTGCTTTTCTCATTTCTAATTACCTTTTTCCTGTCCTTTATGGAGAACAAACGTCTAAAGAAAAAGGTGAGGCTTTCAGGGTGGTGAAACCTTGGGAATTTAAGGCTATATTCTGAGAGCACTGTTTAGAAAATGTAATTTTGTTTCTTGACAATGAATGAATAATTTCTTAATAGAATGTTGTCTTTGGTCTACCTTCAGAATGAACAGCTTCGTCAGGATATTATGGACTACCAGAAACAAATAGATTCACAAAAAGAAGCACTTTTATCAAGAAGAGGAGAAGACAGTGACTACCGATCACAATTGTCTAAAAAAAACTATGAACTTGTCCAATATCTAGATGAAATTCAGGTAAAATGAATAGAAATCGGTTCAGAACAATGATTCTTACAAAACTTGAATTTCATTATAGTGTAAATCAAATATTTAATGCTACATGTAAATTCTTTAGTGTAAATCTGCAACTGTGTATTTGTAAAACATGATATACATTGCATCTTTGAAGTTACAATTTTTTAGTCATTCTTTTTATATGTGCCTATATTGGGCATAAAAAACAATTGAGGGCCTTATGTACAATTTTCTTGATATTTACTTTGAATTAATTGGTCAACACCAGTTTAGAGTAAAGGTCTATAAAGAATTCTTTTTTTCAGTGGACACTTATGGCTCCATTTAGTTTTAATTTAGTTTAAATTTCAGTTTCTTAAAAAAATTATTTTTTAACCTAATGTCTTTAACTGGTTTAGACTTTAACAGAAGCTAATGAGAGAATTGAAGTTCAAAATGAAGAAATGAGAAAAAATCTAGAAGAGTCCGTACAAGAAATGGAGAAAATGACTGATGAATATAATAGGATGAAAGCTATTGTACATCAGACAGATAATAGAATGGACCAATTAAAAAAAGAAAATGATCATTATCGACTTCAAGTAAGAATTACTGTTAGAATGACTTATTTACGTAAACTTTATATTGTCTTATTACTATTTATTTGAAACTAGAAAGTACTTTAACTTTCTACGATGTGAATTTTTATCTGTAGTCTCAATATTGTAATATGTTGTTATGCTAATAATAGATTTGCTCATATGTATTTCTCTAATCCCCTCACAAACACTTTGTAATTCTTGTCATCTAGGATATATAAATGATGCTTA
>NW_012140541.1:2524-4700 GCF_000956105.1 Propithecus coquereli | reverse complement strand
TAGATGATCGATGAAGATAAATATCACAAATCCTAGGGAGGAGCTGCTCTGGAGTGATCTTTATGTAGGAAGACACCAGCCTGGTGCCTTCGAGATCATTGACCTCCCTTCCTGGGAGCACGTAGGCAAAATTAATGAAACCGTTGAAGAGCAGGAAGAAAAATAGCTTGGGAAGAAGCTGACCACTAAGTTATAGATTCATGGAAAAGACTTTGGGAGATCATTTAATTCACTCCTTTGCCTTGAGATTAATACTTAAGTCATTAACTCTAAACAAAATTATTTCCAGGAAAGAATCAAAATCTTTCTTTGCAACACAATCTGATTCACAACCTTGAGAGTCCTAACATGTTTATGTAACTGAGTAGCACAGAGACGTGACTGATCTCAGGGGTCCATTGACTGTTTTTCCTTTACTCGATCCAACAAGCTCTCAGCCCAGTACATTAAGAAAATGAAAGAGGAGCTCCCCCATTTGAACTTGGGGTGAGTCCTGAGTCCTGATCTTTTGGCCTCTGCCTTCTAATGCCCTCTGTTCCCACAGGCCTTGAGACAACCCTAGGAATTGTCAAGGAAAAAAACAGTTCAGATGCTTGTTGAAGGTGGCGAGACATTTTATTCAGACCACTGAAGTCGGAGAGAGAGACTGTAGTATAAACCAAGACAAAGGTGACTAAGGTTTTTAAAGAGAGAACAGGTAAGTAATAATTTTAAAAAGACTACGGAAAAGTGGACAAGGGGGAACAACAAAGGGACTGAGGATTATGTGGAAAAAGGAAATCACTGAAAACGGTTTGGCAACAGGGGTGGGAACACGATACAGTCTGTGGTTTGGCAGCATTGCATTTTCTTCAGCAGAAACTCAGCACAGGGCCTGGGGTTATCTTTGGGAACATGTCCTAGTGCAAGTGGCATCACATTTTTTTGTTTTACTTGTGAAATGCTTTTTGTGATTCTTTTATGTATTAACCAGTTATTAATTGACATTTTTATTCCTTCACTAGGCAGTTGCGGGTCCTCAAAGACTATTATAAATAGTCGTTGACCTGCAAAGATTGATGGTCGCAGCCTGGTCTTCCACTCTGGGCACAGCCCACCGCACCACCAAGTGCCCTTCACGTGCTGCTGGTTCCCGTATCTCTCACATGAGGTGCCCTGCTTCAGAGATTCCTGGCAAGGTCCATTTTCTCTATTAATATTGTGCTACGTTTGCAATAAAAGTCATTTTTGGTAATAAGTTTAGTTGACTGTACTAATTATTTTATCTTATTCTTTTAGCCTTATGATGAGCACTTGATATTTTTCTACTTTTAAACACTTCAGGGAAGAAAACAAGAACATAAAGCAACCTTTAGCATGTGACACAATATATTAATACTTAATAAGGTCAGATTTTAGCATCCTAGCCTAGCATTCATCACTCAGCAAGGTAGAGAGATATACACTGTTTGCAGTAAGAACATTCCATAAATGATGAATAGAAGGAAGATAGAAGGCCCACAAATCTTGCAGAACCGTCTTAATTTACTAGTATTTTTACATTGTATCGGAAGTCACTTTCTAGGTTTCTGCTCTAAGAATATGAAACATAAGAGCTAATGGGACCACTGGTGCCTGTATGAATAGCAAGAACCAGCACGTCCTTATTTATGGCAGAGAATACTCTACAACCTGGGACGAATGCCACTCTGGTTCAGTCTGGGGAAGCTCGTGAATGTACCGTCCTGCCTGAATAAATGATTCAAAGGCAACGACAGTGCAACCTGAGCCATTGGATGAGCTTTCATAAATAGTTTCATAAAACTTTCATAAATGAAGTTATCTCGCCTGGCATTCAATGTAGGGAAACACCAAATAATGTACAACGTGCTATATTTGCCTAGATCCTATAAATATTTTAGGGTGGAGACATTAAAATGAAGAGGAACGAACACAGATTGAGAATCAGAAAACCTGGGCTCTGTCCCGGTTCAGCCACTGACCAAAGGGAATTGACCGATCTCCCTAAGGTCAGTTTCTTCGTCAGGCATTTTATACAGCAGTGCTTGAATTTCAAATGCTATAATTCCAACAGCCACACAGCGACAATACGTATAATCTTTACAATTTTAAATAAAAAGGTACATAATATTTTACATAAGCATTATAGAATGACTTTATTATAACTAAATAAAAT
>NW_012140541.1:0-1534 GCF_000956105.1 Propithecus coquereli | reverse complement strand
TATTACCCATTTTTTTGGTATTTCAGAAAGCAGCTATCATTTTCTTATTTGAGTCTCCCAGACACAGGAGTTAGATTTTTCTCTAGGATGTGAAACCAACATTGAAATCATTGTGTTGCAAGGTATGTATGTTTAACTTTTACTAGGTTAAAATGAGGTGTTTTCCAATTCATGCTCCCATGAGAAGTTAAAGATTCTGGTAACTCTATATTTTCAACAATATTGTCATAATTTTTTACTTAGGCAACTTGGTGCGTGAGAAATGGTTTCTCATTGGAGTTTTAATATGCATTTTTCAGAAGTATTGAATCAGGAAAGGAATTTAAATAATGAAAAAAATAAGAGATTATTTTAGTAAGTAAAAATTGCTATAAGGACGTTAAAGCAAGAAATGCGGTCAGGAGTGGGGAGGGGCTACTTCATTCTGACAGTGAAAGGCTGGTCATTTGGCAAGATGGGAAGAGACAGCCAACAGCTGGGGGAGAGGACTGCAGGGGGCAAGGCGGAGAGGTGGTGGTCTCTGGCTCTGAATAGAGGCAGACATTCTTCCCTTCTAAATGTTGGAACTAAGAACAAACAGTCCTGGCTTTGCACAGTTTCAACTTGCACAAATCAAGTTAACATGGTTTAGTTAAATAACACCAGTCCACCAACAACATGGTTCAAATTTCAGTTACCACAGTATGTTAGCTGTGAGTAACTGCATAAAGTACAAACTTTGTTGCTAGCTCTTCAGTCCACAAATCCCTGTGTAAGTAACAGACAGCCATGATCAGTGACTGTATTACTTTCCTGGTACTGCCACAACAAACCACAAAAAACTGGGTTGCTTAAAACAACGGAAATGTATTGCCTCATGGTCATGGAGGCTAGAAGTCTGAAATCAAGGTGCTGGCAGATTGGTGCTCTCTTGGATGGATCATTTCTCTCCGTGTCTTCCTGTTTCTGTTGGCCACAATCCTGGTGTTCCTTGACCTGCAGGTACACCACTCCAGTGACATGGCCGTCTTCTCTCTGTGTGTGTTTGTGTCCAGACCTCCCTTTAGCATAAGGACCCTGTCTACTGGAGTGGGACCCACCCTAATGACCTCAGTTTAACTTGATAACCTCTGTAAAGACCCTAATCCAAATAAGGTCATATTCTGAGATCCTGGGAATGAGGACTTCAAACATGTCATGGTTGGGGGGGGTGCAAAATTCACTTCTTTCCAAGTCTGTCAGTGGCCGATCACTGTACATCTGCAGGTCGGTTTTCACAGAGACAGCAAAGCCTGTAAGTGTGTTGACTCCTTGTCTCCCAGTGAGAAACCCATGTGACGTTTTATCAAAATGAATAATTAAAAGAGAAAATTGGTCAACAAAGATTAAAGTGCAGCAAAGAAACAAAACGTGACAGCACTGGAAGTGAAATTAAACTCGAATGTAAACGGAATAATAGAATTAGCTCCCTGTGGGGAGGAGACACTCCAAAAGTGCAGCAAGAGGAATTCAGTGACAGCCAATGTTTTGACGTAAATGAGGAAGGTGGCCGTGA
>NW_012140540.1:11397-12160 GCF_000956105.1 Propithecus coquereli | reverse complement strand
TTTAATGTATGACTTGGTCAACTTTAACTGTAATGTCTTAATCTTTTTGGAAATTTACTTTTTAATGCTGCATGGAACACACCTGGATTTTACTTTAAATAGATATTTTAAAGTTATTTTAAAAGCATTTTAAAGTTGCAGATTTTAAGTAAGAATTGTCAAGTGATAACACAGCTAAAGTCCTCACGTGAATATTGACATATTTCCATTGCAAATCTCAAACTTTTAATGTATGACTTGGTCAACTTTAACTGTAATGTCTTAATCTTTTTGGAAATTTACTTTTTAATGCTGCATGGAACACACCTGGATTTTACTTATTTTAAAAATTCTGATCTAATTGGGCACAGAGAGTTTATCTTTTTCTGAAGCAGTGTTACTAAAAGTAGGAGAAGGGGAAGGAAAAGGAAAAAGAGCTAGGAGATGTTTTCTGTAGACTGTGAACCCCTTATCGCCGCATGTTGTACTTGTACTTTCTGGGGTAAGGTGTGTTTCCAGCCAGTCTCTGTCTAGGACATTTGATGGCTCAGGTCCTTCCAGGTCAGTTTTTTCATACATGGCAAAGCAAAAACCTAACACTTCTCAGTTTGCAGATGAGCTCACAAATAGTCATCAAATGCCTTTTGGTACAAGGTATATCATTCCCTGTCTCCATCATACCGAGGGTAAAATACTATTGATTGAAATGCTCTGGAATGCAGTTTTAAGTTTTTCATTTGAATGTCATTATGTCCATTCCCAGGAATTTCCAAATTCTAAACCA
>NW_012140540.1:0-412 GCF_000956105.1 Propithecus coquereli | reverse complement strand
TTTTTAAATTTAAATTTATTTTTTACTAAACCCCTACTTCGGAGATGTCCAGGTGAGCAAAAGAAGACAGAGATTCTGCCCTCAGAGAGCTTATAGTCAAGCACAGACAGAGCTGGTCTCCCCTCCTGGAGTGTCCCCGGGGAGGCGACCAGCCTCAGTGGGAAGGGCAGCAGGCTTCAAACCATCTTGGGTCAGTGCGGTAGAATGACAATGTGGCATATACAGGCCCGAGGTGCAAGGAGGGAGACTCCTAAGTCTCCTGCTGCTTCAGCATGGTGTGCGAGTCATCATGGGCTCCAGGCCCGTGAGTGGGCATGTCAGTGGACCTTCACAGCTTCTCACAGCCGGTGTGAAAGGACATACATGCAAGGACGTGATATGAACGATCCTCACTGGTGATTATGAAGAGCAT
>NW_012140539.1:2309-2683 GCF_000956105.1 Propithecus coquereli | reverse complement strand
CTGGGGGAGGGTTGCCCTCCGGAGAGTTAGCTTTCCCCAGTGTCTGGGCCGTCCCTGTGCAAGCAGAGGGAAGAACGGCGGGGTGATACAGCAGGGCCTTGAGAGCGGTGAGATGCTTGGAGCTTGCATGGGATGTGTCCCCCACAGCTGTAGCCGAGATGCAAGGTCAAAAGAGAGGATGTGGCACAGGGCTTAGAAAATAGTTTCTTCAAGTAGGATCCAGAAAACATTCAAAAGTGAGCAACCATTGGCTATTAATACATTCATCCCAGCAATAAGGGCCTTAAGCGTTGGCCTCGTGTGGCTAAACATTGTTCACTTTTTCACGGGTCAAATTGCTTAGAATCTTTCCACATCCAGAGCTGTCAGATGTA
>NW_012140539.1:0-602 GCF_000956105.1 Propithecus coquereli | reverse complement strand
AAGACCTCACGGTGTTATGTTCGTGGCCAGAAAATTGATAGACGAGCCTCAGAGAGGACAAAGATAAGATATGAGCCAATGCATTTAGAAAGAAAGAAAATCCAAACATACCTACAGAGTAACAAGCCTGGCGCCACCCATTACAATTCAGGGATCACTGTGAACTCTTCTCTGAGGACAGCAATGCGTCCATTTAAAGGCTGATGAAATTCTGACAATCACCAGGAAAGGAAAGGAGATAATATGGAACGTAATCTCCTCTTACAGAAAATCATGGTGCAGAGGTGCCTGCTATTTGCAATTCTTTATTTTTTTTTTGAAGTACCAAAATTTATTATTTTTTCTGTTGTAGAAAACAATATTGACAAAAACAAAAACATAGGGATAATAACCTTATAATATTTAATTTTAAAAACAAAATAAATGTTACCCTTAGTTTATGAAAGAGGGGAGACACTTACATGGAGGTAACTAAGATTATTCATTTCTAAGAAATACATGCTTCATATTTCTGTCCACTTGATCTTCTTAATTAGTCCAGGATAAGGTGATAAAAGGAGGGTGTTATTTATTACTTCCACCCCAACCCTGTTCGATCTTTC
>NW_012140538.1:3654-4523 GCF_000956105.1 Propithecus coquereli | reverse complement strand
ATTAGAATGTAATTTTCCTCTACTTAAAAAAAAAAAAAAAAACAGGTTTATTTTAGCTCTAAAGCAAAATAGTAAATGCATTCTTAAGCTATCATGTATTGAAAAAGACCATACATTTGTAACAATATACAGGGAATAAAGCAAGTTAATGTGAGTTATAACAAGATCACATGACACATAATTGAACAAGAAGAGTATTTGTTACAATCCAATATAAAAACTATAATTTTTACAATTTATGTGGGATGTTGGTAGAGCAGGGTTACTCAAAAGATGCATCAGTAGATCAAACCTTTCTCAAGACATAAAATACTCAAAGCCTTTAGATGTACGTAGCACCACAAGTGCACTATGTTCTATTTCACTCTAAATGATAAGCTTGTCTCCAAATTGACAATTAAGGGGTTGTTATTTTTGCAATTAATTTAAATCATTTTGGGGAAATATTACTTACTTTTTCTTTAATGTCTAGAACTTTTCTATTAATTACAGCATTAGGTTTGATAATAGCAATACCACATGGTTCGTCTAGGAAAAAAAACACATCGTTTTATTTTCTTGGCTCAAAGTCAGGATAAACGGAGGATCTGGCAAATAGATACGTAAGTTTTGACCATTGATAGCTGTGTATCTTATTACAGCATTTCGACTACCAAAAAGTTTCTACTTAGAATCAAACTGCAGTTCCTATATTTGCATTCAGGGAAACATTCACAATTTTTAATCAAAAGGCAAAAAAAAAAAAAATGAGTAGGTAAGCACTGGTGGTTTGAATGCAATTCACATGCATTAGAATCACATTCAAGATCCATCCAGTGCAGTATGACCAGTGAGTAAAGTTTCTACTGTGAATTATGCAAATAAACATT
>NW_012140538.1:0-639 GCF_000956105.1 Propithecus coquereli | reverse complement strand
GCCGGGCATGGTGGTGCATGCCTGTAGTCCCAGCTACTCGGGAGGATAACTTGAGCCCAGGAGTTTGAGGTTGCTGTGAGCTAAGCTGATGCCACAGCACTCTAGCCAGGGCAACAGAGCCAGACTCTGTCTCAAAAAAAAAAAAAGTGAAGGGAAGTGAGGAGAGGGAAGAGAAGAGAGGGGAAGAGGGAGGGAGGATGGAATTCCTCACAAAACAAGAGAATTTGGAAAATTAAAAAAAAAGTTCTTGAATGAAAAAAAAAGACCATTGTAAATGTAAATTTCCCACTCACCAGTTTTCTATCAAAATGTTCACATTTTTCTTAATGCTCATAAAGTACTATATACACATTATGGATTTTAGTACATAGACACCTATAGTGCAACAATTTTTCCCAGTTTTCTACTTTCCTTTTACATTTTAGGGTACACTTGAAAGTTTTAAATAACTGAAGCTATCAATGTTTTCTTTTTGATTTTGCTTTCTCTCTATCATGTTATACTTAAAAGGCCTTCCTCAACATATGGTAATATACCTATGAGTGTTTGACAATATTTTCTTCTAATATTATTATGATTTGTTTCTTTATATTCAGCTCTTTAATTCATCTGGTATTTATTTATGTTTGACATGAGGAA
>NW_012140537.1:16448-16895 GCF_000956105.1 Propithecus coquereli | reverse complement strand
ACCAGAATCAGACTATATTTTGGTCAAGATTGGGGTGGGGGAATGGTATCAAAAAGATAAAATGAATGCTCCACAACTCTTAGTTTAGATTTCCTATAAAATTACATTTTTCAAAATTGATTACATTTTTAGAATAATAAAGTCATTAAACATAGGGTTTTAAGTTAGCATGTAAATGGTCTAAATAAAACTAATGTGAAGTTAAGTTAGCCTTTCTAAGACAACTTTAACAGGGTTTACAACTAGGATATACCTATATGAGCAAGTAGAAATTTTGATAAGATTGGATTTTTATTTGCCTTTAAACTTTTTTTTTTGGTGTGCAATATTTTCCATTTTTTATATATTCAAATCTTTTCAACAGTTTCCCACATTATTACTTCTATTAGTTCTAAACTCAGAAATTCTTCCTTCCTTCAGAAAATTTCCATTGTCCTTTGTTTTTTT
>NW_012140537.1:12899-13888 GCF_000956105.1 Propithecus coquereli | reverse complement strand
ATGATAGAATCTGACTCAAAGCAATAGTGGGTGAATTTTAAAAGGGAATCAGGAGATTAGCTGTGTAAAATAAGTAAATGTCTCCATCTCCTCTCTCCCATTCATCTAGGGCATCGGTCACTGTATCCGTTCTTGAGCTATTAAACATTGCAATGCTCCTCAATAATATCATTATTCACTCATGTTTTCTAATCTCTGCCAAGCCATCATTGCCACTTTCATTTATTCTTAGTTGGATTCCTTCCCTCATTTCCTAGGGTGATTGTTGTAAAACTTCCTCTTCTTCTCAAGTCTCCCACCTCAACCTAGGTCCCATCACTCTTAGCGAATAACTCATTTACTGCAGAGAACACAAATCACACTCTCAGGATAATCTCAACTTTTCTCTCTCTCTTCCTTTTTTTGGTAGAGATAGGGTCTCAATATGTTGCCCAGGCTGGCCATGAACTCCTCACATCAAGCAGTTCTCCTGCCTTGGCCCCCCAAAGTGCTGGGATTACAAGTGTGAGCCATGGCACCAGGCTTCTCATCATTATGTAAAGATCATTCTTAGAATTCCTACTTTTTCTCCCCTTCCTTTATGTCTTAGAGAAGAGAGCATTCTTTCTAAGACTCATTTTCACAGGTACCAATGATACTAATCCCATCCAGTTAATTCTATCCTTGACTAATAGGGACTCACTTTTTACTGCCTCCTGCCATGCTCCCTACAAATAGAATCATCTCCTTTTTACCAGAAAAATCTCCTAACCCTGCCATCCCATAGAACTGTTTTTCCAGCTCTCCTTCACTACTCAATTTCTAGAACTGGAGGTGGACTTTGACTCCCTGTACTTACTCACTACTCACACACTTCTGAATTCTTTGTTACCTATTTTCTCCTCACAGCACTACTGGATTTATACTCTAGGTGAGCAAGTTTCATAAAATATGATCTGTTAGAGTGCAGAAAGAAAATAATAGAACTTCTATGTGCATGTTTTTATTCT
>NW_012140537.1:10591-10987 GCF_000956105.1 Propithecus coquereli | reverse complement strand
CTACTAAGTCTTTGAAATTTAGTGTATATTTTATACTTAGAGCACATCTTAATATGGAAAGTAACATTTCAAGTGCTCAACGGCCACATGTGGCTGGTGGCTATATGAGGTCTGTCTGGAAAGTATCCAGTCATGTAATATGAAAAATAGAGACATTTACTGAAGAAGATACAAGATGCTGGCAGTGCCACTGAACACCCTGGTTAGGTTCTATGCCACAGATATCACACTTGAAGCCCACATGTTGCACAACTCCACTTTCAGCTTGCATTTGCTGAAATTTCTGCTTCTTTAACTTTTTAAACTGTAATAGTTCTTTATATTGAGGTAAATTGCTATACTTGATAAGAATACTTTCTTCATCCAATGCATCTTCAACGGCAGCGTTCATGTGGC
>NW_012140537.1:8304-8589 GCF_000956105.1 Propithecus coquereli | reverse complement strand
TTTTTTTTTTTTTTTATCACATCACCCTGTAGCTGCCTGCATACTGACTAAATCTTCCACTCGAGAGGAAAGGTACATGAGGGCTGGGAATTCTGTTCCTAGAGCTCTGAATAATTACTTGTTGAACAAATGAATGAAAAAAACAAGTGAACAAACGAATGGAGGATTCCATTCTATTATTTAAAAGGACTTTCTCAGCTTTGTCAAAGATTAGATTACCATATGCAGATGGTTTCATCTCTGGATTCTCAGTCCTGTTCCAGAGGTCAATGTCTCTATTTTTGT
>NW_012140537.1:7455-8254 GCF_000956105.1 Propithecus coquereli | reverse complement strand
TAAGCATTTTCATATGTTAACTCACTTAGACAGCAGATGCATTATCTAAGTGGCTTTATGTTTATTGTCTTTATAAGGAGATACTTAGCAAAAATACAGAACAAATATGGGGCTCTCTTTATGTGTAACAACATTTACATGTCTAGAATACAGGATGAAACTGGTATTCACATCTTTCCTTTGGTTAGTTTTACTTCCTACAGAACTTCCCCAACTAGAGAATGTGGTTTTCCTGCAGAAGCATTCATCTAACATTTCTGATCACAGAAGATTGCACAGAAAGAGCCCATGTAACAGTTTGATCTTTAGAAACTGCAGCAAGTTAATTAATTACTGGGCAGCATTCAATTTATAAGAAACCAGATTTACTTCAATTTTTTTTTCTTGTCAGAGTTGGGAGGGATTAGATTATCTATCTACGAAACTTAAATTCTTTCATGAGCCTTCTGTATAAATATTTTATCATCATTTAAACAGCGTGTGCCCCATACTGAGTGCGATAGTGGATACAAACAGACTAAGGACGGACTCTTATTTCCTAAATCTAGTAAAATTGTTTAAACACATGGTAAGTAAAAAAAATACAAATGAACTGGAAGATATGACCTAGTTCGCCTGCAGAAGAACAAAAATTAAAATTGTCAAAGGGCAAAAATGGACATTGAAGGAGGAAGGTTGTAGCCAGCATTCTTAGCACAGGGAATAGCATGAACAATTGTAGAAAGAGGAAAATACAGAGTATTTTAAAAGACAGTTAATAGTTCAGTAATAAGATTTTCCCCATGTTCATTTTATAAAA
>NW_012140537.1:3834-4268 GCF_000956105.1 Propithecus coquereli | reverse complement strand
TCCGCATAAGGAAAGGCTATGACATCACCAGTCATCCTACTACAAGGGAATTGTGACATTCTTAAATTAATCAGACAGGAAGATGAGGGAGGCTGTTATATTTATCTATAAAATTTTATGTAATCAGCTGTAGCAGGAAGACACACAGCAGGAAGAGAATGGTACCAAGGTGGGGAATAGGATACGCTGGTGGGTACACCTTGGTTAGGTAGGGCAAAACCGCTTTGAGGCATTGGATTTAATTTAATCTCAGCCAGACAAAAGAGCTGCATGAACAGTTGGGTGTACTGATTCTCAAAACAAAACAAAATCCCAAGATATAAACTTCTCTTTTCCTACAGTGAAACTGGGAATTCTTCCAAGATGACTTTAAATAACACTTACTGTTCAATTATCTTGTGGGAAAATAGTGATTATGTAGACTTCTAAAACAT
>NW_012140537.1:2863-3259 GCF_000956105.1 Propithecus coquereli | reverse complement strand
AAGTTTCCTCAGCTTGTTATTGAGGAAACAAATAAAGGTTTTCTCAAATAGTGGGATGGCTAAACCCTCAAGGTGTTTCAGTTTCATGATGAAGAGTCCACCAACTTCATTATTGCTAAAACATATTAAGCCCATTGTTTTGCCTCATAAATCCCTTGGGAATTAGCTTTGGCACTGGAAGCAAATGAATCAGTAAAAACTGATTGTTTATCTTCAACTCATCCAACATGCAGTTTTGCTGAAGTTGAAATCAAAAGCTGAAATATGTACTTTATCTATTTTCTTTATTTCAGAATATCATGGGGGTACAAATGTTCCGGTTACATGGATTGTTTTTGTACTGCTTGAGTCAAAGTTATATGTGTGCCCATCACCCAGATAGTGTACACTGTACCT
>NW_012140537.1:1542-2813 GCF_000956105.1 Propithecus coquereli | reverse complement strand
AAGTTTCCTCAGCTTGTTATTGAGGAAACAAATAAAGGTTTTCTCAAATAGTGGGATGGCTAAACCCTCAAGGTGTTTCAGTTTCATGATGAAGATTCCACCAACTTCATTATTGCTAAAACATATTAAGCCTATTGTTTTGCCTCATAAATCCCTTGGGAATTAGCTTTGGCACTGGAAGCAAATGAATCAGTAAAAACTGATTCTGTATCTTCAACTCATCCAACGTGCAGTTTTGCTGAAGTTGAAATCAAAAGCTGAAATATGTACTTTATTTATTTTCTTTATTTCAGAATATCATGGGGGTACAAATGTTCCGGTTACATGGATTGTTTTTGTACTGCTTGAGTCAAAGTTATATGTGTGCCCATCACCCAGATAGTGTACACTGTACCTGTTAAGTACGATTTCACCCATCCCCTTCCCCTCTCCCACCTGCATGATTTCTGTTGAGTTTCACCTCCATCTGTGCACATGAGTGCTGATCAGTTAATTCCAATTTAATAGTGAGTACATGTGGTGTTTGTTTTTCCAATCTTGTGATACTTCACTTAGGAGGATGGTCTCCAGTTCTGAACAGATTGTTACAAAATGTATTAATTCATTTTTTTTATGGCTGAGCAGTACTCCATGGTGTACATATACCACATTTTATTAATCCACTCATGAAACGATGGCACTTAGGTTGATTCCACATCATTGTAATTGTGAATTATGCTGCAATAAACATTCCAGTGCAAGTGTCTTTTTAATAAAATGATTTTTTTCCCTTGGGTAAATACCGATTAGTGGGATTGCTTGATCAAATGGTAGGTCTAACTTTTAGTTCTTTGAGAAATCTCACGTCTATGGCCATACAACCCTGAACATGCCTGATCTCATTTGATCTCACAAGCTAAGCAGGGTCGGGCCTGATTAGTACTTGGATGGTGGGAGAAATCTCCATACTATTTCCCATAGAAGTTGCACTAGTTTGCAGTCCCACCAACAGTGTATAAATGTTCCTTTCTCTCTGCATCCGTGCCATCACCCGTTGTTCTGGGAATTTTTGATAAAAGCCATTCTCACTGGGATTAGGTGATATCTCAGTGTGATTTTGATTTGCATTTCTCTGACATTAGTGATGTTGAGCATTTTTTCATCTGTTTATTGGCCATTAGTCTATTTTCTTCTGAAAAGCTTCTGTTCAAGTCTTTTACCTACTTTTTAATGGGGTTGTTTGATTTTTTTCTTGCTGATTTGCTTGAGTTCTTTATAGATTCTGGTTATTA
>NW_012140537.1:0-861 GCF_000956105.1 Propithecus coquereli | reverse complement strand
ATGGAGAGACTTATATGTAATTAGAAGGCCTCAGCTTTCCCTCTGAGTGAAATGAGAAAGCCACTGGAGGGCTTTGAGTAGAGTAGTGATGTGATTGGGGATGTTTTAGAAGGATTTTGAAGGCTGCTCTGTGGAGCATGACTGCATTAGAGCAAAGGTGAGTCAGGTAAGCACTTAGAAGGTGATTATAATCATCCATCCAGGCAAGAGATGATGGTGTTCTCACATAGGGCTGGTAGAAGTGAAGGTGGTGAGAAGTGGTTTTATTTTAGAGATACTGTGAAAGTTGGGCCAGTGAGATTTTTTTTGAGGGGTTGGTCTTTGAATGAATGAACAAATAAATAAATAAATAAGTAAGAGTCAAGGATGATCCCAATGTTTTTGACTGAAAAACTAAAAGGAACGAGTCACCATCACCAGATAAAGAGGACGCTGTGATTGAAAACGCTGATTATAAAATTAATAAAGGACCACAAGGTGGGAACTGTGGTAGGGGAAATATATGTGTATATATATACAAAACCAGCCATTATTCCCTAGATTGTTTTCCTGTAATTGACTACTCTTACTCAGGAGTCATATAGCTGATGATCATAAAGATTCTTAGCTTTCTTCATTGTTCCTATAGTTAACATCACCCTTATGAAACCTAAGGCTAGTTTTTGAGAGATCTTCCAGGCCCTGCATTCCGGTGGCATGGCTGACCCATCCAGACCCGTGGCCTGTACCAAGGAACTGACTCAACTGGTCTTGCAACCCCCACCCAAGAACTGACTTAGCAAAAAAGACAATTTCTACACCCCTATGGTTCTGCTCCAAATCCAGCCAGTTAGAAGACCCAATTGCCTAGCCCTTTGCCCC
>NW_012140536.1:7045-9776 GCF_000956105.1 Propithecus coquereli | reverse complement strand
TAATTCTTCCATTTTTTGGTAGAGACGGGGTCTCATTCTTCCTCAGGCTGGTCTCGAACTCCTGACCTTGAGCGATCCACCCGCCTCGGCCTCCCAGAGTGCTAGGACTACAGGTGTGAGCCACTGCGCCCGGCCAGAAGAGGAGCATTTTTAACTGTTATCATTTCCTGCGATTCTAGAGTTCTCATCCCCATGATACTCTGAGTCAGTCAAGACTGCCAGTTGTTCCTGTCTCTCTGATGAAGTACCCTGGATGTAAAAGGGCATAACCAAGGATAAGCAATAGAATGAATGATGTAAAGCTGTGGTAGCAAGAAGAGAAATACAGTAGAAAATATGTAAGACTACAACTTAAAGCATCGAAGCTAAAAAAGCCCAGTTTGCAGGAAAATCAGCCATAGTCTCTTTACTCTGCGTTGTCCTCAAACAGAGCCCAGTTTTATATAGAATGTTCGTTGCAAAATGAGACACAAATAGGGCCGAGGATTAATTTTGAATTTCCTGGATCTGGCGGGCATAAATCAGGGCCTTCATGCTATTTTAACACTTTTTGAAAGCAAAGTCCTTATGAATAAATGGCAAACGTGGGTCAAGTAAAATCTAGAACTTGGAGTAAGGCTCCCTAATTATGAAATGGGCAGCACTCCGTACTGTTTTCTGATTGGCTGACATCAGTTTGAATGCAAAGCTTTATTTCACTGCAGAGTCCTGGCATACTTCACACGTTAAAATTCTAAGCTGTCTAAGTAGGTGTGAAACTAATTTTCTGTTTATTTTTTAAAACCCACCTATGATCATCTAGGACCATCCACTTCACTTTGGGAGGGCAGCACCCGGTTGTAGGTAGGCCCTGGGAGACAATTAAAGGAGAGGATAATTTTTTAAATGCCTTAAACCAGAATATTTATAGCTTCCTGGAATAGTTGTAACTACTTATCCATTTTTCCAGCCACAACTTTTCTTAATAAGAAGGGCTTTGAAAAACCTGCTAAATCTGGGCATAAAAGGAAACAGAAGTTTTCCTAGAGCAGTGGAATTTTTTAAAGTCACATAGTAACGTTATTGATGAAATCAGGAAGAGAGTACTTTCAGATCAGACTTAAGGGAGGTTATTTACAAAACACAGGCTTTTCTCAGCACACCCGGCCCATTCTGCGAGATTTCCTGCGGTACGAAGGCACAGGCTATGACTGATTTTTAATAAAGTCAGATCGTCTTATGGACCCTTCTTCCATGGGGAATGTTAAATGGTGGCTCTGAATGAGTCAGTTACTAGCAACCAGTTCATTCAGAACCACCAGAAAGACTATGTGCAGAGGTCATTTGGCAATTGAAAAAGAAAAAAGATTAATAAAGTCAGATTTATTAGCAGTTAAATTGAAAAAAAGTATGCATATTTTTCTGCTTGATAGAATGTATCTTTCTTGGATTAGTCTCATAAGAGCACTTTCTTGTTTATGAAGATCTATTCTGATAAAATCTAGTTTTAAAATTTAGTGCTTCGTTGAGCCATGGACAATCTAGTGTATATTTTGGAAGAGTACATTTACGCTGATCATAAAAAACAGATAATTTGGTTCCTTTCCCCTACTTCCCCCCTGCCCCATTAAGATTTTAACTGTACTTTGTTGCAAGAGCAGGGCCTATAATTCCAAATATGCTCCTTAGAAGAACAATGACCAAGAGCAGGGCCTATAATTCCAAATATGCTCCTTAGAAGAACAATGACCAAGAGCAGGGCCTATAATTCCAAATATGCTCCTTAGAAGAACAATGACCAAGAGTAGTTGCAAGAGCAGGGCCTCTAATTCCAAATATGCTCCTTAGAAGAACGATGACCAAGAGTTCCATTTATCCTGTTCTATCTCATGAGCTCTTCCTTCTTTAAAAAATTAACTGAGTAAAATAATTCGGAATATTGTAAAATGTTGCAGACTAAAATCTCCCTCTCCAAATTAGTGACCTTCTACTCCAAAGGCCACTATTCTCTTACTATATCTCCTTCAGTTGGGGCCTTTGACCAGAAATTGACAAGGAAAATGTTGAGTGCAGTCTATGCCTTTTGGTTGTATCCTCTTTCCATAGCTAAGCCTGACCAGGGTTTTGTAGCTAGGTTTCATTGGTCCTGAAATCCTGAGGAGAAACTGGGAGTCCAGCAGGTTATGCAGAACAGACAGACGGATCAGAAGCATCAGGTTTGAATGTGAAAAGTATGCATCATAGCTAAATAATGAAGCCAATCTCACAGTGAGGGCATAGTATTAAATGCAAATCCCTTTTTTCTTTCAGCAAATATTATGGGACATTTACTTTATGCACGTTATTATAGAGCATTAAGGAAAATGCAAAGATGTATAAGATGCAAGACTTTCCTTCAAGAATAGTTGAAGGAAAGCTTTCTGTTTCAAGAACAGTATGTAAGATGATACATAAGCACCAATAACTAAAAAAAAAAAAAGAAAAAAGCTATAAAATAGCATATGAGTAACACAGGAAAGGAAAAGAAATATGAGATTTAGGAAGGTTCATTTTGAGCTAAGGAAACCTGAGTGGGATGGCTGGTATCCATGTGAGGATGCTGAATGTCAGAGAAACCAAGCTGAAATGTAGAAGAATGGATGTGTAACAAAAAGAACACTAAAAGTAGCTCCATTATTGTGAGGCCTGATCTCCCAATTACCCTCAGAGACCTTTGGGACAGATGCTCTGCTTCTCATAACCAAGAAGAGAC
>NW_012140536.1:0-2756 GCF_000956105.1 Propithecus coquereli | reverse complement strand
GCTGCCAATTAGGGGATTTAGCCTCAGAAACTCTCCTCGATGTAAAAATAATAATAAAAAAAGACATTTCAAGAAATGTTCCCAATAGAATCTCAATATGTATGCTGACACATAAGTATTCAAAATGATGGGCATCAAACCAAACCATCAGTAAGAAAGAATTGTGGAGTGGCCAGTAGTTTTTTTTTATAACATACACACTCAATAATTTCTAGGCTGCATTTTGCATTTCATGTTAAAGAAGGCCCCACCTGAAACCCTTCTTAAAAATGAACCATCTTAAAAGCACACCATCTCTTGGCATCATGACTCTTAATTCTGATTTGGGCAAATGGGCTTTTTTCCACTGTATTCTGCCTTTACTAATGACTGAGAAGGGGATTTTATAGTTTATGAAGGGTGGGCATCTGACAGGTTTGCTGCCAATTAGGGGATTTAGCCTCAGAAACTCTCCTCGATGTAAAAATAATAATAATAAAAAAAGACATTTCAAGTCTCTAACAAATGGTGACAGTCACAGCCCAGGGGCAGAGTGTCAAATTGGTCATTGTAGTTGTTGGCATCTACTTTAGGCTTCTTGGAGAAGTTCACAATAAGCTCAAAAGTACAAAAAGCTGGAAGATTTATTTTGGATGACTCAAGCACTCCTTTATTTAAGATCAGTGCTTTCAATTTCCAACAGTAGTTGAAGGTAAAAGGGCCCTTGTTGAATCTATTTTCTGCTTCTTTTCCAGGTTTGAAAATCAACACTATCTTACGTATACAGGAAACCTACACAAAGGCGTTGACCCCAACTGCCCAGAATGATTGGCTAAATTTTTGCAGATGGCTCTTAATGAATCTACATGTAAAATCCTGATATTGGATCCAGAAAGATCACATGTAAAGGATGGATGGAGAAGATGATTTAGCATTGACATATTTAAAAAAAAAAGATAAACCTTCTTTTTTCATTTTATGCTCATCATAAGTGCAATATGATTCACCATTTTTTGGAAACCCTCTTCCCAAGACTGTTTTACCCTTAGCCAATTCAAGAGAGGCACTGTTTCATAAATGGGGAGGTAAAAGTTCAGCTGGTCAGGGTTCTTGGAGAATTGTGCTTGGTTTGGGGCTTGCAAGGATGCGTGCAACACTCAGAGACAATGAGCCAGACAACTCAAAACCATGTCATAAACAGATGATTGAAAGCACCAAGATCAAGGGGGAAAATTGAAGCCAAAAGTATGTGATAGCACCATTCAAATATTATAAGGAATAACTGAAATAGTGATTGTAAGTCATATTTCATTAGTACTGACCATGTCCCAGAACTGCTTTTACAAAGGTCATCTAATTTAATATTCACAACCATATTATGAGGTAAATATAATTTTTATCAACCTCACTATAGGAATGAGGTGGGCAAATAGGCACTGAACAGTTAATTGCTCAAGTTCTTTTAGGTAAGTGATAAGTATCAGAAGTGTGATTTTCTTTTGTAAAGATTTTTTTATATAGGACTCCAACATACATTCATAAAAAGTGCAGAGATCACAAGTATACAACTTGGAGATTTTTATAATGTGAACAGATATAATCGAATCACAGTTCCTCTAGGAATGAACCTCATCCCAAGGAACTGCCACAGGCAAGCAAAGACAATCTGATAATTGAAGAATGGAGACCTATTAAACTTCACTTCCGTAGCCAGCTAAATGGGGTTCTCATTTAAAAATGAAGTAGTACATCACACACACCTTTTTCAACCTTTGTCGTCCTTAATGAAAATCAAAATCAGTTAAGCAAGAAAATTTAGCTAAAATTTGTTATTGAATATTTGAAGTCAGAGATTCAGGTAATAATGATCAGGCTCTTGCTTTGTCTCTAGTTTCAAAGGGGGACAAAAATCAAGTCATACATTTCCTTTGGTATTCTACTGAGTTATCTTCTTTTATTGTGCCCTGTAGAAATGTAAAGGAAGCTGAAGAGTTGGCCCATAATCATGATAACTTTGCAAGAACTGAATTAGCCATATTACTGGTTGCCTTAAAAATATCTCCTGTTAGAGAACTGGATTCTCAACTATATATTGGATGTCTATAGTTAATGAGGAAGGAACCAAATACTGTGCTTGCAAAACTGTTATAAAGCAATTTCTTTCTTACTGATGGTTTGGTTTGATGCCCATCATTTTGAATACTTATGTGTCAGCATACATATTGATCTTTTGGACAAAATACAGAATTTACCTGGAAAACAACATGGATCTTGGTACCATGGTGCTATTTCAGCTGATGGTACAGCTTCACTGTTGTCTATCATTAAGCTATAACACAAATGCTAAAATTGTCTACTTTTTCCCATGGAAAATCATCAATAACAGATCTCTCAGGGAGTTAGAGCATATTTAATTTATTTGGCTTCTTTTTCTTTTAAATTAATACTAGCACACTCTTAGTGCTTACTATGTGTTGAACATTGTTTTGTACACTGTGTGTATATAAACTAATTTAATTCTCAAAGCAATCCATGAGAGAAGTAAGTACAATTATTATTCCTATTCTATAGATGAGATAATCAGACTCAGAGAAGTTAAGTAATTTGAAAAACATTACACAAATCAAGGAGCTAGTAAATGGATGGTCTGGAATTAAATATATGTAAATGTATCATAGACCACAGTAAACATTTGTAAATGTTCTGTAAAAAAATAGAATTAAATAAAGTTTCTACTCTCAACTATTTCTTTCTTTCCAGTTCCCCTTGCTAGAGGT
>NW_012140535.1:3771-4512 GCF_000956105.1 Propithecus coquereli | reverse complement strand
CCCCATGTTCAGAAGTCCTCATCTGCAGTCCTTGTGCAATCAAGATGTTAGTAACATTGTAGGAAAGACACTCCTTACTCATTATTAGTCTAATTCCCTTTTATTCATCATGCCACTCTCATTTGTGGCTAGTCCTCATAAAAATGAATATTTCATTTTTAGCAAGGATGTGACCCTTCTCTAGTGTCCAGTGACATGGAGAATTTTGACTATTATAATGGTTTATTCTAGGATAGTACTGAGAGAGGTCTGGTGCAAATCAAACTTTGAGAACCATCTTTATTTTTTAGTAGTCTCTTTTTTTTTATTGCAGAGTATTACAGGGGTACAAACGTTTTGGTTACATGAATTGCTTTTGTGCCATTTGAGTCAAAGTTATAAGTGTGTCCATCACCAAGATAGCGTGTATTGTACCCGTTAGGTGTGAATTTACCTGTCTCCTCCTCCCCTTCCACCTGCTTGGTTTCTGCTGAGTTTTACTACCATGTGTGCACAGGAGTGTTGATCAATTAGTTCCAGTTTAGTAGTGAGTACAGGTGGTGTTTGTTTTTCCATTGTTGCTATACTTCGCTTGGAATAGTAGTCTCTTTGAATATGCTGTTTTAAAATAAAAAGCAACCAGATCCCAGCCTTATATAATTCCTCCTAATTGTAGCATGTCATATCTCATAATTTCTAGAGGAAAAGAAATTTATTGATTAACTACTTTCAAAATAAATAAATATCCATATACATACACTT
>NW_012140535.1:0-931 GCF_000956105.1 Propithecus coquereli | reverse complement strand
TAACAGAAAGTGCCCAAATCCTTCCCACACCCACAGTTTTTCCTATTAACATTTTGCATTGGTTCATTGGTACATTTTTTATAATTGATGAACTAATATTAATACATTAGTATTAACTAAAGTCTATAGTTTATATTAAGGTTTACTCTTTGTGTTATACAATTCTAAGGGTTTTACCAAATAATATCATGTATCTACCATGGCATTATTATGCAAAATATTAATAGTTTAGTTTCACTGTCCTAAAAATCCCATGTGCCCCACCTAATTCATCCCATTCCTACCTCTACTCCCCAGACCCTGGCAACACTAATCGTTTTACTCTCTCCATAGGTTTGCCTTTTCTAGAATGCCATATAATTATAATAGAATCATACAATATGTAGCTCTTTCAGTCTGGCTTCTTTAACTTAGCAACATACATTTTCAGTTTCCTCCATGTCTTTTCATGACTGGGTAGCTCATTTCTTTTTATGGGTAAATAGTACGTTCTTGTGTGAATGAGTATCAAAATATGTTTATCCACTGGCCCATCGAAGGACATTTTGTTTGCCTCCAAGTTTTGGCAATTATAAATAAAGCTGCTATAAACATTGATGCACAGGTTTTTGTGTGGACATAAGTTTTTAACTCATTGGGATAAATACCAAACAACCTTATTGCTGGATCATCATTGAATTTTTTGGATCCTTGAGAATGACACAATTTTGTTTGAGAAAATTTCATTGCTAACTAGAATCAGATGCTAAAGAAAATGTAATTTTAAAATGAAATGTTTGGTTTGATAAAATAATTTTCAGATATCATAAGTAATTTGGCTTTGAATTAAGTATAATTTCTATAAAAATGTCTATTTTCAATCATAACTGAAGGATATGATCTAGTCTGAGATTATATTTTCCTATAAATATCAATGCTTTGTTTATTATGT
>NW_012140534.1:2546-3535 GCF_000956105.1 Propithecus coquereli | reverse complement strand
TTACATTATCACGATCATGTAAATATTGGTCACATCTGATCTCTATAATGTCCTGAAATCATATAATATGAGAGTGATTAGATGTTTATATTATCCGTAGAGAACAACAGCATGTGTTGGAAAGGTTCTCTTTTTTCCTATTCCTATCATTACATCTTTTTAAATTTTTAATATACTGCTTGGTATAGTCAATGACATTTAATGTGTATTTTTTTGTTGTTGTTATTTTGGAGGCATCCTTCCTGGAATCCTCCCTCTGTCTCCTCCGGTCTAGTTATCACTAGAATGGAAATGACTTTCCTCTTCATGCTGGAATTTCCTTTCTCCTCTCTCCTATATGGGATCTCTATTGCATAGATCCTATTATCTCTTTCTTTCTTTAAATCCCTCAGTATCTCATTTTGCAGGAGCATATTCCCAGTAGCATCATGATAAAGGGTCCCTGTGAGGTAAAAATTATTGTGAATTGAAGGAGAATATCTAATTTTTTATAGAATTCTAAATTGGAAATCACTTTCCCTAGGAATTTCTAGGGCAATTATTCCATGTTCCAACTTTGCCTTCTGAGAAAGTCCGTGACATTCTAATGCTCATCCATTGTATTTGACTTTCCTTTATTTATTTTTTAGTTCATTTTATCTCTTTCAGGAAGCTTTTAGATTCCTTCTTTTTAGATTCTAAAATATCAGGATGAGATACCTTGATGATGTAGGTCTTCATTCATTGTGCTGGACTCTCTGGGATATTTTTAGGCTGAAAATTCATGTACTTAGTAACAGAGAATTTTCTTGTGTTATTTCTTCCATAATTGCCTATTTTATATTTTCTTTGTTCTGACTTTTTGGAATTCTCTAACTCTGTTCTCATTTTACAGTTCTTAATAGTGGGATGTTACGTTTCCTAAACTAAGCCTGCTATTTTCTTTTCTATACTTTCCAATCTGCCATCATGTCATCTCCTTATTGTAATTTGCAGAATTTTATTATTTT
>NW_012140534.1:0-613 GCF_000956105.1 Propithecus coquereli | reverse complement strand
AACACTAAACAAACACAACTTAAGAAAACCAAAATAAAATGTGAGCACTTGAGGATATGCAATTAGAGTAATTTCTAAGAGGGCACTGAGGGTCAAATGGAACCCATAGGAGCACCGTGGTCATTGGACAAATAGGCAGCTCTCTGTCAGGGGTGAAAAATAAAGCCGGGGCTCAGAACTCTGTGGGTATGCAGAGGGCTAGACCTATCCCCAAGAGTGTTAGACATTGTGATGGACAAAGAGAAGCAGATTCATTTAGACTCCTCTAAGTAATTTAGAGTACATCTAATGAAGCAGAGAGATGCAGGCCTGCATGGGATTAATCCTATAGGGACAGACACAGTTTAAGATAACACAGGTACAGCGGAAAAGGGATAGGACAGACAGTACTTGCTGAGTGATTGAAAATCAGGTGTGCTACATGACTCTGTAACAAATGACAGGAGGCTAGCTATCATGGATCGATGTTAAATATATACTCTCAAATTATCTCTAACAAGTACTAAAATTTCTTAATATTATTTACAATAAAGCCAGAAAACTAAGCACATTTGTGGTGCTTTATATGATGAAGATCCTACATAAGTAATATCAGTGGTTGGAATTGTGAAAG
>NW_012140533.1:11057-11840 GCF_000956105.1 Propithecus coquereli | reverse complement strand
CAGACTGGGGTATTGTTATGGCAGCCCTAGCAAATGAATACGCCCTCTGAAAACCTCTGGGCAATACATTATCCATCCTCTTAACATCAAAGTTTACCATCACAGCGGTTCTCCAACTGCAGTGGGCACCCAAATTACCCGGAGAGCTGTTGAAAATGCAGGTTCCTGGACCTCACACTGCAACCGTGAAGCCAGACTCGCTGACATCTTGAAGCAGAAATACCCTTTAAGAAACACCCTTCTGCACCTGAGTTCCATGAGGACAGGGGCTATGTCAGTCTTGCATCCCCCTGTTCCCTGCACCAGCCTAGCACTCGGCTCAGGGTGGGCTCACAATAAATATGAACAAATGGGTCTTGGAGTAGAAGGTTTTCCAAGTTCCATCCTTAAATATAAGTTGCATGGGGGCAATTTCTTCAACTTGTCCCCAACAATATTTCAAACACCCATAATTGTCCTTGACAGGTGGTAGGCACTCAATAAAGAATTGTCGAATGATGGATCTTGTAAGACACCCTAGAGAACTCTGTGTTAGTGAAATTTCACTGCCAAGAGCGAAGCCATTTTAACTTACACACTGGCCCTTGAAATTGTTTTATTACATTGATTGTAGCATTTAATTATTTTACAGTTTGATTTTAGATATTTGGAAAATACAGGCATTGAAAGAGAAAGTTAAAGTCTTCTGAAATCCCAACCCTAAGATATAACTATGGTGAAAATAT
Source organism: Propithecus coquereli (assembly GCF_000956105.1). NCBI lineage: Eukaryota > Metazoa > Chordata > Mammalia > Primates > Indriidae > Propithecus > Propithecus coquereli. Next base: position 11,115 of record NW_012140533.1, on the reverse strand, counting down.
TGGTTCATTTTCTTCATTCATAAAAATATATACTTAGATAAATTCAAAAGACATGTAA
>NW_012140533.1:0-422 GCF_000956105.1 Propithecus coquereli | reverse complement strand
ATGGAACAGTCACTTTGAAAGCAGTTTGGCAGCTCCTCAAAATGAGTTATCATATGACCTGGCAATTCCACTCCTAGGAATATACCGAAAAGAATTGAAAGCATATAGGACCACACAAAAACCTGTACAAAGATGTTCGTAGTGGCTTTATTCATAATAGCCAAAAAGTAGAAACTATGCAAGTGAAAGAGTAAACGAATGTGGCATATTCATACCACAGACTATTACTTGGCAACAAAAAGGAATCAAGTCCTGATATAGGCTACAACGCAGATGAACCTTGAAAAGATTACGTTAAGGTAAAGAAGCCAGGCAGTAAAGGCCACATGTTGTATGATGCCATTTATGTGAAATGTCAGGAATAAGCAAACCCATAGAAACAGAAAGTAGATTAGTATACTAATTGCCTGAGATTGGGAGTG
>NW_012140532.1:3562-4259 GCF_000956105.1 Propithecus coquereli | reverse complement strand
TCACCCTCAGAACCACCTTCATATCACCATGGTCACCATCTCTGCCTTCAGAGTCTCCTGGCCAGGAAGGGAGAGTGAAGCAGGGTTTGCACCCGGCCATCCGCCGCTGAGCCCGGACCCCCTGCAACCCGGGATGCAGGTTGTGTGTGCGCAGGGCTGGCCTGGGGAGCTCCAGCTTCCAGTCCACCCAGCATGGCCCAGAAAGGCCCTGGGGTAGGAACCAGTAGCTGCTGTTTCAGGGAGCCCTGGAGCCTCCCCTCGCCTTCTTCCTTTTATTAAAGTCCCAGCTCTGCTCTGCTCTTGCTGGGCCTCCTGGGACAAGCCACGTAACTTTCCCAAATGTCACCCTTCCATCTAGGGAAGGAGCCAGGCTGCCTCCCTCAGTGAGCGCTGTGGGCAGTTGACAAGGTCATAGTGCAAATTGTCTGTGATTAGTGAGGGCTCAGTGTCCCCGTTTCCGCCCCTTCTCCTCCTCCTCCGGCCTCACTCTGCCTGCTTTCCCGATGGCAAATTTCAAGGCAAGACATTGGTGAGAAGCCGCAAAGCTCAGCCGAGCCCTTGGGCAGGGCAGACCTGGCTCTTGAGGCCCTAAAGCTCACAGAGTCAGTCCTGGCTGGCGGCACATTCCTGCATGACACGGGAGTCGCCCTGGCTGAGAAAGCCGCGGTGGCCGAGCTAGTCTGGGCCTGGGGACAGT
>NW_012140532.1:0-402 GCF_000956105.1 Propithecus coquereli | reverse complement strand
CCCCCGAACCTCAGCCTGTTCTTTTCTGAAATGAGTTTACCAATCAGAGCCCTTGCCTGGAATGGCTGCAGGGGTGAAGGGGCCCACGTGTCTGGGAGGAGGTCAGTCCAGGGAGCGGAGCTGCTGCCGCCGATGGTGATGGTGGTGATGATGATGATGATGATGATGGTGATGGTGATGATGATGATGGTGATGATGGTGATGGTGATCGATGGTGGTGATGGTCCAGCAGGGAGCTGCTGCTACCACTGACTGAGCTCAAGGGACAGTGGGGAACAGACACATCTCGATTCTGCCACACACCTCGTGCTGTCCCAGATGCCTGTCTGGATGCCTGCGTCTCAGGGCTGTTACTCCAGCTGTGGGACCCCAGCAGTGGGAGCTACCCCAAGAAACCCACAC
>NW_012140531.1:12160-12943 GCF_000956105.1 Propithecus coquereli | reverse complement strand
GATGCAATAAATAGAAGTTTTCATCATAAAACCATCCCTTTTGAGAAGATAAATTATTTATATAACACCACCAATTCGTAGAGATATAACAAAGCTTACAGTGTCAGTCTTTCCTCATTCTTGTCCTGTTTGGTTTTTTTTCTTGTTACTCAATTAGTCACTAAGACTCTCCATAAATATATTTAAGCACAAATAAGACCATTGAATCTCTGGCCACTCTGATTGGCAGTAAGCCCAAGAAGAGGTAATCCTGAGTCTTCAACTAGCTTGAATATGATCATGGCTCAGTGATAACATAAACCAACATCTGATAGGCCTTATTCTTTAGGTGAGTCCTTTTACACTCTCTGGAATCCAGAAGTAAAATCCCCCACAGCAAGGACAATGCTAACCTTTTAAGCTGTAATGTGTTGCTCCTATATTGTTTTGGACATGTTTAAAAATACCAAAGTATCTTGAGCAGATCTAAATTAATTTTAATATGGCATACAACAGCAAAAATAGAATCATTAACTACATATAATTAAAAAGATAAGTGCAAACTGAGATGAAAATGTGATGTTTCTGTTACTGAGAAGGCAGGTCTAGACTGCTGTTAGGTAGAGGGGCTAAGGCAAATTCTAATTTTCACAGTAATATACAAAGACCCTTGTACCCAAAGCAGTGTAAGTTCCTCCAAATAATATTTCTCCAAAATAATGTTTTGGAGTCATGAATGAACCAGAGAAAATCCATGTTTATGTGTGGTGTGTTTTGAATATTCAGTTTCTCAGAGTATTGTTT
>NW_012140531.1:0-420 GCF_000956105.1 Propithecus coquereli | reverse complement strand
GTGTTGGACTTTGTCAAATGCTTTTCTGCATCTATCGAGACTTTGTTTTTTAAGTGCCTGAGTAACCTAGGGAAATCAGAAATTATTTTGAGACTTCATAGGATAGTCTGATTGAGAAGGAAGTAAAAATAAAGAAAATAAGAGATATGAGGGAAAGGATAGTCAGGTCCATGGCAATGTGATTAAACCCCTGGTACATTTTAGCCTATAGCCACATACAACCCAAAGAGTCACGACTAATACAAAATATCTTCATCATGGCACTACTAGATTTAAAAAAATGTTTAGGAATCAATTCTATACCAACACATTTTATCAGACATTTGTGCTCTTTTAACATTTTAATAGTGTTAACTTTTATTTAAACATAATTGGATAAGGACGTTCATCATGTAAAAAAAAAATACACCATCCTTCGGT
>NW_012140530.1:11567-11869 GCF_000956105.1 Propithecus coquereli | reverse complement strand
CTGAGCTCCGGTGATCCTCCCACCTCGGCCTCCCAGAGCGTTAGGATTACAGGCGTGAGCCACCGCCCCTGGCCCAGAAGTGTCTTTAACTTCTTTTATTCCTATAAGCATCTTCCTTACCATGGATTAAATGCAGATAAAAAGTAAAATGAAGTTCTTTGGGGTTTTTTTAAACATTTTTCCATTCCAAAAATAATATACTTCATTCCAGAAAAATTTTTAAAAGAACGAGAAATGAAAATATAACAAAAAGCATATTTCCACAACCTAAAAACAATCACAAAATATTTTTGACATTTTTT
>NW_012140530.1:0-772 GCF_000956105.1 Propithecus coquereli | reverse complement strand
AAAAAAAAAAAAAAAAATCAAATCCCTGGTCAGCAAATAAGCACTGGTACAAATGTTCTTCCCTGCCGGTCACAATATTATTAGGGCAGGATTACCAGACAAGCTCATTTCCAGGATCTTTATAGCCGGCATGATGCATAGTTAGCAGTCAACTGGGAGCAGCAAACAGAATATTTGTAATTTAGAGGTGATCAGTGGGCACATCCATACAGCAAAGAGACAGATAAAAAGATAAATCAGGAACTGATCTTTGAACTGGAAACTATAGAACGTTAGAGCTAGAAAGGGTCTTTCTGATCATCTAGCTGTTCTGGTGGTTTTTAAAATGCTAAAAAAACACACCAGAACCTTTTTAAAAATATTAATAAAATCTTATGCAAGCTCTCCCCCTGCAAAACAAGGAAAAGGGGAGCTGCTCTGAGTAGGGTGGGGGAGATGAGGGCGCAGCCTCAGCCTCTGAGCCTCCATCTTAGGTCTCCATCGGTAGCCCAGAGATGTGTGCAGGAAATCCTGAGGCCCCACTGATCACAGTTTGGAAACCTCTGGTCTAGTCCATCCCACACACTGTACAAATGAGGAAACTTAGACACAGAGAGGGAAAGTGACTGGTCGAAGGACACCCAGCAGAATTGGGACTAGAGTGCAAACCTCTTGATTTTAAGTTCCTTGCTCTCTCTTGAAAACCATCTTCCCTTTCTTTAAAGATAAAGTTACCTGTGAAATAGCTCATTAAAGTAAATGGGAAAGCCTGAGGCACGGCATTTTTTCATCT
>NW_012140529.1:6462-6779 GCF_000956105.1 Propithecus coquereli | reverse complement strand
CAGAATACCTGAGACTGGATAATTTATAAAGAATTTATAGTTCTGGGGGCTGGTAGGTCAAGGGGCCCACATATGGTGAGGACCTTTTTGTTCACCATCTTACTGTGGAAGGCAGAAAGGCAAAAGAGCATGCAAGTGTAGGGGAGTAATGAAGGGGACTGAACTGATCCTTTTACCAGGAACCACTCCTGTGATAACTCACCCACTCTTGCAATGATGGCATTAGTCCATTTGTGAGAGCAGTGCCCTCATGACCTAATCACCACTTAAAGGTCCTACATCTTAACACTGTTGCCTTGGGGATTAAGTTTCCAACA
>NW_012140529.1:0-1124 GCF_000956105.1 Propithecus coquereli | reverse complement strand
TCCTTGAGCCTTGATGTGTTAGTTTCTGTGACTGCAGTAACAAATTACCATAAACTGGTGGCTTAAAACAACAGAAATTTATTCTTACATAATTATGGAGGCTAAAAGTCCAAAATCAAGGTGTTAGCAGAGCTCTGCTTCTCTGAAGACTCTAGGGAAGAATCCTTCCTTTCCTCTTCCTAGCCTTTGTTGGTTGCTGATAATCCTTGGCATTCCTTGGCAAGTAGCTGCATCACTCCAGTTTCTCCCTCTGTCTTCACAAGGCTGTCTTCCTTCTGTGTGTATGTGCCCAAATTTCCCTCTTCTATAAAGAAACCAGTCATTGGCTTTAGGGCCCACTGTAATCCAATATGAGCTCATCTTAACTTGATTATATCTGCAAAAACCGTATTTCCAAATAAATTTGGGGGGAGATGCTGTCCAACCCAGTACACTTTGTGTCAAGGTTTTACTAGCCTTAGACGCATCTTTGGCATCAAGAAATTACAAAAAGATTCATAACTTCTGATCTTTAATCACAAGTAACCCTTGGAGGTATTATAAAAACCCAGAGCACTATATTGCTTCTTGTATTCTATCTTGAGAAACATACAGTGATGATGAATAATTCACATATTTAACTAACTTTTATGACCTTAAAACCTTAGAACTTAACTTTCGTGACGTAAAAACATAACCCAGTTCGTTTTACCATCTCATATAAGTTTCATAACAACAAATACTTTTATTGATGCTTACTAAGGTTATAAAAGGTTAATAACAAACAGAATAACGTAAACCTCCTCAAGCTAGCAAGTAAACGCATTCTTATTCTTTGATTCACTGTAGAATGATATGAGTGTTCAAGTATCTACATATGCTTTTTTCTTTGCTACTGAGCATAACGGTTCCTGTACAGCCTTGGATCTATGAATATATGTACTATACTTTGTAAAAAATTTTAAATGGTTTTCCAGGTAAGTTTAGCTGTGTATAAATGTTGGTTTCCCCTTTTTGCACATGTTAGAACTTTATGTAAGATATAACTATACTTATATAAATTAGTATGAATGTGGGGAAAAAATTGTACACATTATCTTTATTCCAGGGCTTTAAACTACCATTAATTCAGTATTATGGGTAGA
>NW_012140528.1:1384-2560 GCF_000956105.1 Propithecus coquereli | reverse complement strand
AGTGGCTGGGACTACAGGCATGAGCCACCATGCCCGGCTAATTTTTTTTTGTACATATTTTTAGCTGTCCGATTAATTTCTTTCTATTTTTTAGTAGAGACAGGGTCTCGCTCTTCTCAGGCTGGTTTCGAACTCCTGAGCTCAAACGATCCGCCCCTCTCGGCCTCCCAGAGAGCTAGGATTACAGGCGTGAGCCACCGCACCTGGCCTAACTAATTTTTTTGAACCAATCATTTATCTAGAAATTATGCTCATACTAGCTTATTACATATATGTTATATGTAATACAACACTTCTAGCTTTCAGAGTAATTTCATATATACTTTACTTCATTAAGGAACAGAAAGAATCTTATGAAAAGCCTAAAAGTACTAGGAACTATTACAAAAGAATCATGTGATCTCTTTTTCCTGTATCCCTTTATTAGAAACAGAAAGTTATGCTGGGATCAACTCACATTAATTGTATACAAACCCAGGAACTATAATAAAGACATAAATCTGATTTTGGCCTGAGCCATACTGTCCCTTCAGGTTTTCCTTGTACGGCCAGTAGCCATCTTGTCTCTCTCTCCCTTTCACTCTGGGCAAAGAGAAATAACGTGATTAAAGAGATACAGCCTGGACAAGAGTCAGGAGACACCAGTTCTTAGGTGTGGAAGGGTCTAAATCCAGACATTTGTGGACCATCTATTACTATGCTATAAAGCAAGTAGCTAACCCTGTCCCTTATGCAATAGGAGGGGAAAATGTTAATAACATGATGTGGTTTTACTTGAAAAAGTTGCCTACTATGGGCTAAACACCTTGCATCCAGTCATATTTAAATCCAATTTGGTTCTCACCTTGTAAGTAAGGTAAGCTCATTAACTCCACTTTGTTGAAGAAACAGACGCTCAGAGCAGTATGGTCAAACAGCTAGTAAGCAGCAATTGCAGGAATGGGACCAAGTTCTGTCCGAATTTAATTCCTATGGTCTTTTCATGCTCCATTAGGAAAGGTCTAAAATCACCTGACCCTAACCTATATTTAGCTGAAAAAAGATCAAGAAACGGAAAGCAGCATTCATCCATTTAACAAATCTTTACTGAGCATACATTATGTGCATATGGTTTCCTAGGCATTGAGGATTCCACAGAAAACAAGACAGATACTATCTGTATTTAACAACAGGAAG
>NW_012140528.1:0-1334 GCF_000956105.1 Propithecus coquereli | reverse complement strand
CAAGATAGAAAGTATGAATAGCTCATGGCAAAAGGCTCATCTCTCCTGGGAAAACAATATTGAGTACATAATCTGCACCGAAAGTTGTTGAAATAACTCTTACAAATGAAGGGCAGCATAATTTTATTATCTCAACTTATAAAAGTTACTCATCATTGGATTTAAGAAACAAAAGAAGCTATAGATTCATTTTTAAAAGAGTTAAGAGTATGAATTTTGCCATGGTATAATTTTAGCAATATCATTTTTTAATGTTCATGTTTCAACAATTCTATTTTACCACTGAACACTTTATTTATTTAACTAGATTGCATTTAACCTTACATCCTGTCTACGGGGTATATCCGGCTCTCGGGACCTCTATGGAGCAAAGTCTCCGCACAGCCGGACAACTACTTACCACTGTCCCCCCCAAAAATAACCACCACCAGGAAATCTGATGACATTACTCAGTGAGCGTACGTCAGCAGTGGGTCCTCAAACAGTAAACAGCTTCCCAACTGCTCTGGATAAGGGGACTGGAATTACTGAAAATCTTGTATCCATCCTTTCTTTGTGTATGAAAATCAGAACCAAATTGAGCTAATGCTTCAGGCCACAGCCCTCTTAATGATAATTTATTTTTCACATTAATATTTAGAAGGGAATATTCATTTTCAAATCAATTTTAATAACACAGCTTTGATTTAATCTTTCAGCTTTAAAAGCAACTGACATTTTTAGGTAATACAGAAACAACACTATGTTCAAGGGCTGATACCAGTAATTATACAAGTTGTTGAGTTTAGTCCTTTGGATTTTTAAATATTTGTGAATTTATTAAGATTTGTTGTTTTAAAAAGATTGTAAAATTAGGATATCAGATAATAGGATGATGTCTATTTGCATTTTACTATTTTAAAGTAATTTTTTTGGTAAATATGGTTGACAGATATATGAAATAAATTATTATTAGAAGCTTTCTTTTGTTTGCCTAGCTGACCTAACATCATTTAGATGTGATACTAGAAGGCAACGTTATTATGTTATGAATCTTGATTGTATGTACGAGGTGGGAAAAGAAAGATATAATTTCAACCTATTTAAAATTTCTACTCCCCCAGACACTCCCCATCTCTTGTCTGCTTTGTTTTTTACTCTTAACTCTCAATCACGATTTGGTACACTACATATTTTATTATTCATCTTCTTTTCTGTCTGCCCCTCCCACTAGAATGTACTTTTATAATGACAGAGATTCATGTGCTTTATTTATTGCAACACCCAAAACAGTGCCTGGCACACGGTAAGGAGGCATTCAAAAAATATTTTGGAATGAATGTTAACTCAACGGC
>NW_012140527.1:1904-2846 GCF_000956105.1 Propithecus coquereli | reverse complement strand
TGGGTTTTCTTTTTACTTTCTCAATAGTGTCCTTTGAAGCACAATTTTTTTTTAGTTTTGATGAAGTCCAAATTATGTAGTTTTCCTTTGGTTACTTGTGCTTTACATGTCATACCAAAGAAACTCTTGCCTAATTTAATGTCATTAAGATATACATCTGTTTTTTTTCTAAGAATTTTATTGTTTTAGCTCTTACATTTAGGTATTTGATCCATTTCAACTTAATTTTTGTTTATGGTGTGAGGTAGGGATCCAAATTTATTTTATTTTCTTATATCATAAGCTTGTTATTTGAGCAAGATTACAGAATAGAATATCCCCCAGTAACACTCCTCCTACAAAAATGTAACTAACAACTATTCAAAGACAAGAATACAACCCTGAATACATGAGAATTTGGTAAGAGAAGTGGAGAAACCCCCTGGATCTACAGAATTGAGAGAAGCCGCAGCTGGTAAGAGACAGTTATTTCAGACTGTGCTACTCCCTCCCCCAAGCTGGCATAACACCACTCACAGAGAATTTCTCTAGACTCACGGTTGCCAAGATGAGAAGAGGAAATTGGAGGCGGACATTTGATCTCTCCACCAGTCTGGGAATCTTCATGGGAAATCTAGTCCAGTTCCATCCCATTGGAATCACTGAGAGTGCCAGAAAGGCTGAACCATCTGGGGTGAATTGGGGACAAAGAGCAGGGTGTTGATTGCAGTGACTGGTGCACAGATCTTGGCAGCTACTCAGCACTTGGATCAGCAGAGATGCCACACTGAAGAGACTGGCCAGGGCCATTGTACAGCAAGGGGGCACAATCCCTGGGAAGTCCCAATTTTCTAACTGGATTTTCCACAAAGCTCAGGTGCTCATGTGGCACTTTCTCCTGGCCTGAAAACAATTAGAATGTCAGGATTAATTTCTGCCACCACTTAGATCTCTTTAACATGG
>NW_012140527.1:0-468 GCF_000956105.1 Propithecus coquereli | reverse complement strand
GAGTCAATGGTATAACACAGCCAAGAGGCCGGGCGCTGTGGCTCATGCCTGTAAATCTAGCACTCTGGGAGGCAAAGGCGGGAGGATCATTTGAGGTCAGGAGTTCAAGACCAGCCTGAGCAAGAGCAAGACCCCATCTCTACTAAAAAATAAGAAGAAATTTGCTGGATAACTAAAAATATATAGAAAAAAATTAGTGGGCATGGTGGTGCATGCCTGTAGTCCCAGTTACTCAGAAGGCTGAGGCAGAAGGATTGCTTAAGCTGAGGAGTTTGAGGTTGCTGTGAGCTAGGATGATGTCATGGCACTCTAGCCTGGGCAACGATGAGACTCTGTCTCCAAAAAAAAGGCAAGAGATGATAATGTTTCTACTTACCAGTGGAAGTGAAGGACATAGACTATTTGACTATTTGTGGATATATTTTGAGTTGGGCCAACAGGACTTAATGATAGATTGAATGCGAGGGA
>NW_012140526.1:21367-21791 GCF_000956105.1 Propithecus coquereli | reverse complement strand
GAGATACCTCAAAGAGCTACAAATCAAACTGCCATTTTATCCAGCAATCTCATTACTTGGCATCTACCCAAAGGAAAGAAAGATATTCTATAAAAATATGTCTGCACTAGAATGTTTACGGCAGCACAATTCACAATTGCAAAGACGTGGAAACAACCCAAGTGCCCACCAATGCATGAATGGATTAATAAAATGTGATATATGTATAAGTTCTACCCAGCCACAAAAATCAATGGTGATCTAGTCCCTCTTGTATTATCCTGGATAGAGCTGGAGCCCATTTTACTAAGTGAAGTATAACAAGAATGGAAAAACAAGCACCACATGTACTCACCATCAAATTGGTGTTAACTGACCAATACTTAAGTGCACATATAGCAGTAACAATCATCGGGTGTTGGGCAGGTAGGAGCGGGGAGGAGAA
>NW_012140526.1:15564-16313 GCF_000956105.1 Propithecus coquereli | reverse complement strand
AATGTCCAGCAATTATATAAAAATTTACTCAACACCACTACTCATCAGAGAAATGCAAATCCAATTCACCATGAGAAGCCATCTCACTCTTAGAATGATCATTATTAAAATAAATAAATAAACAAACAAACAGACAATAAGTGTTGGTGGGTTCTGGAGTAATTGGAACATTTTTGCAGTTAGAGAAAATGTAAAATGGTGCAGCCACTACAGAAAGTAGTATGGAAGTCCGTCAGACAAATTATTATAGAATGACTATATGATCCAACAATCACACATCTGAGTATATGGCCAAAGAATTGAAATCAGGATTTTAAAGAGATATTTGCACTTCTGAGGGAAGAACACAAGTTCACCACCACTGGCTTTTAATGTTTACCAGAACTTTTCCGCAGGTTTTTTTGAACTTACAGATACAGATCAAAGCAAGGAAGATGAAAGAAATACATAGCAAAAAGGATATTACTAAATAACTCCTTTTATGTAAATGGTCATAGGTCTTAAGACCAGTTTAAATTGTTTTAAGTTGCCATAGTTGCCTTGTAGTACCCTTTAGTTAATTGTAATACTACAGTCCCCACTTAATGGGAAGTACTGCACATGCTTAACCCATATGGTAGGTAAACATGCAAGTGGCACTGAGAGAGATCTCTAAGTCACTTGCCAAAAGGAATGAAAGACTCCACCATGGGTAGGCAGTGCAGGTCTTACCTGCCACCTCCCAGGAGTGAGTGCCTGGGGATCCTTGT
>NW_012140526.1:15181-15514 GCF_000956105.1 Propithecus coquereli | reverse complement strand
ATGCACAAATCTAGAGAAGACAAATACTCAGAGAAGCTTGAGAGGTCCCCCAAATCTCTGACTGGACTGATAGTGAGTATTTCCTCCTCTACAAGGCCCAACTGTGAAAGTAGGAAAGGTGGCCATTTTTCTTTTAATCTATAGATACTAACACAAAGAATAAAGAAAAATAAAGGGCCAGGTATGATTTCTCATGCATATAATCCCAATACTTTCAGAGGCTAAGGCAGGAGGATAACTTGAGCCTAGGAGTTCACAACCAGCCTGGGCAACATAGAGACACAAAAGATGTCTCTGCAAAAAATTAAAAAAAAAAATTAACTGGGTGTGGGG
>NW_012140526.1:14690-15131 GCF_000956105.1 Propithecus coquereli | reverse complement strand
TGAATGCAGATTTTAATAACTTTTCTCACATGAATATTCAATTATATCTGTATTTTTAAAATGTATTCATATTAAATATACATTTTATCATCCAGGGAGTATGAAACAATGAGTCTCTCTGTGCATTAACTGCCTTTAAAATAATTATTGTTAAAACCTTAAAGATACCACCTGAGCCAGATCCTGATGCACAGATATCAATCTTCTTTTAAAACAAATGAACTAACTGGGTTTTGTGGGAATAATAGCTAATAAACAAAGCAAAATATCCAATATCAAAACTGCTGCATCACGGGTACTTCATCTCAAGCCTACAGTCACCGCTGCCTCTTCCTCCCACATTCATTTTCTTGCTATCCATTAGCTTTATGGTTGCAGCGAGAATAACCATCCACTCCTTAGTTCTCTCAGCTCATATTATAAGATAAATCTGAGTAGGGT
>NW_012140526.1:10678-12595 GCF_000956105.1 Propithecus coquereli | reverse complement strand
GGAATAAAATATATAAAAAGATGTAAAATGTGACATTAATAACAAAGTTTAGGAGGAAAGAGTAAAAGTGTAGAGTTTTTGTGTGCCATTAAAATTGTTATTATCTGCTTAAATAAACTGTCATAACTGTAAAATGTTTCGTGTAAGCCCATGATAACCTTAAAGAAAATATGTAGAGAAGATACCCAAAAGAAAATGAGAATGGAATCAAACCATATTACTACAAAAGAGAAACTAAACACTAAGGAAAATAGAGAGGGAAAGAGGGACAGAAGAACTATAACCTAGAAAACATTTAGCAATTCAATAATAATAGTAAATACTTTTCTATCAACATTTACTTTACGTGTAAATGGATTAAACTTTCCAACCAAAAGGCATGGAATGGATAAGTGCATTTTTTAAAAGAGTATATTTATATTTAAGGACACACATATATTGAAAGAGAAGGTATGGAAAAGATATCCCATGTAAATGGTAACCAAAGGAAAACAGGAACGATCATATTTATATCAGACAACACAGACATTTAAGTCAAAACATGTTACAATAAACAAGGATATCATGCAATGATAAAAAGGTGAATTCACCAGAAAGATATGACATTAATAAATATATATTTACCCAACATCGGGGTATCTAAAAAGTGAAAAACATTGAAAAAGCTGAAGTGAGAGGTAGATAGCAATAAAATATTACATCACCCCATTTTCAATAATGGCTAGAAAATCTGGAGAGAAATTCAATAAGAAAACCAATAACCTAAACAACACTAAAGACCAAATGGACCTTACAGACACATGGAGATATTATACCCAACAGCAGAAGAATTCACATTATTTTCAAGCACACACAGAATATTTTCCAGAAAAGATCATGGTAGGTCACAAAACAAGTCTTAACAAATAAAAGAGTGAAATCATGTCAATTACCTTTTATGATCACAAACTCAGCAAAATACTAGCCAACAGAATTCCAGAGTACATTCAAAAGATCCTACATGACCAAGTGAGATTTATCCCTGAGACTCAAGGATGGTTTAACATATAAAACTTAATCAATGGGATATACCACATTAACAGAATGAAAGCTAAAAATCACATGGTTATTTTTAAAGATGTAGAAAAAGTATTTGGCAAAATTTAACCCCCTCTGATGACAAAAACTTTCAACAAACTTTGTATAAAAAGAAATTGCCCCAAAATAATAAAGGCCATCTATATATGAAAAGCCTATAGTTAATATCATTTTCAAACATGAAAAATTGAAGATTTTCCTCTAAAATCAGGAATAAGACAAAAATGTCTACGCTTGCACTTCTATTCAACATAGTACTGGAAATCTAAGCTAGTGCAGTTAGACAAGAAAAAGAAAAAAAAATGCATTGCAATGGGTAAGGAAGAAGTAAAATTATCTTCTTTCATAGATGACATGATCTTATGTATGTAGAAAATCCTAAAGATTACACCAAAAAACTGATAGAACTAATAAATTAATTCACTAAACTTTCAGGGTGCAAAACAAATATACAAAAATCAACTGCATTTCTATACACTAACTACAAACTGTTCAAAATTTTTGAAATGACCCCATTTTCAATAGCATAAAACATAAAATAATCAGAAATACATTTAACCAAGACCTGGGAATTTGTAGTCTGAAAGCTAAAATACATTGATGAAGGAAATTGTAGGAGACAAAAATAAATGGAAAGATATTCGGTATTTATGGATTGGAAGAATTAATACTGTTAAAATGTCCATACTGCCTAAAGCAATCTATAGATTCAATGCAGTCCATATCAAAATCTCACTGGCATTTAAAAAAAAATACAAACAAAATCTTAAAATTCATATGGAACTACAAAAACTCTGACTTGCCAAAACCATCTTGATAAAGAAGAACAAACCTGAAGCT
>NW_012140526.1:3480-3836 GCF_000956105.1 Propithecus coquereli | reverse complement strand
AGTTAAATGAGAGAGAAAAAGGTAAATTGAGAAAGAAATGTTAAGGAATATAAAACCATGACTTGAAGTGTATATATACATATGTATATCATATGTACATATTATATGTGTGTATATCTACATACAGACACATATTTGCATGCATACATATATATGTAATTATAGATATTATTATTTTTGGCAAGGCATCTACTTTCCTAAACTTAAGCTATCAATGTTGTTTCTATGAATCTTAGGTGTCTACCTAAATTGATGGGAGAGAGCCACTTGCCCTTATCTGCATGTGTTTCCATGCAGTCCCAGCTCAGGGATAACTCGTGGGCATACAGCACTGTTTGGCATCTTCTGGGTGTTAC
>NW_012140526.1:2923-3430 GCF_000956105.1 Propithecus coquereli | reverse complement strand
TCAAGAGCTCACTATAAGTTGAAAATACACTGGGTACTTGGCAAAGCACTTGAAGAAAAATCTTTCAGGTGGAAAAAACAAGTAGAAAATTAAATTGGAGGCTAAGCAAACACCTGGTACTAAACTGCACTTGATTAAATGGAATACGGAAAATATATCTAAGTTTAATTGTGCTTTTTAAGAAATAATAGCAGTTTGTAATATGTCTAGCAATTTTTATTTTTCTCAAAATACTTGCATATTTACCATATTATAATCACTCATCATTAGCCCAGGCTACACAGGTACTCTTTCATAACAATATATTGCATATGTTTATAGAACCTAGAAAAAAATGTTACTAAAATTTTAAAAAGTGATGAATAAGTTATATCACTATCATATTTCTTTTGTTACTATATACCCTAAGATTGCTTATATCTATTATTGTATTCTTATTGTTAGAGTATTTCTTCAATAAGGGTGGGGTTTTTTAATATATATCAAAACTGTAGTCCTGCAGTGCCC
>NW_012140526.1:331-1070 GCF_000956105.1 Propithecus coquereli | reverse complement strand
CAATAACTTTTTTGGAGGTAAAAACTATTTAACATTTTTCCTTCAGGGGAAAAAACAGTCTCATCTTTTCCTGCTTAGTATTTGGAGAGCAAAACCAAAAAAATTTGTGAAAAGAAGACATTATAGTTTATTGATTGATTTTTGACTGCTCTATCTTTATATTTAATAAACATAATTTAAATTAAAGTTTTTATTTATCTGCTTAAACTTTACAGAAAAAGCCATTTACTTGCCTCCCTTGTGCATCTACTACAAACTTAGATAACGCCTATTCGTCACTTAAGGCCTTCTCAGGACTTTGATTGATCTCTGTTCATGATGATTCTATTTTTAAGATGGAAAAAATAAGATTTGCAATAATTGTATTCATTCACAGAAAGCTTCACATTTTTTTTTCTCAAATAAGTATAAAATCCAGTGATAATCCCTGCCGAAACAGATGTTTTTTTCTGGAAATAAGTGAAACTGGGTTTTGTATAAAGCTTTCCTATATTTGATTGTATTATATCATATGCTGTTTATGTAAGTACTGCTAGAGGCTGTCACTACTCAGAAAATGCATCTTCCTTAAAATGGTCAACATATGTTCATCAAAATATTTTTAGATCATCTTTAAGCACAAATTATTTCTTCATTTTCATTTGAAAAAAGCATGGATATTCCTCAAAAAACTAAAAATAGAACTACCATATAATCTAGCAATCCCCTTCTGAATATTCATTCAAGAGAATTAAAATCA
>NW_012140526.1:0-281 GCF_000956105.1 Propithecus coquereli | reverse complement strand
ATAAAGGACTTGAGCATCTATAGATTTGGGTATTCACAGGGGATCCAGAAATGCATATCCCACAGACGCTAGGGATAACTGTATACAGACAATATACATTTCAAGTATTCATTTTCCAGTTTCATATCTTGGCTAAAACTCATAATTTTATAAATTTATATTGATGTACGCGGTGACGTTAAGAACACCAATATCCCTCATGAATATAGATGCAAAAATCCTCAACAAAATTTTAGCAAATAGAATTCAGCAGCATGTCAAAAAAATAATTCACCATGACC
>NW_012140525.1:4107252-4107620 GCF_000956105.1 Propithecus coquereli | reverse complement strand
TCCTTTTTCTCTGAATCCATGCCAGCATCTATTGTTTTTGACTTTTTAGTAATGGCCATTCTGATAGGAGTAAGGTGGTATCTCATTGTGATTTTAATGTGTATTTCCCTGATGATAAGTGATATTGAACATTTTTTTCATATTTTCTTAGCCATTTGTCTGTCTTCTTTTGAAAAACTTCTGTTCATGTATTTTGCCCACTTTTTTTTCCCATAATCATAATGTAATATTTTAATATTTCCTTGCCCAGTTTTTGATAGGGTTGATTTTTTTCATGCTAATTTTTTTGAGTTCTTTGTAAATGCTAGAAATTAATCCTTTGTCAGATGTGTGGTATGTGAATATTTTCTCCTATTCTGTAGGTTGTC
>NW_012140525.1:4094267-4095087 GCF_000956105.1 Propithecus coquereli | reverse complement strand
TGGCATGGATGTGGAGAGATAGGAACACTCATACACTGCTGTGGGACTGCAAACTAATACAACCTCTGTGGAAAGCAATATGGAGATACCTTAAATAGATACAAGTAGGACTACCATTTGATCCAGCAATGCCATTACTGGGCATCTACCCAAAAGAACAAAAGACATTCTATAAAAAAGACATCTACACTTCAATGTTTATAGTGGCACAATTCACAATTGCAAAGACGTGGAAACAACCCAAGTGCCTATCAATCCATGAGTGGATTAATAAAATGTGGTATATCTATACCATGGAGTAGAAATTCAGTCACAAAAAACAATGGTGATATAGCACCTCTTGTATTCTCCTGGCTAGAGCTGGAACCCATTCTACTAAGTGAAGTATTCCAAGAATGGAAAAACAAGCACCATATGTACTCACCATCAAATTGGTACTAACTGATCAACCCTTAAGTGCACATATAGTAATAACATTCATCAGATGTCCGCCAGATGGGAGGCAGGAGTAGGGGAAGGGTATATTCACACTTAATGGGTGCAGTGCGCACCATCTGGGGGATGGACAAGCTTGAAGCTCTGACTTGGATGGGGCAAGGGCTATACACGTAACCTAAACATTTTTACCCCCGTAATATGTTGAAATAATTTTTTTTTAAAAGAAATAAGGGATAGGTTATTGGAAACTGGGGGAAAGGCAATCCTTGTTATAAAGTGGCAAGGAACTTGGCTGAACCATATTGTATTGTTTTATGCATGGTAGAACTAGCAGCAATGAAATTAGACAATTAGCTATGCAGATTTCTGAGGAAAGTGTTGA
>NW_012140525.1:4093849-4094217 GCF_000956105.1 Propithecus coquereli | reverse complement strand
CATGGAGCACTACTCAGCCACAGAAAAGAATGAAGTAATGTCTTTTACAGCAACTTGGATGGAAGAGGAGACCATTATCCTAAGTGAAGTATTTCAGGAACGAGAAAACAAACACCACACGTTCTCACTAATAGGTGGGAGTTAAACAATGGGTTTATACAGGCACAGAGAGATATAAAGAACACTGGAAAACGAGGAAGGGGGTGGGAGGAAAGCGAGGGATAAATATTTACCCTTTGGCTACAATGAACAGTAAGTGTCCTTGTGACAAGCACACTGAAAGCCCTGATTTCAGCATTATAAAATGTATCCATGCAACAAAAGCATTTGTACCTCCTTAATATTTTGAAATAAAAAAAATGTCAAAT
>NW_012140525.1:4088883-4089508 GCF_000956105.1 Propithecus coquereli | reverse complement strand
TGGGACTGTAAACTAGTACAACTGCCATGGAAAATGATATGGAGATTCCTCAAAAAGCTAAAAATACACCTGCCATTCAATCCAGCAATCCCTCTGCCATGTATCTACCCAAAAGAAAAGAAGTGATTTTTATCAAAAAGACACCTGTCCTTGAAGGTTTATCCCAGCACAATTCACAGTTGCAGATATGAAATTCACAGATATGGAATCAACTCATGAGTCGATAAAGAAAATGTGATGGACACACACACACACACACACATATACCATGGAGCACTACTCAGCCACAGAAAAGAATGAAGTAATGTCTTTTACAGCAACTTGGATGGAAGTGGAGACCATTATCCTAAGTGAAGTATTTCAGGAACGAGAAAACAAACACCACACATTTTCACTAATAGGTGGGAGTTAAACAATGGGTTTATACAGGCACAGAGAGATGTAAAGAACACTGGAAAACGAGGAAGGGGGTGGGAGGAAAGCGAGGGATAAATACTTACCCTTCGGCTACAATGAACAGTAAGTGTCCTTGTGACAGGCACACTGAAAGCCCTGACTTCAGCATTATAAAGTGTATCCATGCAACAAAAGCATTTGTACCTCCTTAATATTTTGAAATAAAAAT
>NW_012140525.1:4086755-4087218 GCF_000956105.1 Propithecus coquereli | reverse complement strand
AAAAAAAAATATTAAAATGATATTGGATCTTCAGACCCAATGCAATTCCAATCTAGATCTCAGCAGATTTTTTCATATGTATTGACAAACTAATTTAAAGTGCATTTAGAAATGGGACAGCCAAAAAATGACAGGACAATCTTGAGGAAAGACAATGATGCTGCAGTACTTATACTGCTGTACAAAACCTGCTGTAAAGAAAAATGTACTATAAAAATTTTTTATTTTAAAGCAAATAATTTCACTGCTTGGTGTATATCCAAGCAGAAAGCATTCATATTATCACAAAAATGATATATTACATTACCAATAGCCACACTATTAGTAAGTGCTAAAACCATAAGTTATTCAATATTCAACAGTAAAATCGAAAATATGTTGTGATACATTAATAAAATGTAATGTCATGCAGTTATGAAAAGAATTAAACTCCAACTAAATAAAATAATATGGATGAATCTGT
>NW_012140525.1:4080661-4082486 GCF_000956105.1 Propithecus coquereli | reverse complement strand
TTTACAGGTTCTGGGAAGAATCTGCTTCTAAGTACACTCATATTTTTTTGGCAAAATTCAGTTCCTCATTGTTGTGGAACTGGGTCCATGTTTTCTAGCTTGATATCAGCTGGGGATTGCATTCAATTCCTAGAAGCTCTTCTTTGGTCCCCACACATAACCCCCTTCGTCTTCAAACTGGCAACACTGGGACAAATCCTTCTCATCCTTCAACTCTCTCTGCCATCCACTTTTGTTAACAGGAGGAGAGAGTCCCCTGCCATTAATGGCTCATGTGATTACATCTGGTACACCTGAATAATTGCTCTGTGTTACAGTCAATTGTGCCATACAAAAATAACATAATCACTGGAGTGATAGCTCATCATATTCAGGCTTTAAAGATTAGGATAGAACATCTTTGGGAAGACATATTAGAAATTATGCCTATAGTATATGGAACTTTATTGTTTTCCATACATGGCTTAGTGAAAAATAATCATGTAAGAAATCACAGCATCTGATATTTAGATCTGGCTCATCCACTAATTATGTGTATTTATCTGGACAATACATTTACCTGTCTAATCTAAATAGTCTATGCAAAATAAAATTTTTGCATTATATAATCTCTCATTTTCTTTCAATTCAAGGACAATATAATATTGAGAGATTCATTATGGATCAGTAAACTCACCAATAGTCCATAGAGTTTATAGGGGAATCTGTTTCTTTGTTTTCCAGAAATCTACACCCACACTCTAGTCTGACCTAGGTCACAATATCTGGCCTGCTCTCCTATTCAGCCTTCTTTCCATAATCTGAAATCTGCCAATATAGTCATCTCTTCCTTTCATATGCAACTCTTGTTGCTAGCAACGGCACATCTTATGATAATTTAACAGTACAAATTAAGATTTTTTTATATGTCATATATAGGCCAGATATCTTCATCAAGAAGAGAATGTTTTGTTCTGGCTAGTAGTGAGAAGAGTGAAAATTATGGAAAAAAGAAAGAAATTAGGAAGTAAATAAGGGGAAAAAAGGCTTTATTTTATTTGGCGATGGGTGGATAATTAGGCCAGATCATGAGATATTTTCATGACAG
This sequence comes from Propithecus coquereli, assembly GCF_000956105.1. Classification (NCBI taxonomy): domain Eukaryota; kingdom Metazoa; phylum Chordata; class Mammalia; order Primates; family Indriidae; genus Propithecus; species Propithecus coquereli. The sequence goes on along the minus strand of NW_012140525.1, from coordinate 4,081,399 downwards.
ATTTTTAAATTTATTCATACAAATTTTTATGAGTTGGCCACTTTGAAGTCATTAAACTATGGCTCTGGAAACTGCATGGAATATTATTTGCCAATGCAATATATTCTTTATGCATTAAGATAAATAAATTTCTTATTGTAATCTGGAGGACATGAATGCAATTTTAAAGGACTCTCTTGACATAAGCTGCACATAGGGCTTTTATTTCAAAAAATTAGGACATTGCAATCAAATGTAAAATGAAATCTTAGAACAAGTGAGATATCTTAAAAAGAAAATGGCTCCATATACCTTCTATAGAATAATTAGATATTTGATTGAAGAAAAGCATCCTATGTTCAGTACTTTGTAAATATACATTTCCTTGGAATGGATGACTTTGATGGCAATTAGCATAAATATGCAAAGGGTGGTATATCTGTGTTGCTATTTTGAAAGCAAGAGGGTATTCTCATTAGCTTTATCTTTCTGGTATATAAGAAATCAGACTGCACTTGTTAATAATGTCAAATTATCTTTGTGAGAAATAGATCAAAGAGCTATCTTGCATAACCCTTTTGGTGAGCAACTTTTAGAATATTGAATGCCATCTAGTGATATATGTGAGAAAAATTTAACATAGCAACTATAACTCTTTAGCATAGCAAGAAGGAATTATACCAGCAAGACATTCAACTTTGGTCAGGTTATAAGAGAATCATTTTTTTTTAGAGAAACCATGAATTTTTTATTTAATTT
>NW_012140525.1:4079132-4080611 GCF_000956105.1 Propithecus coquereli | reverse complement strand
CGAAAATATGTTGTGATACATTAATAAAATGTAATGTCATGCAGTTATGAAAAGAATTAAACTCCAACTAAATAAAATAATATGGATGAATCTGTCAAACATAACATTGAGTAAAAGAAACAAGACAGAAATTAATACTTGATGATTCCACTTTGGTACATTTCAGTCTACAATAGTGTTAAAAATTAGGGTAGTGATTTCCATTCGGGTGTATATGGTAGGACTTAGTATTTAGAAGGGGGCACAGCAGATCATTTTAGTAGCTCATATTCTTTCTCTTAATGTCAGTGGTGGCTACATAACTATGTTCTCTCTTTTTGAAAGTTTGTCAATTTATGTATCTATGAGATATCCATACTCTTGTGTGTAAAGAAAAATACAAAATAGCACATTTGGAAACTAACGTAGTCAGAAACTTGATGAAAAATACTTGCTTCTCAGATACCTAAGGCTTCAGTTTAAATGAGATGTCACCCTAAGATGGATTTATTTATAGGATACGCATAAGTTGGTTTTATTCAATCTTATTCTACAATGATATTTTCAACTAAGATTCACCATATGTATTCAATTTAGTTGAGTGATTCTGTTATTTCACAACCTAACAAGCCTAAACAATCCAATAATTAATAATGAAACATCTTGTAGATAGGAACTGGGAAAAGAAAAAGAAAAGATTACACAAAATTAAATTCCTTATTTCAGTAAGTCTTGTTGTGAAAATGTATATTGCCAAACTCATAAATATTTGCATATTTTTCATTGCATGTGATGAATATGTACCAAAATCACATTAATAATCTATAAAATCACTTCAAATTAATATTCAGTAAGCTTCTACATAATGCCATTATTGAAGGATTTTAATTGCTTGGGTTGGCAGAGGGTGGAGAGGTTATATATAGTTCTTCTAAAAAGCATAGATATGTATGAGGATTCTCAAAGACCTCTGTCAACTCTATGAATCTGTAATGTGATGCTTTATTTTGGAAAATACTGGTGACAAATTATTCCCAACAAACCATTATGCATAAATACAAGTGCTGACTGTTAAGTAGCAAAACTGGTTATATTTGTCACTTGGATATTTTTTGAATGTCATTTCTTATTTCATTAAAAAACACAATCTAGGATTCTGTTTCTCTACATATTTACTGCTGAATCAACAGAGAATTACTTTTATTTTTAATATAATAGATATTTAATTGTCAAAAATATATATGCATGCATTTACCTGCATTAGTGTGTGTGTGTGTGTGTGTGTGTGCACATCAAAGTAAGACAATCTGTTAGGCATAAATGAATAATAGGGGATAGGATATCTACCAATTGTTTCTGATGTTTTAGTGAGAAATATCTTGTCTGAAATATTCTTTATCAGCAACCAAATACATAAATGGACACAAGGGCAGAAAAATAATTTAAAATAGTGATTTGGTTATCTCTTGCTGTGTAATAAACTACCTCATAGGCAGGACG
>NW_012140525.1:4074948-4075262 GCF_000956105.1 Propithecus coquereli | reverse complement strand
CAGTAAATGCTCTCCACAAAATGTAGAAAATAATAAAACAATTTCACTGTTAAAGAACCGTTAAACGCAACTGTGATGCACATCACAGGCAATCTCCTCAAGAGATCACAAAGACAAAAAGAAATCTCACGTTTTTATATAGTTAGGCAGATACTTGGTTATTAAGTATGAAATGTCCGATTTCCTTAAGTGCAGTGTGACAGTTGATATCTCTTATATTTCGCTTTAACACCTGTTATTTTATTTTTATTGTGATCTGCTATTTCTCGTTAGCTTTCAGTCTATACAATGCTTTACCATTTTGAATGCCCGTA
>NW_012140525.1:4071655-4072448 GCF_000956105.1 Propithecus coquereli | reverse complement strand
TTTATTAAAATAATTATTGCTTAAATAAAAAATATTTCTGGTAGGAGACAAATATTTTTCTGCACTTATGTTTTCAAAATTTCTTAAACTAAATGCATGGGATGCAAATATTTCAAATTTTATCATGTGGATGTTTATTTTCTCTTCTAGCTGTCTACAGCTCTCATTTAGCTATTATCATAGTTATTCAAAGCACTGAAATGAGCATCCGTTTTCAGCACTGAAGTATGTATTTTGAAATATCTCTTTGCTTTTACCAAATGGGACACTAACTTACTAATAACAATGCCTAAAGCTAATTACTGTCAAAACCAGTTCAGCCCCCTTAGAAGATACATTTTTGTTTTTAGGAGAATTCACAGGTGTCCTATAAAAGATTTATCTTGTGCACTGACATTTTTTGGCTTCATCTTCTGTCCCCAAACTATAGTATTTTCCTGATGACCACAGTTGGAAACCACTTGCTTCGCAAAGTTTTTTTTTTTTTTCCCTTGTTCAGTGCCTTCTGCATTTAACATCTTATCATTTTCCCTTTGATACCAGAATTTATTTATATATTTTCACTTTTACTCTATTCACATCCTTGTCCAGTTACTCCTCCTGTGAATAAATCCTGGGTCACATTCTTGCTTGGCTGAGAGGTAAAATATGAAGGTCCTGTGTTTGGTTACCCATGTCATGAATAGCAAAGATGACCAAAGATATTCTTTCCAGAACCTTTCACAATCTAGAGGTTCTGCACTTATAAAAACTATATAAAACATATAGAATGCCTTTTTTATGATGTGATAGT
>NW_012140525.1:4071087-4071605 GCF_000956105.1 Propithecus coquereli | reverse complement strand
TATTGCTGCTGATGCTGCCCTACATCATGGCAAGTTTATGCTTTTCTTTCCCTGTTCCATGCCCTGGGCTCATCTTTTGATATTTTTATCAATAGCTTAAGTAAAGAAAAAAATGTATATGTAATTGTCATCTCAGGTATTGTCTTTGCCATGAAGGGAACTTTGTGGTTGAAATTTACGAAAGGACTAGTTTTGCAGCAATGCCACTAGAACTGTACCTCAAACATGAAATCAGGCATCCAGAATATGATATTATTTGGTTCCTGCCTTTCAAAATCCCTGTTCACCATCAATGATGTAATAGGAGAAAACTTAGAAGTAATTCTTTCGTATATAGGAAAATAACTTTGCCATTTCACTCTTTAGTGCGGTTACTGCCTCCAGACAAAAATAAAGGGGATTCCCAGATTTAAGATGGAAGTATCTTAAGTAAAAATTGATAGTAAGGTTAGAGAATAGTAATGATTGGCACCACATTCAATATATTTTGACATTTTTATTTACCTCTGAAGTTAAAA
>NW_012140525.1:4069065-4071037 GCF_000956105.1 Propithecus coquereli | reverse complement strand
TATTGTGATCTGCTATTTCTCGTTAGCTTTCAGTCTATACAATGCTTTACCATTTTGAATGCCCGTATTGCTGCTGATGCTGCCCTACATCATGGCAAGTTTATGCTTTTCTTTCCCTGTTCCATGCCCTGGGCTCATCTTTTGATATTTTTATCAATAGTTTAAGTAAAGAAAAAAATGTATATGTAATTGTCATCTCAGGTATTGTCTTTGCCATGAAGGGAACTTTGCGGTTGAAATTTACAAAAGGACTAGTTTTGCAGCAATGCCACTAGAACTGTACCTCAAACATGAAATCAGGCATCCAGAATATGATATTATTTGGTTCCTGCCTTTCAAGATCCCTGTTCACCATCAATGATGTAATAGGAGAAAACTTAGAAGTAATTCTTTCATATATAGGAAAATAACTTTGCCATTTCACTCTTTAGTGCGGTTACTGCCTCCAGACAAAAATAAAGGGGATTCCCAGATTTGAGATGGAAGTATCTTAAGTAAAAATTGATAGTAAGTTTAGAGAATAGTAATGATTGGCACCACATTCAATATATTTTGACATTTTTATTTACCTCTGAAGTTAAAACAAAAATTGAAATTAGACCCTCTATGTGAAAGGACACTATTCAGAATAATTTTGGTTTTCTTGTACTGTCTTCCTAAGAATGGATGATATTTTTGCAAACAAAGAAAAGAAGCTAAACTTATTCACCTCTCTCAGGAGATCACAGAGAAAGAAAATTTAATGAAGAAAGTTTATAGCTGGAGAGAAACCCAATGATCAATAGATCTGAATCTTCATTTGTATATGAGGAAAATGCACCACAGCATTGTTAAATGTTAATTAGAAATTTTTGTCTTAACTACTGAAACACCCAGACCTTATCTTAGTACTAGTTATACCATCTTAGGTGTTAGAATTGATGCTTCAAAGGTTCTCAGACCTACCAGGGATTCTACAATCTGGTTGCATATTAGAATCACCTGAGGAATTTTCAAAATTATCTATGATTTGCCCACTCCTTGTTTTGAAATAAGATTCACGTATCCATAGATTTCAAAAGCTTCCCAGGTATCTTTAAAATTTAGTCAGAGTTGAGATCCATCAGCCAAGAGATCTGAAAACTTTTTATACTTAAGTTGTCGTAAGTTTAGAATTAGTGATCAATTGACTATCGATATATTTAATAATTTTTATAATCTTCAATATATAATGTATCTTTTGTAGAAACCACTAATTCAGCTAAATTTACTGAATTTCAGTTTTTAAATCTTCCTCCAAGTTCTATGATCTATATGACTCATTATTTACATCAGACTATTATGTGCTGGATGAAGTTCAAAATATTTGTCTGCTGATAAAATTGTGTGGTAAATGAAGCAGGAAAGAGCAATCCCACACAAAGAGTGAAGGCTGCTGAGTTTTATTTTCCCTCTGTTCATAAGCACCATGGCTTTTTTTTCTCAAGATTACAAAGATATATCCAAAAAACTTGTAGGTAAACTGTATATGAATAATAAAATGTTGGCATATGGCCAAATTATATTGAGAAACTAAATTTGATTGATAAAATTATTATTTTCCATCCATGAAACCTTTACAGACTGTTGAACACTAAAATAGGACAAATGCTTCTTTAAGATAGGTTAACAATAGTAAGTTAAATAATATATTCTTCATGAATTCTCAAGGAAAATTCAATCTGTCTGTCAGTTCACCTCAAGGGAATAGTTTAATTATATTTTCAGCATGCTTGTCCTTTTAAAGTTTGTTCTATCTGAAGTAAACTACCTACAAACCCCATACTAGGTATCTTATTGAAGTCCTAAAATATGTAAACATGGATACAGGAATCAATGGGATTTCTATCCTAACCCACACTCTGTCCCAAAAGGTACAATATAATGTCTCTATCTTTCAAACATTGGGAGAACTTATTATTTATTATTGTTATTTTTAATAATTGAGGAATTT
>NW_012140525.1:4066702-4067472 GCF_000956105.1 Propithecus coquereli | reverse complement strand
CCATATTTTTATTCTTTTAATGCAGTGATATTTATTGAAAAACCATCATTGCCTCATTGCACTACACTATGGTATCACTTTGGTCATAAATCAAGTGATTCTGTGAGTATGGATATGATTTGTATAATTCTGTCTGAATGTTGCTCAATTTTTCTAAACTTGTGTCAAATCCAGTCTTACTGTTGCTTTGTCTTCAGCTATGGTATTTTTATCTAAATTTTTAATTCAGCTTTTCAATTTCACACAACTAACTGCTGGGATTTTGACTCAGATTGCACAGAATCTTTGGATCAATTTACATAGAACAGACATATTTACAATTTAGCTTTTGCATAAACATGCACATTCCTTAATTTATGTAGAATTTCTTTAATAATTTTCAATATTGTTCTTACTAACAAAAGTTACTCTCATTTGCATAACATTTAATATGAATTATTGAATACTTTTGATACTATTATGAATGATAGTTTTAATTCTCTTTTTTGTCTTTCTGGCATATAGAAATATTACTGATATGTGTATGTTGTCTTTGTATCCAACAATGTTGATAAATTCATTCATTAATTCTAATAGTTTATGCGCACATTATTTGTAGTTCCAGTATATGCGATAATTTTGTCAAATTAATACACATTTTTATCTTTCAGAATGTATTATTTTATGTATATGAAAGATGTTAAATCTTTCATTATAAAATCCTAGTTATAATATTTCATAATCCAAGATGGAGAGGCCCTTTCTTTTGATATTCTTTGAAGAAATTTGTT
>NW_012140525.1:4065274-4066652 GCF_000956105.1 Propithecus coquereli | reverse complement strand
TGTTAATTTTACCAAGAGCAAGTGAATTACCTGTTTCTTTTGTAAAGCTGAAATTGCTTTTTAATCAGAGGAGCATTTTAAATAAAGTGAGTTGTAGTTCTTATTATAAAAGTAATACATGTTCATTGTGGCACAAGAAAAATGAGTAAAGAATAACAAAAAACTGAGCATACGCAGTCCCATTATCTGGTGTCAGCAACTATTAATATGTTAGTGTGCCCCTTTCTATATTTTTCAGGTCTTACCATTTTAGTATTTACTAATGATCATACTGTTTATATTCTCCATTTTCATGTAGTATTATAATATAAACAGTTTCCTAGGCCATTATTTTTAAATGTGATTTTTCAGGGCAGCATAAAATTTCGTTCTATGCATGTGCCATAATTTTCTTAATATGCTAACGCAGGAATTTCATCTTTGTTCCTATTATGTACAAAGCAATAAGTTCGCCAGAAGTCCTATTTTTGAGCAACACACATCTACTTCAAATTAACTTGGACAAAAAGTAGAACAAACATTTTACTTGAAAAATACTAGTGTATCTCATGTAATTGAAGGGCGACTTGAACCACAAAAGCATAAATAAAAGTAAAGGCATGGCAGGGTCTTATGAATAACTGAAATCAGATCTCAAGTCTTCCAAGGTCAGTCTCTTGTTCTCTCCTCTGCCATTTTTGTTTCCTTCCTTTTTCAGCTTTTTTCTTAGTAAATGCAAACTAGTTTCCACCACACAGGAAGAAGATGGTTATTTGATATTCTCCAAGACACATTTTCTTAGTTTCTTTCACAAATAAACAAACCGAATTGCTTTTATAGTTTTGGAAAAAAATTTTATTGGCCAGCTTGGTTCAGTAGACACATACAGTCCAGGGATTGGCATCTTGTTAACAGAGAAGATGCTATCAAAGCCATGAGGAAGCGAGCTGTGGTGGGGAATGGCTTCCAGGAGAAAGGAGTGGTGTTCCGCTGACCACAGTTAGTGGTCCACTCAGTACTGTCATCAACATCTTTGTTCACGTATCTTTCCCCATATCTTTGATTATTTCCTTAGGACAAACTCCTTGAATGGGGATTAATTTTCCAAACCAAATGAATAATTTTAAGGCTTTTGATATGTGTTGCTATTCTGCCTCTTAGAAATATGTCATCTATTTTATACTTTGTAAAAGTGATTTTAATGGAACATCCATCAATATCTTAGCAAATCTTAAAATTTTGTTCCATTAATAAATGATATATGTCTATTAGTTTCTTATTGCTGAGTGGTGAATTATAATAAACATCACTGCTTAAAATAATCATCGGTTATGTCATAGTTCTAAAGGTCTAAAGTCCAGGTGGGCTTGGCTGAGCTCCCTGCTTAGGTTCTCTCAAG
>NW_012140525.1:4062314-4063479 GCF_000956105.1 Propithecus coquereli | reverse complement strand
ATATTGTTCCAAGATACCAACTACGGACAGGTGGGCTCTGACTTCTTACTCCTAGACATAACCAATCACCTTGCCAAAAAATCAAGCTTAAACCTTGTTCATGTTATAGTAAAATTGTGTAAACTTATATATAGTGCAAACCCTGTATTTAATTTTAAATTTTCTAGTAAATTGACATTATCATACTGACGGTCTCTGGTTTGTTTTACTTTATCTTGAAATGTATTATCTTCCATAAAACGACAAAGGAAATCATTTAATGCACACAATATATTCACTTTTGTAATTCAGATTATTTCACTTTGGTTGCATTTCAAATTCAATCACAATAAAAACAAACTACAAAACCACAATGATTGGTCTACCAAGGGCTACCTGAAAGTATTAATAGTTATACTTAATTTGCTGTCTGGATTGCTGAACTGCAGGAAACCAGATACTCCTTTGTTCCTCAGAATCTACAAATAGCAGGATTATATTATTATTGTTTGTGTATGAGTGCAAATAATAATATTATTTTATGATAATTTGTATTTGGTCTATCAATCAATCTGGAAAGAAAGGGATGGAGTTTTACAGATCTATACAAGATGAACAACAACAAAAGAAGCAATAATATACACTCACCAGCTTTTATTCATGGTAAGCCTTCCTCTTTCCCTACCTTAAAATTCACAGCAGTTTTTTTCCTGCTACTCTTGCTTAAATGTATGCTTTCCATTCTCAACTCACACTTACTCAACTATCTTATCTCTTTGTACCAGAAATTAACTTCTGAAAATACTAGTACATTATATAACTGATAAGAATATCCCAGTAATCTTTTCCACCAATGCCATTTTCTTGCACTTTCACAAATAGTATATTTATTTTATAAAAGGAAAAAAATGAGGAAAGAAAAATAGTCATATTCATTCACATTTATTGAGTGTCTCGGTGTACTGATTATCAAGCGATAGAAAGCAAATGTCATTGTGTCATTTTAATGGTGCCTATTATTAGATTAAAGAATAGCTATGGACAATGAAAATCTGCCAAAATCAAATTTACTCTGGTAATAAATTATCCTGATTGCTAGACTACTGTTTAATGCAGGTGGTCTGAAAGATTTATTGCACTTTCCAAAGTTATTTAGTGTACTATGTAGGAATAAGTTATAACTAGG
>NW_012140525.1:4056047-4056528 GCF_000956105.1 Propithecus coquereli | reverse complement strand
GTTGATATTAATAATTCTCTTTTTTGCTGAAAGAAATATGTAGTGCAGTAAATGGACCCATGTTTTGAATACATTAAAATAATATGAACACTCTGGTTCATTGGACATCCTATATTCAGCAAAGTAATTGGGACTAACTGCTTTAGCAAAAAAAATAGTATTCTGAAAATTTTGTTTCCTTTTAGTTCTGCTTCAAAGACAGACTACTTACAAAGATACACTGCTTACTCCAAAAGCAAGGTGGTTAATTACTAGTGTTATTCTATTCTGAGATAACACTTTAACTGGAATTACTCTAAAAGCAAGATAGATATTTACTCCGTTTGCCCAGTTTTAAACCTATATCAACAGAAGGTTTTATGAGTATTAAATGGATTATAACTTCACTGTGTTTTCTAATTATTTTGTTTATTTGAGAAAGAAAGATAATAGTCATAAAATTAAATGCCTAATCACATTTGCTAAACTAACAAATTGCTAC
>NW_012140525.1:4054721-4055997 GCF_000956105.1 Propithecus coquereli | reverse complement strand
CTTGAGACCAGGAGTTCGAGACCAGGTTGGGCAACATACTGAGACCATGTCTCTGCAAAAATTTAAAAAGTTAGCTGGGAATGGTGGTGTGTGCCTGTAGTCCTAGCTACTCTGGAGGCTGAGCCAGGAGGATTGCTTGGTCCTAGGAGTTGAAGATTCAAGTAAGCTGTGATCATGTCATGGCACTCCAGTTGGAGAAACAAAGCAAGACCCTGTCTCAAAAAAAATAAAAAATAAAAAGCCAAAAACAACCCCCCCACCAAAAAACCAAAGAATATGGCTTAAACTAGACAATTATTTTGGTTACAAAAGATATAGTTGGGCAGAAACAAGAAAGATTCAATGAATTATGTATTGTTTGTAGAATTTTGTCCAAAAAATGTATGCAAATAAATAAAACTAGCTTTATTTTTTTTCATAATTGAATGTAATGCTTATCTTAATGCTCAAGTTCATCTTGTGGCAAAACAATCCTACCAATGCCAATAAATCAATGAATCTGGAGTCTTTTTAATGAATTCAAGGAGATGCTATTCTTCCTTTTCATTTTCTTGTGCTTGAGTTGAAGTCCTGGGTGATTTGGGTACAGAGGTGCAACTGGCAAGTGATCATCATCTTTCACTGCTGCCTTCATTTGATATATTTATACAACCCTCTTGTTTCTACCCAGGTCACCTAGCATCATGCTCATTCCAGACATGAGCCCTGTTAGATCTCCCGCTAACCTCTCAGGTATTTCCATGTCGCTCCATAAATTAATATTACTATATTGGAGACAGAAATGGTCTCAGGAGTTTTGCAGGGCTCTGCCCTGAAAGAATATGTGAACATGTTGGTTTGCATATCAAAAGCTGCTCCACCTCAGGAGGGCATCTCAAAGGTCAGTAGCAGCTGCTTTCCAAGGTGACACTGCGGTCTTGATGCCATGGCTCTCACCTACTTTGAAGGACAAAGCAAGGTCTGCATGGAATCATGGGATGAGAGCTGACCAAAGAATGTACGCCTGAGAGACAGACACCTGAGGCTAAAAACAATTAGCCCAAGGGACAGTTCTTCCTTGACTTCTGATGACCTGTTTCTATTTGCAATAACTAGATAAAGAAATATGGAGCCACTATATCTCCGTTTAACCCTTCTGTTAAGCGATAGCTTTATCTGAGAACTTAGAAGTTTGTCCTTGAAAGTTTTTGTAACCAGAGTTAGTTAAGGGATCTACAGAGGCCTTTTTGAAAGACTTAACCCAAAATGAACTACCTGTTATTATGTAAATCTGTTA
>NW_012140525.1:4053379-4054671 GCF_000956105.1 Propithecus coquereli | reverse complement strand
AGCTTAGAAACAGAAATTTGAGGAAGAAATATTTGAACCGAATCTTGGGAAATGAATTAATTTGAAAGGAAAAAGAAGTAAGAATAAATATCAGACAGAGAAGAATAGTGAGAAAATTAAGAGAAGTATTGAAAACATGGCAATTAGTAATAATGATTTTATGTGATAAAACTTTCATCTTGATGAGGATTTAGGGTCAGCTCATGTAGAGGCAAGAAATGATAATCATAAAGTGGTTCGGGGCCAGACAGTGATTCCTGTCTGTTAAAGTCAGAATCATATTCCAGTGTTATAGGACAATGCCTTAAACAAAGAAATTATTTAATCTGAATTTAAGAAAGATAACTCTGGTCTCAAGGTGAAGAAATAGTGGGGAAGAGGAGAGCATCGTTTGAGAGGAAGACCAATTGGAAGTGGCCTACTGGGAGACAGGTGGTCCACGTCTAGACTATGTTGATTTGCAAGGTGCTGCACTTTGAGAGAGAAATACAATAACGTATATTTGTAGGAGCATGAGATACATATATTACATGTTTTTGTTTTGAGCTATGTTTTTTTACTCTTTTGAGAATCAATATTGTTACTCTCTTGGAAAGTCACCACTAGACCTTATACTACATGCTTCATAAGAGTTGGAGTATAATTTTAAACTGTCCATTGAAGTCTAAATTGGAAGAACCATAGTTCAACATTTCCACATATTCACCTCAACTCCCTTGACTTAATTAAAAACAAAAAGTAGGAAGAGCATTTGGCTCCTTGAAGAATAAGTTAAGAGAATGTTTGGGGAATCTAAGGTGCTGCATAAAACATTCATTTTAAGGGGACAAGAGGAACTGGACCTAGTTTAGGAAAGGTTCTAATAATTGAGGATTTCCCTGAAATATCAGAAAGAAGCTTTCTGTTCTGGACACTTCCCGCATTTTCAAGTTCCCTAAGCTGAAGTTTGTGGGACAGATGTAGCAAAGGAGACATAAGAAGGACTCACCAGGTGATCCCCTTAAAAGCTTGGTTTCTGGCAGTCGTTAGGCTGAGTGATGAAATGCTCAGCTCAAAATAAATGAGGCACTCACCACAGACAGGGCCAAAGAGAAACAAGTCATTTCTTTGAGGTTTATCCTGCCAGGGTCTTGGGTTGATTTTGAAGGCTGCTCAAAAAGTGACATACTCACTGTAACTGAGGCCAGTGATCACTTTTAAGTAGCCAATAGAAAAACTTTATAAAGTTTTATGGAAACAGCAGAAAGGCATATATAATAATTATTAAAAAATAAAGACTGAAGACATTCTTA
>NW_012140525.1:4052939-4053329 GCF_000956105.1 Propithecus coquereli | reverse complement strand
GGTTTGAGATTCTGCATTTTAAGAATAGTATCCAATGGAAAATAGTGCTCAGAATTAAAGACTTAAAAAATGCAATCTGTAAGAAAGAAAAAAGAAGTAATTTTTTAAACTTTAGAGGAAAAGAAAGAAAACATATATAAAATGAACTCAAAATAGAATATGGGTTAAAATAAACAGGCCAAGTGAGGTGATTAATGCCTATAATCCCAGCACTTTAGGAGGTCAAGGAGACAGGATTACTTGAGACCAGGAGTTCGAGACCAGGTTGGGCAACATACTGAGACCATGTCTCTGCAAAAATTTAAAAAGTTAGCTGGGAATGGTGGTGTGTGCCTGTAGTCCTAGCTACTCTGGAGGCTGAGCCAGGAGGATTGCTTGGTCCTAGGAGTT
>NW_012140525.1:4045528-4047641 GCF_000956105.1 Propithecus coquereli | reverse complement strand
GGTTAGAGACTCTCCACGCTTTGGTTTTGGCTACCAAGTACTTTTCTCTCTACGTTGAGCCTTAGTCACAATTCTGATACGACTGGGGAAAAAAATAACAAAAACCCAGATATAAAATACAACTGGTATTAACAATACCAAATTCTTCTCTTTATAGTAATTTTTCTCATTTTTAACTAGTTCCAAGATCACAAATTGCTTAATGTTCTCCTACTGTCCTGTTCTTCATGGCATATAAAATGCATACAAATAATTTTTCTTGGTAAAGACACTTCCGATCATGTTCCACACTCAGCCCTATGATTTATGCATTATTAAGTGCATTTTAAAAGAATAACGTTGCTTTTTAACTTTTTCCATGTTTTTGACTGATACTTATTCATTTCTCTCATTTTTTTTAACATACAGTGGGTATTAATATTTAGTCATTACTCAAAATGTACCTAGTTCTTCTGCTGTACCATGTAATGGCTTAGGGAATCCAAAATCAACAATGAGCAAGATAGACATTGTCCCTATTTTATGGTATTTTTATCTACACTTCTAGAGACTATTAAATTAATCTGGTGTTAGCATTATCTCAGAGAGTGCTGGCGTTGGATAAAAGATAATGATATGATAATGAAAGATTTCTAGCAGAGCATTAAAATAAGAAATTTACAGCTAGCACAATCATTAATGTCCAAGGATAAATTCAAATATAACTTAATGTATTGTAGCTCTCATAGCATTACTATTAAAAATGGCTTATGCAATTTGATTTTTAGCAAAATGGAAAATCCAAGCTCTCATACATAATTAGGACTCTCTGTCCTATCATTTGTCATTACCAGACCAAAAGCTTACCTTCCTTGCACTTTTTTTAACATGAATTAATAAAGAATATTTCTGAAGACTTTCAGAAATGTTAAATCATTATCATAATGTTGTGCTGCAAATAAAATTCAGAAACAAGGCAAATAAAGCTGTATTCCATCCTTAATATTAAGAAAAGAGTACAGTGGCAAATAAACAATTGCATAATGCTGGTAATCTAAGCAACTGTAGAACACTAAGTAATATGTTGTTAGTCTAAATATATTGAAATGAAGAACATATTGAAGAGAGTCAGATACATTAAAATATTTGTCCAGTTATATCCCATGCATCAATGAGCATTGCTTAAGATTTTAAAGTCATGTAAAAATAGGAATGACTATATCTGTCTCACACAATTAAAAGGAATTCTTTGAGACTCCAGTGCAAAAATTTATGTAGAGTTTCATGCTCTACAAAAATGTATTGTGTTGCATAGTGTTATTTTCAGTTCCTGATAGTTTATTTTCATTCATTATATGACAACATGAGCTAAATATTTACATTTGAATTATTTAGTGTCTCAGTCAAATACAACTGATAAAATAAAAATCATTTACTATTAAGCAAGAAATTACTTTAAAACATTCTGGGAAGTGTAAATAAAACATAATAATGTTTTAATCATTACATAATAACCATGTGGAAGTTAGGGACCTTAGCTCTGGGCATATCTTGAAAATTTCTCAAACTCAATACTTTTTTTCCTGCTGATATCCCTAATCAATATGTCTACTTAAGAAATATTTCATTTCTTACTTCTCCTGTAACCCTATGATTATGCAAATTCAAGTCTTTGTTCATAATTTGTGGTTATGCTTATAACAGCATTACTAAATTTAGCAAATAAACTAACCAAACAAAAGGATCCTTCAAAATTAGTATGGAATAAATCCTTACCATTAAACAATTAGTCATTTGAGGTATTCAAAGGGGAAGATAAACCACTACAGTGAATGTAGCAAAACATAAGGAGCACAGAATTTCTTTAGTTAAAGGATGTGTTACTCTTTGAAATTTTTGTTGATTCCCTAATGATATTTACTGATTTATGAGTCCTTTGAAAAGTAGTTCATATACTACACCATATATCCATAAATTTCCATTACAATTATCATTATTTCTGCTAGTACATATATTACAAATGAGTATAAATTTGCAAGCCTTTTACTCTCTCTGAGTATTAATATCCCACTGACTAGGACTCTTCCATACACATTTCTATGGCCTGGACACACTGTCTTAAAGAGAAAATAAT
>NW_012140525.1:4036105-4037495 GCF_000956105.1 Propithecus coquereli | reverse complement strand
AGGCACACTTGGCCACAGGCCCCACCCAGGCACTGCACCATAAAATCTGGAAAAGAATCCTAGCTTTTCCCCATGGAAAGGAGGGTTTGAAATTCACATATACTGCCCTAACTCTAAGGTCCTCCATGATTTGGCTCTTAATTCACTAACTCTAGAAGCAGAAGAAATTAGGTGTACTCTTATCTTTCTAATCCATAGGAAAAACAGCTACAGTTTTATACAGGTATGTAAGCACTTCCAGGAGCCCACTTCCCAGTAGCAGTGCAGAGAAGATTCTTGAAAACACAGTTCTCTGTTTCTACCAAGAAGGCATTTATTACAAACTTTTCCAGTGGCAACTTGGTGGTCTGGTTTCTATGTAATTAACATGAAGGAGGTAAAGGGGCAGACAAATAATAGCCCACCAGCAGCCTGAGGAGAATATCATCACTTGACAAGCAGTCAGTGATAATTCCAGATCTATTGATTCCTGCTGGGAGAGTTTGCCCACACCTCAAGTGCTCCAAGTTTTATAATTCCTACCCCAAGGGAGTGCATCCTAAGCATTTCAGCTCAGGGAATAGAAGGGACTAGGCATATGTAAGTCTCCCTACATCTTAGAACAAGGAAGTAGTTTTAGACTGGTGTGCAAAAACTTCCAGGGGCTACGCTCCTTGGGAGCAGTGCAGAAAGAAGCTGGAATATACAGCTCTCATTTTCCCTCTGGAATGGATTTATTGCACCCTCTTTCAGTAGCTGCTTGATGCTGTGGCTTCTAATGACTTTGTGTCAGAGAGCTAACAAGGCAGACACACAGTAGCCATTAGGCAGCCTGAGCTGAAGCTTGGCACCTCCTGACCCTCTTCTCATGTTTGCCCCAGTGATAAATTCAGGTCTACTCATTCTTCCTGGAGTTTGTTCACAGACTGAGTGCCACAACTTCTATAGCTCCCACCCAAATGACTGTTTCCTTAACAACCTATTTCTGAGAGTCAATAGGGCTTTGCATTCATGTGTGGCCCTAGACAACAACAATAATGAAAAAAAAAAAAAGCAAAGAAAGTGGACATGCAATTAGCTTATTTCCAGCAGCTATCTCCCCAGTAACATAAGGTACCATAGATCATTGCCCCAGCTTAGTGTAGAAAGAGTGGGAGATAAATGCCTGTGCTCAGCCTGTTATAAGATGTTTTATATAAGCCTCAGGGTGACTAAAAGCAAAAACCTTTAATAGATACACAAAAGATAAAAAGAAAAGACACAAAGCATACCACTATAAAATGCCATCAAATCACAATGAAAGAAATCAAGAGAGGAAGGAATTAACAAAGAATATACAAAACGACCAAAACAATTAAGAAAATGGCACTAGTAAGTCCTTAACTATTAATAATTACTTTGAATATAAATG
>NW_012140525.1:4034665-4036055 GCF_000956105.1 Propithecus coquereli | reverse complement strand
TGAATAGATCATGTTTTATTTCCCTTAACTTAAATTATCCATTCACCAAAAAAAGATAATGCATCTCAGACCAATTTGCATAGTTGATTAAATAACGATATGTACATTCCAAGTAATTTACAAATGTCTGCTTATGGGGAATAGTATCATGTCATGCAAGGGGTGAATTGAAATTTCTTTCATTGCTAAATGAGTCAACAGTTAGCCCAACTTTTACCTTTGGGTTGGATAATATAAATAAGCTACTTAACTCAAAATTATCCATATTCTTAAAACTCTATATTAAAAGAAATTAAGTCAATAAAGCAAAATGGCATTTTCTCCCAAAGTCCCTTATATATAAACATAGCTCATAGTAGTTACCAATTTCATGATAACTTAATCATCCAAACATCTCATACTAATGTGTTTTAAATTCACATTGAAAAACAAGAAAAATACATTGCTGACAAATATAGTAACATTAGCATATTTATAAGCCAAGATGTAGTGTTTAAGATTTTCATGCTTTAAAAAGAGAAGTCACAATGATATTTATTGTAGTTAAAATGGTCATAATGTAGAGAATCATGAAAACATATTAATCTTGTTATTATGTAAACCAATAAAAATGTGATTCAATGTGACTAGATGTTAAACATCAAATATATTTTGAATTTGTTTTTATCAATGAGACCTAGAAATCCCAGGGCTAACTCAATTGAAGTAATTGCATAAATTTGGAAGAAATTATGTGCTTTAAACCATATTATTTCACATGTCTTACTAAAAGAAGTGAGAAATATGTGTTAGAAAGATTGTTATGAGTTGAATTATGCTCCCCAAAATTTATATCTTGAAGTCCTATCCATCATTATCTCAGAATGTAACTGTATTTGGACATAGAGTTTTTAAAAAGGTAATTAAGTTAAATTAAGGTAAGGGTAGACCCTAATCCAGTGTGATTTGTGTCCTTACAAGAAGAGGGCATTAGGATGCAGAGGAAAGCGCATATGAGAACACAGAGAGTAGATGGCCATTTCCAAGCCAAGAAGAGAGGTCTCAGAAGAAACAAAACCTGTTAACACCTTGATCTCAGACTTCTACCTTCTAGAATTATGACAAAATTAATTTCTGTTGTTTGTGCCACCCAGCTTGTGGTAGTTTGTTATGGCAGCCCTAACAAATTAATAAAGATTACAAATACAACGCATTTTAATAAAGAAAAAAGATAATTCCCATAATGATAATATACTCTTCTGTCCTAAATCCATGTCTCTCCTTGACTTGCATCTGCTAAAGCAGTATTGTCAACCAGGAGGCCTAAATTCTAGGCCCAATTTTGGCATAAAATTCTACTCTGCACTAGTTCATTGTCTTGTTGAAGGACCAATTTTATAAAACACTGAGC
>NW_012140525.1:4034086-4034615 GCF_000956105.1 Propithecus coquereli | reverse complement strand
ATTTTCACAGTGACATGTTCTACTTGTTAAGAATGAATTTCATAGTATGAAACAGAAAACCTAATTGACAGTGGCTAAAACAAGTGTTTATTTGTTCACTCATGATCAAAAATCCTAGGAGTAGGGGAGTTACTGCTTTAAATTCAGCTCCTCAGAAGAGTAGGGACCTGGTCTTCTATTATTTTTTTCACAAGGCCAAACTACCAGCCCAGAGCAATAGCTTTCGTTCTCAAACTTTACACTGCACAGTTGCAAAATTGATGTTCTAGGTGCAAACATCATGTCTATTTTTAAGGAAGGAAGAGAGGCAGGTATTAGCACCAGTTGTTGCTTTCCCTTTAATAAAGAGAGAATTTCACTTGAGAACTTTTTATATACCTTGTGCTAAAAATTAGTTACATAGTCCAAAAGTGAGGCTGGAAAAGTGGAACTTTGCACAAATGAACACAGTAATGGTTTTGTCTGGGAAAATGGGAGGAAGGAGTTGAGCACCAAAATAACAATTTCTTTCCCAGAGGAAACTTTTCTT
>NW_012140525.1:4031294-4031639 GCF_000956105.1 Propithecus coquereli | reverse complement strand
GTGGCTATCCAATTTTCCCAGCAATCCCCAGAATAGGGATTCTTTTTGCCGGTGTACATTGCTGTCTACTTTGTCAAAGATCAGATGTCAATATTTGGATGCTTTTACATTTGTGTTCTCTGTTCTGTTCCTTGATCTATGTCTCTATTTTTGTGCCAGTACCATGCTGTTTTGGTTAATATAGCCTTGTAGCATACTGCTTAAGACTAAAACTTAATCAAATCAACAGAGAATGTGTCTGCAGCCCAGTTGCTAAACTTTCAATAATAAGTAACAGTTGAAAACTACACAGAGTACAAAAGAGCAATCAGAATGTACAAAGAGACCCTAACTGAGGCACAATGC
>NW_012140525.1:4028978-4029889 GCF_000956105.1 Propithecus coquereli | reverse complement strand
ATCAGTATCTATTGTTCTGAGATTTTTTGGTAAAAGCCATTCTTATTATGCTGATATCTCATTGTGGTTTTGATTTGCATTTCTCTGATGATTAGCAATATTGAGCATTTTGTCATATTTTTAGTGACCATTAATCTATCTTCTTTTGAAAAGCTTTTGCTCATGTCTTTTGCCCACTTTTTAACGGGGTTGTTTGATAATTTTTTTTTTTCCTGATTTGTTTCAGTTCTTTGTAGATTCTGGTTATCAGCCCTTTACTGAATGGATAGCATGTGAATATTTGCTCCCATTCTGTAGATTTTCTGTATGCTCTGTTGATTGTTTCCTTGGCTGTGCAAAGATTTTTAATTTTATGAAGTCCTATTTATTTATTTTTGTTCTTGCTGTGATTTCCCTTGGGGACTTCATCAAAATTTCTTTGTCTAGGCTGATATCAAGAAGAGTTTTTCCAACATTTTCTTCCAGAATTCCAGCGGTCTGATGTCTTAGGTTTAAGTCTCTTATTCATCTTGAATTAAATTTTTGTGAGTGATGTGAGTTGCAAGTCCGATTTTAGTCTTCTACATGTGGCTATCCAATTTTCCCAGCAATCCCCAGAATAAGGATTCCTTTTGCCAGTGTACATTGCTGTCTACTTTGTCAAAGATCAGATGTCAATATTTGGATGCTTTTATATTTGTGTTCTCTGTTCTGTTCCTTGATCTATGTCTCTATTTTTGTGCCAGTACCATGCTGTTTTGGTTAATATAGCCTTGTGGCATACTGCTTAAGACTAAAACTTAATCAAATCAACAGAGAATGTGTCTGCAGCCCAGCTGCTAAACTTTCAATAATAAGTAACAGTTGAAAACTACACAGAGTACAAAAGAGCAATCAGAATGTACAAAGAGACCCTAACTGAGGCACAATGC
>NW_012140525.1:4024484-4026260 GCF_000956105.1 Propithecus coquereli | reverse complement strand
ATAAATTCCAGGAAAGTAATTCCCATTTTAACTTCTTTGCCTTAATGGATTGTTAATTATACTTTAGGTGATTAGGCTGGTAAGGTTCAGAGTAGCTACAGAAGTATAACTCATTACCTAGCCAATGTGAATATGTTTACTTACATCAACTTTTTTTTTTTTTTGGCAACACCATGAAGTTTCTCTAAAGCCAAACAATTTCAATTAGAACTTAGTGGTTTTAAAACACGTCTGTGAATTCTTTGATCTTCCTCCCATGAAGAGATTTAAACTATGCCTGTTCTTTTGAATCTAGATGGGTCTTTATGACTGCTTTCTCCAATAATATGCTGTAGAAATGATTCTGAGTGACTTTTGAGGCTAGACTAGAATATACCATGTACCTTCTGCAAGTTTTCCCTGGGAACCTCAATTATAATATAAGGAGGCCAGATACCAAGTGATCACTATATGAAAGAGAGAGAAAGAGAGAGAGAGAGAGAGACAGAGAGAGAGAGAGAGAGAGAGAGAGAGAGAGAGAGAGAGAGAGAGAGAGAGAGAGAGAGAGAGAGAGAGAGAGAGAGAGAGAGAGAGAGAGAGATGCCCAAATATTCCAGCTGTTTCGCTATTTAGACCTTTGAATCTTTTCATCCTAGTGCAAAACATGTGAGAGAAAAAGCCTTCCAAAGGACTGTACGCACATCTCACTGCAACTGTATGAGTTAACAAATGAGAGAAAATTGCCCAGTTGAGCCTAAAAAAGCTCCAGATTCATGAGCAAAACAAATAATAGCTATTGTTTTAAATCACTGTTTTGAAATAATTTGTTTTGCAGCCATAGGTAACTGAAAGAATAAATTTATTTAGAATCATCCATAGGAATGTTACTGCATTTGGATACCTTACCTTTTGTTCCAACTAAGTTAATAAACTTAAATCTTAAACTCCTTGAGGGGATAATATTTATATGATCCTCTTTCTATATTTTATTCTGAGATAATCTTTCTGTATCTCAGAGCCTTTAGCTTTATTGGTCCCTAAATTTATCAAAACTCTTATCTTTCCTCCTGTATTTAATTGAGTTGCTTATATTAATGGAAAACAGTTTTGCATGAATCATCTTTATGAAGGCCTTCATTTAAGCAAGTTTTCTGGTAATCTCTTCTATTACTTGGGTCTCTTTGACAGAAGAAATTTGAGTTGTGATGTACAAGTCAATACTGTGCTCTCTATATTTCAAATAGCAAGAAAAACTCTACTCAAATGCTTAGATAACTGCAGACTATTATCTTCATTTCTTGGTTATACTTTTCCTTTAAAAACCTTAGACAAGATTTTTACTATCTAACTATATCAAACCATAGGACATTGAAGTCTGGTTTATCAAATTCTATTTTTCAGACTTATCACTGACTCACTATAAGAAACTGTAAAATTTTCCTTGAATTTGCAGATCATAAAATAACACATCTGAGAAATACAGTCTTCATTTATACCATTTGCTTATTCATTGTTAGCTTCTTGGTGCATTTGATAAATGCTTTAGTAATGCCTAAAAAATTGACATACAGCAACCACAAATCTCAAAGGCTGAAACAGAAGCAAATACTTCAAGCGAGAAGATTAGAATATTTTAAGTATCCATTGTATATGGAAGTAATTGAGAGGTGCCATAAAAAGGGGGAGGAGTTAAGTTAAACTTACCTCTTCTCCTTTCACCTTTGTAGTGACTTGATCCTCAGAATAATTTATCATTTCAAGATTTTTTTCTTGGCTTTCTTCTACCTTCCGACATCA
>NW_012140525.1:4022762-4023734 GCF_000956105.1 Propithecus coquereli | reverse complement strand
CAATGTAAAATTTACAAAGTTCATTACCCAAACGATACTTCACTAGCATGCAAAGAAGCAGACATATATGGCTCTTAACCAGGAGAAAAATCAACTGCTAGAAATGGAACCAGAAATTAAAGAGATAATAGAGTTATCAAACATAGATGTGAAACAAAAATATTTTATAAATATGTTCCACATATTTAAGATAGTAGAGGAAAAGATGAATATGATGATGATAGACATAGGAGCTATATAGAAAGACACAAATGTGTTTAGGTTTAAAACATAATATATGAAATAAAAAATACACAGAATTGGATTAACAACAGATTAGACACTGCAGAAGAGACTAGTGATATTGAAGACAAAACAATAGAAAATAAGAGTTAAAAATGAACAGAATCTTGTTGACCAGTAGGACATATCTATATCAAATAATATCTAATGATCCCAAAAGGAAAGGGAGGTAAAAAAAAAAAAAAACAGAAAAATATTTGAAGAAATAATCATTATAGTAAAATTTTCTTTATTTACAGATGATATGATAGTCTATATAAAAAATCTTAAAGAGTCTTCAGAAAAAGCTATGAGCACTTTTAAATGTTTTTGTCAAGTTGCAGGATGCAAGCAACAAACAAATAAAAATTTAAATGAACAAAAACCAGCACCATATTCAGCAGTATCAAATCTACAAAATTCTTAGGGATATATTTCACAGGAAATGTTCAAGCCTTGAACAATGAAATGTTGCAAAGGGACATTATGAAAGACCTAAATGAATGGAAACAGAACTAATTATGTTCATGGATCACAAGACTCAATATTGTTAAGATTTCAAATCTCCCTAAATTTATAGTTTGAAAGTCATCTGAAAAAAATGAAAATCAACAAGCTTATTTTAAACTTTCTTAAAAACACAATTGGAGAAACCTAAATTACCTGACTTCAAGATTTACTACAAAGCTATAGTAATAAAGGTAGTGTGGT
>NW_012140525.1:4020575-4021742 GCF_000956105.1 Propithecus coquereli | reverse complement strand
TGAAAGTTTTAATAGAATGAATATAAGGATTCCCGCAGATAAGGGCTCTCATTTCTTTTTTCATTACAATCCTTTTGAATTATTTTACAGCATAATTATTAGCCAGTTTTTCTTAGTGGTTTTGATGAAGCCCATTGTCTCCCTGTAAATTGGTACATGTTAGCATTTAGATCCTATTTTCCTCATAACCGTGAGATTTAAAAGTGGAACCAACCATTCCCAGAAATAAGTAATTAACACGTCCTCTCTAATACTCAGCAGTGGACATTATTTTTATTGTATTTTTTTAATGTGTTCTTTCCTCCCTTTTAAAGTTTATTTTGTTTTCCATATGAGAAATACTTTAATTTCTGTGTTCCTTGACAATACACAGAGCTGCCGTTATTCCTCAAAAATAGCAGAACCGACCTTAACAATAGAGTGATGAATAGCTATGCTACTAGACGCAGAAGTGTTCCAATCCTTTCTTATCTTTCTCATTTGCTCTTTAGCTCCCTTCCTCACTGGTGGAGTAGTATACCATCAACATGACATATAACATCCATTATGTTGAAATACCTTAGATATAGAGTGAGAACAACAAGTGTTTAAACTGAGGATGCATGAACAAGGGAACTCTAATCTACAGGAAAGCTCTCTACAGGTTGTTAGACATTTTTCTAGGCAACTGGATGTGGGGTAGGAGTAATGAATTTCTGGGAAAGGAAGTGCTGTTGAAAAGACTCAAAAGAGAAAAGTTACAGTTCCTGAAGAAAAACACTGTTGAAACTCAAATTGCCCTAAGCTTACCCCCATCTTAAAATCCTTTTCAAATATCAGAAAGAATTGAGGAGGGTTGGACTGGGTAGCTGAAACACAAAGTGATAAATTTAAGACCTGTGTTATGAGAAAGTATATTCTACATGCAGCAATAAGGAATAGATACCTGCGTAGCATTCTAATGGAGCTTTGACGGCAGCTGGTGTAATCTGGGTTAAAGAAAGTTTTTCTTAGTAAATTATTAATTTACGACAAGATCTGAAAAAAGCTTCCATGTATATTCAAATACAGTACAGGATGGAAGTGAAATTTCAAACGGCTCTTAAAAAATGGGCTAACCAATAAATGGTGTGGAGAAAATAAAATATTCATTTAAAAAAAGTTGGAATCTTTGTCACATCACATAAA
>NW_012140525.1:4020220-4020525 GCF_000956105.1 Propithecus coquereli | reverse complement strand
GATCTAATCTGTGTAATTAAAAAAAAACTATTAAAAACAGGACCACAAAAAGTGTGTGTGTGTTTGTGTATGTGTGTGTGTGCATGTGTGTGTGTGTGGAAAGGGGTGTTTGTAAATGAATATGGTCTGGACATGTATAAACTAGGCTCTATCGGTGGTTATTTCTGGGGGAGGAAAATGGGATTGTATGAAGTTACAATGGTACTTTCTGTTTTTAGAAAGGTTTGACATTTTTACTACAACATTATATATTATTTGAGTAATTGAAAAACATTTGAATTAAAACAATATACTTTTAATGCCTT
>NW_012140525.1:4013733-4015379 GCF_000956105.1 Propithecus coquereli | reverse complement strand
CTCAGTCATGAAGCACAAGGAAGCCTTGTTGGGAGGATTTCAAAGCTAGTAAACAAGCAGATCATAACTCAATGCAGAATATGGCTCTTCTTCTTCTTTACTGGGAACAGGTTACAAAGGATCCAGAAGAATAAAAACAGCAATAACAAAAATACTCTGAGAAAAAAAAATTGAGAAATGAGTACCATTTCTACAAATAAACCTTTATAATGAGTACTCTATTGGTCACTAAGAAAAATATATATTACAGGGTAACATGATATTCTATGTGGTTTTGAATACTATGACCAATTTTTTTTTAAGTTCTTTTTATGCTGTTGCACCACATATTCTTAGCTTCTATGGCAACGTATTTTATGTTTAAGAATTCCACTTAAAAAAAAACAATAGGATAATTGAAGATGTACTCAGGTGATGCTGACAATTCTGAACTCTTACACACAGCTGGCTCAAGCAAGCATTGAGAGACATTATTGATGAGCCAGCTGACCAGCACTGAGAGCCTCGGAAAGCTGTCTTTGTTAGGACAAAGCCATGCTGTGTTAAAGCTGACATGATGAAAAAAGAGAAAGTGAAAGGTGCCATGTTGCATGCCCACAACTCAATTACTAGCCAGCCTCCTACACAATGTGCAATCACAACCAGTGAGCCACTATTAATATAAGATAGACAGCCTTGCATAAAGTATGAAAATAAAATCTTTTCTAAAAAGGAGCATAATGGAACTGTGTGTTGTTGTGAAGGTAAAAACCCCATGGCAGTACAAAATAGAAAAGATCTAATTAGAATGTGCAATCTAACTTCTTACTAACTTAAGATGCAGTGTCTGAGGAGGAGACTTAATTCCTAATTTTAGTCAAAGGGCAAATGTACAATTAAGCTAACATAAATGCCTCATCCAATCATTTAGGAGAATTCTCTTATCCCTGGACTCCCTAACCCACCACAGTTTAATAAGAAGTTCCAGCCCAACCAAATTGCTGTTTGTCAGGCTGAAAAGAGCACAGCCCACTGCACTGCTCTAGATCAGATGACACTTTGGTCTGAACCAAAGTAAGTATAAAATAGAGTATAGCATGCATAGTTGCTGGAATTGAAAACAAACTTTTTTTCGCACATAGAAAATACCTCATTTATTTCTAATCCTAAAATATCTCCACCAGCCACTGTTGGAAAACTCACATGTACTGAGGCTTTGGCCACCAAACTAATTTGAAAATAAAATACATGCAATCACAAGCTTTACAGAAAAAAGCTTCCAGAATAAGCAAGTTTATAATTATGGGAATGCTTGTGCCAGTAACACCACTGGCCCAAGTCTCCTCATGTGTTAACGAACAGATGTATTTCCAGTCTGCAGAGTTGCTGATGGGTGAGTAGCATTGGTTCACACAGTTTGCCTCTGTGAAAAAGCAGCGTCATCCTTCCTGCGGATGAAGTTTGTCTTTTGACTGGTGAGTGTTCATTAGCTTCTCTTTTTCTCCTACAGAAAGCCCTTTAGAAAAAAGGCATAATAAGTGAGGTTTGGAAACAAAGGTGATCTGAGAAAATGATATGGCCCTAGCTAACACATGCACTGCTTTCCCTTGGCCAATTTCCATTTCCACTCAAATACACTCAGTTATGCTTATCCAATATTTTTTTTT
>NW_012140525.1:4005596-4006858 GCF_000956105.1 Propithecus coquereli | reverse complement strand
GAGATTATCAAGAAGTTTGTGTTGTTGGTGGTGGGGAGGGGAGAGCGGGGGTGTAGGAAATCTTTCATTGATAAACATGGCCTAATCGATGTCTGGTTTTCACCCATCTTTCCCCTTACAAAATTATGTTTTCTCTTATGGGGAGAAGCAAGTGAAAGGACAGAGTACAGAGATGGGAGAAAAAAATCATTTGAATAGCACACTGCCCGCGGAAGCAAAGGGAATTCCCCCTTCTTTCTATGGAAATGTCTGCAGGAATGAGTCAGCCTCCCCTCAAACATAACATGGTCTATATTTGGCTATCCCTATTTTTATAGTTATAACAAACATACTAGGTTAGACTTGTTTATCATTTATGTGAAAATGTGTATAAATTAAATTTTGTAATTTCAAAAGAATGTGGGTTTTCTGCCTTTCCTACTTCTGCCAGTGCCTTCCTTCAAATTACTCAATATTAATCCTGACCATCACATTTGACACCTGTGGGCACATTAGCTGTCATGTCCAATTAGCTGTCAAATTCTAAAATTTTTTATTGAACAATTTTTTTTACACCTAGGTTCTCATTTTTAAACACTCCATAGTATCTTTTTCTCCTAATTAACTTATTCTGTATTACAAGTCTAATGCTGGGAGGATGTGGAGAAAGGGGAATCCTTGTACACCGTTAGTGGGAAAGTAAATTGGTGCAACCACTATGGAGAACAGTATGGAGGTTCCTAACAAAACTAAAAATAGAACTACCATATGATTCAACAATCCCACTGCTGGATCTATATCCAAAAGAGATGAAATCAGTAAATCAAAGAGATATCTACATTCTAGTGTTTATTGCAGCACTATTCACAATAGCCAAGATTTGAAATCAATCTAATTGTCCATCAATAGATGAATGGATAAAGAAGTTATAGTACATATACATAATGGAATATCATGTAACCACAAAAGGAATGAAATCCTACCAAATGCAAATGTAGCAACATGGATGGAGCTGGAGAACATTATGTTAAGTGAAAGAAGCCAAGCATACAAAGACAAATCTCACATGTTTTCACCCATATGTGGAAGTTAAATATTAAAAACAATTGATCTCATGGAGACAGAGAATAGAATAATGGTTATCGGACAATGGGAAGGGTAGTGGGGAGGATAACAAAAATATAGTAAGATAGATAGAATAAACAATATTTGATAGCATAACAAAGTGACTATAATCAACAATAAGTTAGGGTATAATTTAAAATAACTAAGAGAGTGGAAAT
>NW_012140525.1:4002829-4005546 GCF_000956105.1 Propithecus coquereli | reverse complement strand
AGTGAGGTTTGGAAACAAAGGTGATCTGAGAAAATGATATGGCCCTAGCTAACACATGCACTGCTTTCCCTTGGCCAATTTCCATTTCCACTCAAATACACTCAGTTATGCTTATCCAATATTTTTTTTTACTTCAAAAATATAAGAGTTGATGTTACCAAGATTTCACAGCATGAAGAGGAAAGTAAAACGTAGAATCTATGCTCAAATTTCAAGTTTATTAGTAAAAGTTTATAAATATCTCTCAAAGAAGAATATGAAAGCTGTAAAATAGTACAAATAAAATGTTGAGGAATACAATAAAAAGATATTAAACCCACCCAATTGAACATATTAGGAAAACTGGACCCTTTCTCAAAACACTCTACTGTCACTTGCTTAAAATTTGTCACAAAAATCTAAAACTCTTCCATGAGCAGAAATGTGAGAGGTACCCCTGCAGTTACATTCATATGTCAGAGACATAATTTTTTTTAAATGAAGCATTACAAGTTTCACTAATATTGTAATTTACTTAAAAAATCTGAACACTAGTGAATATCAGTGACTATTAGAATTACTGAGTTCAACAAAATGATGGCTTATAAGTCATCATCCTCTATATTAGTGACAGAAATGCA
Organism: Propithecus coquereli; assembly: GCF_000956105.1. Taxonomy (NCBI): domain Eukaryota; kingdom Metazoa; phylum Chordata; class Mammalia; order Primates; family Indriidae; genus Propithecus; species Propithecus coquereli. The sequence continues at coordinate 4,004,926 of NW_012140525.1, read as the reverse complement.
ACTTGAGCAAAACTTCTGGATACACAAGGCAAAGTATTTTGGGTTACCTTTCTGGCAAAATCTTATGAGCATATTAGACTAGGGAGGTTACTTAATACTCACTCAACTATTTACCAAGTGTTTACTGAATGTTTATTTTGTCTTGGTGCCTCACCAGGACAACAGGTAATCAAGATGCAGAAATTAGTCACCGACTCTAAAAGCATGTGGTTCTCTGCCGCTATGCATAGATATACGCTCTGACTAAATCCAAATGAAAGTTTTTTTATTTGTACTTATTTGTGTGTGTGTGAGAGAGAGAGAGTGTGTGTGGTGGCTATTGAGAATAGCTCACATCATACATTTTTTTTTTTTTAACCAGGAACTGAAGAAATAAAGTAAAAGGGGATGAATTCATTCCCTATTTCGAATTATTCTTCAAGGACTGCTAAACTGAGATCTCATATTAGGGAAAATAACTGTATTTGTAATATATTTCCTAAGTCAATTTGCTTTAAAAATAGAAATTATTTCAGTAAGTTTTAAAAATTCTTCTAATGTAATTTCTAATTAGGGACATTTTCTGTGTGAGTGGCAACATTCTGTGAATCAAAATTCAGTTTCTCGTATTATTTAGTTTTGGACTTCACAGAGACAACATGATGATTCGTATAAAATCATGAAGGCTTCTACTAATATAAAATAAACATAGATATTGTATCACAGATTCTAAATATTTCTCAGTGGTTTAGATATCAATTTCTAATTTCATATTTCTAGGCATGAAATCAGCTATAGTTAAAAGTATTATCACTCTGGACTAGATTTCTTTCCTTGTGCCTTCCAGATCATGTTTGCTCTGCTTTTTCTTTATGTTTTGAGTTCTTGCTAAACACTGGTCTATGTAAGACTAGCTTTTTTTTTCTTTTTACAGGGCCATTATTACTAATTACAACATTATTTTTAAAATCTTGTATGTGTTCAGACTTCACATTTGTGAAGAGGGCTTTGCTTCTCTCAATTACTATGTTGAACACCTGCCACTTGCTACCTTTTATGAGGGAAATATTTTATTTGTCTTTGTGGTTAACCTGCAGCTCTCTATTTCCTTCATCAGAGTTTTATCTTCTCCTAGATGCTTTGAAGTTTTATCTCCCTATTCCATTGCTACATGTTTGTACATATATGTGAAGGGTAACATGAGAAGAGAGAGAACTACTCTGTCACAAATTGACTATGGTTTATCCTGGTTCCTAGAAGAAAGTAGAAATAGATCTAGAATGCATCCACACTGAATATAAATCTCTGTGTTAGGATTCTCCAGAAAAACAGAACCATTAGTATATATTAATAGATACATAAATAAGAGAGTTATTATGGGAATTGGCTCACACAATGATGGAGGCCAAGAAGTTCTATGATATGTTCTTTGCAATCTGGAGAACTAGGAAAGCTAATGTTTTATTAATAATTAAGTCTGAGTGTCAAGGCCTGAGAACTAAGAGGGCTGGTGGTGTAATTCCCAATCCAAGTCTGACAGCATGGGGTTTGAGGATGGTATAAGTCCCTGTCCCACGGTCTGAGCACCAGGATCGCCAGAGCAGAAGATGGATGGATGGTCCCAGCCCAGGGAGGGAGGGAATTGGCTCTTCCTCTGCCTTTTTGTTCTACTCAGGCAGATCCTCAATGAATTAGATGATACCTGCCCACATTGGTGGGGACAAATCTTCTTTACTTAGTTTGCCGATTCAAACACTAGTCTCTTTCAGAAAAACCCTCACTGGCACACCTCAAAATAATGTTTTCCTAGCTGTCTGGGCATCCCTTAACCCACTGAAGTTGACAGATAAAATTAACCACCGTATCTCTGATCCGGCAGAAATGAAAACATCATGATACTTTTAATGTCACAATATTACACTTAATCACTGGCTGCAAAAGTCGCTTAGCATTTTTCTGTTACCACCATCACAGTAATTATGAAAGCTTGGAGGACTTAATCATTTACCAATTCTCTCCTCAGGCTTATGTCCACAACAAGCTAGGAAAGGGTCAAAGAATGGCATCAGTTTTATTAGTGGCTGTGCTATCTATTAACTTGCAAATATAAAGATTTTG
>NW_012140525.1:3991665-3992634 GCF_000956105.1 Propithecus coquereli | reverse complement strand
TTATGTAAATTGTTTAAAATTAAAAGAATCCAATCATACATCTTTGGAGATTCCTAAAAACTGGGGATATATATAAATGGCTGTGTTTTGAGAGAGACTGTTTCACATCCCAAGCAGGAGAAAATGTTGAGTGTGAGAGTAGTTAGCTAGTAAAGAAAAAAAAATCTTACCAGTTTCTGAAGCCTGCAGTGATGGTAGACAGGAAAGAGTGTAAGAATGAGACTGAGAAAGGGCCCAGAAAATCAGCAATAGAAAAGTCCAACTGTAGCTGGGTAAGCCCATAAATATGACAGAGCTCAATACCTTTGAGAATATTTAGATAGCTGAGTGTTTCAGACCCTGAAGATGGGGTACAAATAATAAAGAAATAAGTCTGGATTAGAGAAGGTGGAGCAGGAGCTAGGTCTAAAGTGATAGTAAAATTAAAAGATGCATGAGAGATGACATGTTGGAAGTAACTCACTGATACCTATATGTACAAGGTGTGAATTATGGCTGATAAAGACACCAATTTGAATAAAGCACATGGTTCATGCAAAGAAAATTTAGTTGAGTAGAGAAGAATGGTGGTCCACATGATATGCATTCTTTAAAGTCCAGTGAAGGAATTTAGGCTTCTGTAGATGGAATAGTGATTGAGATCTCTATTAAGAGATGCACAAAAGATGTCTGAGAAATAAATTTGTATTTAAGTATTTTTCAGAGATTTTAAGTTGTATTCATGATTATTCTGGTGGTAATAGGTGGTATACTTTGGAGGAAAAGTGGCTAGAGCCTAACAGGAGGCTCATGAAATAGTTCAAGCTTTGGAGCATCATGAATTCTGGAATCAGAGGCATCTGTGTTACATGTCTTTATCCCATAATTAATAGCTCTGAGATCTTGAGAAAGTTACTTATTTTTCCTGAGTTCAGAGAGATACTGTTATAAGTGTCTGTATGGATTGTTTGAAGATAAAATTATATACAT
>NW_012140525.1:3990732-3991280 GCF_000956105.1 Propithecus coquereli | reverse complement strand
AAAATAAAATGTTTGTATGTTCTATATTTTATTGCCATCTATTATCTATATATATATTTGTTTTGCCTTAAATTCCTTTCAATATCTTTCCTTTAGCAATGTGTCTAAAGCAAAGTGTCTATAGGCTACTTAAATAAGAAAATAATTTGAAACTATATAGATTCCATAAAATAAAGTGATTGAGTGAAGATATTTCTGCCAGAAGGGACATATGATTAGGACAGGTCATACATAATTGGACAAAATTTTCTCATGTAAGAAAATATCTTTATTTTTGCCATTGGAAATTCTAGAATTATTTTTAAAATTTCCTATGTCCCATCTTAAGAAAATATTATAGAAAATGCACAAAACAGGAGTTACCAATATTTGGTATGTTTCACATAGTATTTTTCTAGACCTTTTATGGATTTTTACACACCATTTAAAATCATGTGAAGAGTGCATTAGTAGAGTACATTTGCCCTCCATCAACAGCAAAATGCATACCTTTATCTCCTCATCATTCCTGACATACAGAGCCTTAGTTCTCTGTGTTTTCTGATCAC
>NW_012140525.1:3989520-3990682 GCF_000956105.1 Propithecus coquereli | reverse complement strand
AGTTATTAATTATTGGCCATATTAATGATTGCCAACCACCACCATGATGATTTGAATGCTGAGATTTGATTCAAATACATATTTGATTCTTTTAACAACATGGATATATAGGAAATCTTGGAAGAGTTTCATTATTCAGAATACTTGGTAAAATTTTTCCTTGGTCAATACTTCGAGGTAAATTTTCTTATGTTAATACATATTTTTGATTAGATACTATGAACAGGAAATCAATTAAAGATATATCAACATAAAAGTCATTGAGAGCACAAAATGCAGACTCTCTTCCTTCTTTGAAAGAACGTATAGTCTACTTAAGAGAATTATACACATAGCCATAAAATTATAACTAAATATCTCTATGTAAAATTAAAGTTAGAGACAAAAGGACAAAGAGCAGAGGGAGAAAGCCATGAGGAATGTGAGGGCAACGGGGGGTGGTGGTGGTAAACTGAGTCCTGAGGAATGAGTAAAATAAACATATGCGGAGGGCAGAGGAAGGACCTTGCAGATTGGATGCACATCGCAATCAAGTACTAAGACATGACAGTGGATTTTGCATATATAGAGATCCACAAATACATCTTATTGACTGTGATGACTGGAACATTCACGTAAGGAAACAGAAAAAGGAATTTGAAAAATTGAGAACCTATTAAAAGTGATCTTGAATGTAACATGACCTTTCCTGTCAAAATATGTGATTGCTATTGATGCTTGTATTTGTATACGTGTGTGTGGGGGGGTGCTGAGAAAGAGAATGATGTAAGTAATGTAACATTTTATAATGGTTTAATCTGGCTGAAAACTGCAAGATTTAAGTGAATGAAGAAACTACTATACTTTGGTGGTTAAGGTGGAAATGATAGGACCTGTACTACAGTGGTTTCCATGTGGATAGAAAGAACATTTTAGATATAAATTATTTTTAGGAAGGAGGAACATAAAAGGCTCTATGATCAATCACTTATATAGAATAAAGTAGATATATTATGTAAATATTTAATCCCCCATGATTTGGTATGTGATGGCTTCTTTTGGTTTAAAGATCACGCATTCGGCTTTATTTTGAGCTTGCAGTAAGCAGGAAATCAGAGTAGAATTGTTGTACTTACCATCTTAGGATGGTTTTCTTTGCAATAACGTCTGTTGTTTTTGTTTA
>NW_012140525.1:3986842-3988062 GCF_000956105.1 Propithecus coquereli | reverse complement strand
ATATATTTTATTTTGAAAAAATGGAGGATATCTGACAAAATGCTAAAACATATCAATTCCATAAAGTCTCAGAAATCAGTGTTATATATTCTCTATTAAGTTTCTCAAAATAATGTAAAGTATGGCATTGGTATATGGAAAGTACACTAATAATTACTATTTCAGAAAAGTTCCTTAAAGTTTAAAACAATCAAAGTGTGAATAATTTTGACAATTTACCAAAGAAATTTATTTTGTTTGTTTCTGTATTAATTAGGAAATTGACTCCACCAAATTAAAACAAAGCAAAACTAAACTCTAATATAACAAAAGCTGAGGTAAGTATGACAACATTGATGAAAGTTTAATTCTAAATATGAAAACATGGAGAGGATTGAGATTAATGTACACATATTTAGAAATTTCAAATATCGAAAACTAAAAGTAAGACCTTCTATTGGATAATGTACTCAACAGAAATTGATAAAGTTAAATTTTAACACAACATGAAAATTAGCCAGCAGGAAGAACGTGGCAGGCTGTAATGAAATACCTGATTGTCTCACTTTCAGCACTGATTAGGTATGTGACTTAGATGACCCACTAAATGCTTCTCATAGGCTCTGTAGCAATTGGGAAAAATTATTATAGTTATGAGTCCTTACGTTTTCAGGAATACATTGATCATTGCCAGAGCTACATATTAAATTAATACCACAGTACTTTATCAATGGCTAATGCACTCTGGAACCACAATTTTTTTTTTTCTTTCTTATTTAACAAAATAGAATAAAGAGTTTGCAGACTCATTTATTAAAGTTCAAATAAACAACTTCAGCAGATTAGAGTCAGATACAACATGCACAACTGAGAGAGGCCCCCAAGTGGACCTCCTTACTGCCTGGTTTATCCTTTATGCAGCCCCATTAACAGGGTTGCATCTGTGTGTCTTTTGTGAGACTGCTGTGCAATGTTGGCAGGAAAACACTCAATCTTTAGGTAAAAACTCTTTTGAAATTTCTATTTTTGGTATCCCTCTTCTCATTGTCACTTGACGGGCAGAGGGATTTGGGGCATTTACTTATTTGGGTGGAGTATTTGTGACCAATTTGATGAATGATATCAATAAAATTTCACTTTTTTTTAACTACTTATGGTTTTTAAGTGTTTTTATCCACATAGTTTCACTTACTTTTCATCACCTCCCTGGGGAAAAGAAAGAAATTTATTTTAAATGTTGA
>NW_012140525.1:3985430-3986792 GCF_000956105.1 Propithecus coquereli | reverse complement strand
AGAGAGATAAAACTTAAACCTAATAATTACTATTAGAAAATTAAAGGAATAAAAGGGGCCAACATCAAATGAAAAAACACTTAAAGTAGCAGAGTGGATTCCTCTACTCTGTAGAAACGGCAGTAAAATCTATCCAGACATAATTGCTCAGAATTCATATTAAAAGTTGATTACGAAAAAAATAAACTTTTACTCATTTATCAGAATATTATCAAGATAGTCCCTAGAAATCATTCAGCAGAGTAAGGAGTAAATGACAGAAAATAAGAAAAATGACTTTTTCCTAAGTCACAGAGAATTTAAAACCTCTTAGTAAAGGAATAAAATTCTGTATTTGAAATCTATTAAGACCCAGACCAAGGATGAGCTTTTGAACTGTGGTCAGTAAATTCAATTGAGACATGTCTGATTCTGTGGCCCAATGACCCAGTGACTCAGTAGATCAGAGAAACTTTAATTCATGTGGTTCATTGACATATTAATCTGCCTATTATTCTGGGAAATCAAATATAGAATTCATATACCAATATGTATTTTCTATTTTCTGAGTAAATTGCATGACAAAACATCCACATCCATATCAACTCAGTTATACTTAATGAAAAACCTCAGTAGCATGAGTCCGCACTGATATAAATCAATTATTGAGTAAATAAATAAATGAGTGAGAATAGACACATCTTCCATGCAAAAGAATTCCAAATAATTTATAAAGAAACTCTGTACTCAAGAAGGTGGAGCGTAACCCTCCCTCCATTAAGCCTGGCCTGTGCATAGTGACTTCCTGCAAAGAGTATACGTACGGAATGGAGAAAAAGAAGAGCGATGTTGCATTATAGCAACCTGGCAAGCGCTACTTCAATCAGACAATCAAGGTCAACATCATCAATGATCAGTCATTTTGATGGTATGTGTTCTTGATAGGATATGACGAGAATGGCACTTCACTTTTGTTTTCTTCCTCCTGAAAACACATAATCACAATATAATTATGAGAAAACCATCAGATAAATTTCAATTGACATTCTGTAAAATACCTGACCAGCACCTCTCAAACTGCAAAATTCATCCAAAACAAGAAAAGTCTGAGAAACTGTCACAACAAAGAGGAGCTTAAGGAGACATGAAAATTAAATGCAATGAGTTATCCTGAGTGGGATTTGGAGCAGAAAAAGGATGTGAGGTAAAAGCTAAGGAAATATGAATAAAATATGGACTTCAGTTAATTAAAAAAAACTTATCAGGATGATATAAAATTATGTAAAATATATTAAATACTTAAAAAAATTCATGTATAGGAATTACTATTTAATATCTGAAATTGTTAAAAATTAAGCTATCGCCAAAAGGTGACATTGTAAA
>NW_012140525.1:3980871-3982065 GCF_000956105.1 Propithecus coquereli | reverse complement strand
AAGACTTTAGAAACTTTCAAGGACATACTAAAAAAAGAATATTTAATCTAGTTTTTTTGGCTCCTTTTTAAATACTTTTTCCATGATAATACCTTCTTCCTCTTAATAAGCAATACTAGGAACACTTGAAATAATACTTCTTAAAAATAATAAACTCCATAGGTTGTTGCTTTACAAAAATTATTTGTGAACAAACATGTTACTTTGGAATTTTCCTGTGACAATTACTTATTGAATTATAGTTAATAATTCCTTATATTAAACTTCCCCTGTTAAGCCTACAGTGTGGTTTCTGTCTCTCGACTGAACTCCAACTCCTGGAACTCTCAATACATATAGCATAGATTAGTCTAACTTGTCAAATGGTACACATACTAATGGGTTTTCACGGCTTTAGAGCAAATGATATCGTGTTTGATATCAGCATCTGTTTAAAAATAGGCATCTGTGTTTGCATGGTTTCAAGAAACTATATATTTTGTTTGTGTGCCTTCGAAGAATTCTAAATTCCTCTGTTTTCTGTCTTACTGTTCCACAGTCACAGGAGACATTTAAGAAGTCTTTGTGGAAAGAACACAGATTAGCCATGGAACTCTGCTGTCTATGCCTAAGCCCATGATCTAGTAGTCATAAGAAAAGACGATGATTACAGGAGAAAAATGGTAGATTCTTATTAATTTTTTGAAGAATTTTCCTAGTAACTGAACATATTAATGGATTCAAAAGAGATTAAAAATGCCCTAAGTTACTGCTTCTCGGCCTTTTGGCTATGATGAAGTGTAGTAGTATCTGTTCTTATCAGTTAAAAATGACCTAAATTTATTCTTTCCTTGCTCTTCCTCCATGACATTGTCCAATTTTCTTCAAAGGGACATTTCTTAAAACAAACAAAAAAACACATTTTTTCTTAAAGTTCCAAAGCTATATGCACACACTTAAAGTACCTAGGAAAAACCCACTGCTAAATTACCAATGTATTTCATAAATGTATGCATTTAGTAGCCTCTTGTGCTTTTATGATCTTATTGAGCACTTCTAAGAAAAGTACTTAAATATCTAGCAAATATCCACTTGCCTTAAAATTTGGATTATTTTACTGTTTCTGTCCCAAGAACAATAAAACTACGGATTAGCTGAGCTATTTGAAGTTTTTTTAAGGAATAAAGGCCATTAAACATTTTAAATTAGTACATT
>NW_012140525.1:3978316-3979270 GCF_000956105.1 Propithecus coquereli | reverse complement strand
TCTTTTTTATAAAATGTCTTTTGTTCCTTTGAGTAGATGCCCAGTAATGGGATTGCTGGATGAAATGGTAGTTCTACTTTTAGCTCTTTGAGGTATCTCCATATTACTTTCCAGAGAGGTTGTACTAGTTTTCAGTCCCACCAGCATTGTATGAGTGTTTCTATTTCTACACATCAATCTGTACTTTTATTCATGCTGCTCTCATTGCATCATCCCCAAAAGCCTTCTGAATTATCTGAGTAGTTTCTGTGGAGGAACATTCAAGCTTAATGCAAAATTTGATGCAGATTTGTTGCTCTATTCACTCAGTCATTTCGAATGTGACTGCCATACAGTACACATACTCACTCAATGGTGTGTAGTTCCCCACTGACTAGTACAGTATAGTTGTCATTGTTCATGCATGCACATTTCAGTCCACTCTCCTTGGCTTCCAGGTTACATTGATGTCATACAAACCATTCACATTATAGTAACAATGGTCAGGTATTATACTTTCTGGACAGACCTTGTAGTTCATGTAAATCGCTTTGTACAGCACCTAGTAAGTAGTGGACAATTGTTCGTTCTTTTACATTTGTTATCATTATAGCTATTAGTGCTATTGTTATTAATCCCAAGAAGGGCCCGAGATATTCAGCATGAAGACCTCCCCAAATATTGATGTTTTTGACGTGAAAAGTGTCATGAACTACTTTCCTTCAGATTAAGATCAAGAAAGAATCACTTTGCTTCTGGAAGACATAGTCAGTGTCTTTTAAGTCCAGTTGGAGTTCAACAATATTTTTATATTTCTCAGAAGACATCAAAATGTTTTCTTCGTGTAGGAAGGCACAAAAGAGGATGTACCAAGGAAATCAAGAACGATGAAATGACATTTTCAAATGTTATATTTCATTTTCAAATAGAAGTGTGTTATAGAGGGGAGGAGGATGTAGGTAGTGGGAAGTGCTT
>NW_012140525.1:3977208-3978266 GCF_000956105.1 Propithecus coquereli | reverse complement strand
TTATAGGGATTTAGTGAGGTTTAAAAGAAATATGAAATCTGTCTAGAAAGTATCCAGCCATGTAATGAAAAACAGAGACATTTATTGAAGAAGATACAAGATATAGAAAACGTTGTACATAGGACAATGGCGCCTCAGTTCCTTTCAAAGAAGGCACCTTGGGACCTCACACAGTTCTCTCCCTGTCTCTTCCACTGTTCAAAACACTCGCAAAGTCCTTTGTTGGAATCGCCATCAGCTGCCTTATAGTATTTGTCTGAATCTCATCAGCAGTCTGAAATCTCTTCCCTTTCAAAGGTGATTTTAGTTTTGGGAAAAGCCAGAACTCACGGAGTGCCAAGTCTGGGGTGTGGGGGGGCTCAGTCACTTGGATGATTTGATGTTTTGCCAAAATACTCTGCATGAGACCGGATGCATGGGCAGGCACTTTGTCACGATGAAGCTGCCAATCACCAGTTGCTGATAGCTGCAGCTGTTTTCATTTCATTGCATCTCTCAACTAACAAAGAACATTGGGGTAGTACTTCTTATTAGTTGTTTAGCCTAGAGGAGTGTACTCGTAATGGACAACAATTTCCCAATCAAAAAACACAGTAAACATTGTCTTGATCTTGCTGCGACTTTGCCCCACCTTCTTCATGCATGGAGACTTCCATTGGGATGACTGGTGCCTTTACTTCCGGGTCATAGCCATAGATCCACCATTTATCTCCAGTTATGACCTTCTTGAGGAAATCTGGTTCATTGGTAATGGTTTGAAGCAAGTCATTAGCAAATGCAGCATGATGTTTCTTCTGCTTTGTTAGCAGGAGCCACAGAACTCATTTTGCCATGACATGTTTCATGCCAAGATCCCTCATCAAAATCTCAGAGACAATAGTTTATGGAATTCCCAGATCAGCTTCTATTAATAGTTCTCATACTGTCAGTTGCTGGTCTTTGCTGATTGAAGCCAATACATGTTCAACGTTCTCAGGTGTTCTGCTTGTTGTAGGTCTTCCAGAATGTGGATCACTTTCAACAGATTCTAGACAATCTTTGAAGCATTTGTGTCATAC
>NW_012140525.1:3976119-3976588 GCF_000956105.1 Propithecus coquereli | reverse complement strand
GAAATAGGACTTATAAGAGGTGGACCCATCAAATGCACTTTAATCCATTAAGTGTCATTTCGGTTTCACAAGGATCTCGTCTAAGAGGCTAAGAGTGCTGTATAGGGCAAGGTTAGGTCTCCTAAAAAAATAGAGAGTGCCATCACTTCTTCCATTAACAATATAGAGCCCAGACTTTATTGCACATATGCCAGATATTGGTGCTTTTTTCAGACCACCATCTTGGCTTCTTCAGAAATCAAGATTAAATAAGTTTAAGCAATAGATGAACACTTGAAAGATGGGTATAAAATGATTATTTTCTATAAGTCATAGTGTATTTCAAATTTCTCTGTGATACTTACCATTTAAATGAACACTTTAGTAAATATTTTTATGAAGCAAAAATGGAGATTTCATATAGCCACAGCTTAACTTATTTGTTTTGTATATTTGGACAATAACAACATTATTTTATTTAATTTTATTG
>NW_012140525.1:3973741-3974719 GCF_000956105.1 Propithecus coquereli | reverse complement strand
GTCACCTGTCTATATGTGGAAATAAGATAATACAGTTTTTAAAAATATGGATGTCTGATAAGAAGGTCTCTCTTCTAATCCTGGCACCATACTTGCTCTCTGACCATTGACAAATTACTTAACTTCTCTAATACTTTTGACATCTAAAAATAGCAATAATTTATGGTTCCTATATTTATTAAATTATGTAATATTGTCTTTGGCAATCATTTAGAAAATAGAAATACTTAATAAATATTAACTACTGTCATTATCACTATTATTATTTCCTAGAAAGAAAAGCATATCTTTACAAGTATACTTCTTAAGTAGTACCGCCACTCTTATGGGTTCAATTCATGTTTTAGAGGAAAATTACAGACTATGGTAGAACTCCTATACCAACCAGAAGTGGTTAAGTAATCTTTGCAGCCACTCCTGGAACAATCACATGAACCTCATGGCTTTCCAAGCATGAGACTGACATAAAATATGTTTGGTCTGCCCTAAGTTTGATGATAGACACCTGGATCACTTACCCAACAGGCATGTGTCCTATAAAACTTACGTGGCTCTCATCCGCCTCACCTCCTCACTGCGAAACCTGATTTCTGTACATCCTATCCATTATAACCATGCATAGATGTTGCTGTACTCCATTGTTCAACCCATTCTGTAGTTAAACATACCTATAGGGGACAACCCAGTTTTCTGTACTTTGGAGAGAAGTTAAAAGTGGTTTATAATCTGAGCCAAAACCCCCAAATTTGTGCAGTGTCAAAATTAAATGGAGGTGAAGTACAAATCCATTTGAGAGTGATTTATTGTCATGTAAGAAAATTTAGCTTATGACTGTATTTACTCCTTCTATTTAAAAATATTTTCCAAGAAGAACTATTTTAACATCTAACTTATTTTGAATTGCAAGCCCTTCGAGTTCAAAAAGCACTAGAAGGGCATACTCTCTGTATGTGTAAACCAGATTGACCAGATCAAAAG
>NW_012140525.1:3972429-3973691 GCF_000956105.1 Propithecus coquereli | reverse complement strand
TATAAAACTGTATATAAAATGATTTTAAAAATCATCACCAGATTTATAATCTGTGTGGAGACAGAATGAAACATAGATGATAGGATGATTTGTTTTAAAAAACTTAATTGCCTTTCTACAGAGAAGGATCTAGTACGAATATAGTAAAAAAAAAGAGAGAAAGAAAGAAAGAAAGAAAGAAAGAAAGAAAGAAAGAAAGAAAGAAAGAAAGAGGCTGCACTAACTAGATATGATTTAGTATTGTATAGTATATGAGGGAATTTTTTAATCTATTTCTCCATACCAGTCTCTCATTTGGCCCTCACATAAGAAACTGAATTGATGTGTGTAATTAATACTTTTTAGTTTGCATACATTTTTGCAAAAGTGACATTATGGTTTTGGGTGCGTTTTTAATTTGCAAAAATGCTATTGCATCATATACACTATATTTCTTACTTTTTTCAGTAAAACCATGCTATTAATGTTTGCCAACATCACTTTCTATATCTTTAAGCCATTTCTTTCAACCAATGAGTCATACTTCATGGTGTGCATTCAGCCCATTGTATCCATTTTGCTCTCCAATTAACTGGCAAACATTTTCAAAACGTAGATAGTGCTCATGGTTAGCACGGACTAGCAGCTAAAAGAACATCTATGCACTGCTAGTTAAAAGGACAGACTGGAAAGCCTAGTGAAAAGAAATCTTGTACTAGTTGTTCAGATTAAATAATAGATCACTGTTTTAATATGCATATTTCTCACAAATGATCTCATACTTTCCTTATATATTATTCACGTGCTTGTTAGATATTTGGTTTTTCTCTTCTGAAGAGTTTATTCTTGTCAGTTACACATTTTTTCTACTAGTTTTCTCCTTTAGAAATAGCTACCTAAATGTTTTACATAATAATCTCAATTTATTTTAGACATTGAAATATCTTTTCCCAACCAATCTTCTGTTTCTTAACTTGGTCTGTAGTGTCCTTGGTTAAATAGGTATTGATTTTTTTACATTTTATTTAACTTAATCATAAGTAGTAGAAATACACTTTAAATGCAGTCTACAGGCTGAGAAAATTGGGGCAATGAGAAATACTTTCTTTGAGTAATGGATCATGGTGACCTCTCACATCAAAGTTAACTTTATAAAAACTTATTGTTAAATTAATTACATTTTGAAAAAGTCATCAAGTACAAACATACACAGCTACTCCTACACACACACACACACACACACACACACACACACACACACACACACACAGAAAGACATATAC
>NW_012140525.1:3968807-3969724 GCF_000956105.1 Propithecus coquereli | reverse complement strand
TCTTTCTGCCTTTTGTTTTTCTCATGTTAGCTTTGATAAAATCTAGTAATGATTAGCAAGGGGAAGGAGGGTAGAAGAGAATGGGACATGGCTGGCCTCTGTGGTGTCAGGAACTCGAAATTTGGGGATCTTTTAGTCAAAGAAAGGTCTGTTTGTCTGTCGAAGGAAGGTAGGACTTTTATTTCAATTCTCAATGCCACCATAAAAGAGGCATTATTAAACACAGAAAGGCTGGGACAGCTTTTCGTTTTTCCTCTAAATTACAGATTTCATTGAAAATTCTATCTTTAGTATCATTCTTGTTGTAAGTTTTGGGTATATAGAAATAATAGAGCACTACAGAAGTCATTTTGCAAAGTCCACACATTCACAAATCATTAATGACATACATTTATGTTGCAAGCACTTTTTTAAAAGTATTGGGTTTATATCAGATATTAATATTTTTTCACTTTTGCTACATCATCATAGAAAAGAGTTCTATAAGGAAGCCTCTAATTGGGTAGGAATATTTTACATCACTAACAATTAAGCTTTCCTGCAAATATAAATGCTTTTTTTAAAATGACAGTTTCCAAGGGGAATGACTCAAAAGTTATCTTTGTCCTCCAAGTGCTAAACCTGGATAGAAGAGGACTGAGGAGCTTCATCATCATTTTGTTTGATTTTCATGAATTATTGTCTAGAATGTGTTACTCAAAATGTGCTTCTGTGTTGAGATAAGAAAATTGCTCCTGAATATAAATCATTGCCAAATACATGCAAACTTGGAATATATACTCAGTTGTTTCTTCCAATGTTCAAGCTATATTCCAGGCATTTTAAAATTATTTTAACATTTGAGGGCCAGGGTACAATTATAATTGTTATTATGTCTGGCTATCACAGAAAGTTGCTTCAAAAAATACTAGTTGAAC
>NW_012140525.1:3965315-3967465 GCF_000956105.1 Propithecus coquereli | reverse complement strand
CCGGATTCTCTCCCTGGTCACTAATAATCGGAACACATTTCTCACTCCAATTTTTTCCTTGCAGGATCCCCACCTTGCCCAAACCCAACATTTCCATCCTGGAGAAGGAAAAATTAGAAGTCATTATACTGTAACATATTTATCACTGGCAGGTCCTTAGAGATGTAAAGGAATTTTCGAAGGAGGGAATTTTAGAAATGCCAATTATAGTCACACTCACAGAGCTCTTAATAAGAAAAAAAAGTTGATTAAATATAGTCACAGCTTGGAATCACAAAAGGCATGAGCAGTGCCTAATAAATCTGACAATTCTTGAAGGCAGAGCACAAAGAATCAGCAGGAGAAATCTGAGGACTAATCTTTCTTTGGTTTGAGAGCACTTTCAACACGCTACGGCACACAAAAGACTAACCCACGAGGTCAGGAAGTGTGACATGGTGGAGTGAACATTGAAAACAATCTAAGAAATTTTTAGATCGTGAAGGACTTCAGGTGGACAAAGGGCTTTTAAATCAATAGCATCTGAGAGAAATTTTACTCAGACAGGGATCTAGTTTTAGACAATTTGACCATTAATTACTAAGGAAAAGGTATATAGCATGAGATAAAATATGTAATTAATAGAAAATTCAGACTGCTCGGAAGCCCATAAAAAGTAAAAATAAATTAGAACTGGACAGTTTGACTAGTTTAAAACATTAGGAGAGAGCTTGGTTATAATTCTTTTAAATAAAGATTTAGCCAGGACACGAAAATTATGACGTGATATTATAAGGACAAGGATAAACAAGAAAATAGAAATAGTGCCTATACATTCAGGCAAAGATATCAGTAGAGGGAAGAAAAGTTATTGAGTTTGGATATTAGGATCTTATCATTATGGATTGAGAATAAAATGGAATAAAATAGTAAAATGTGAGTCACTGGTCAAAATCAGTTCAAATGAAACAAAATACTTTTGAGCAATAACATTATTGCCTATTTTCTGAAACTGACTTTACGTTACTTTGTACCTATAATTTCTATATTTTTAAAACATTTTACATTTCTTTACATTTTTTTCTTAGTCTCACCAAGTCTAATGCTCAACATACACGACTTGTCTGCTTCTACCTCACACTTCCTCCGTGAACATACTTAAAGCTTCTAAGTATGCCCCAGAATATCCAAATTCTATTACAGGTAAATTAACATAGTCTTATCTTAACACAGTGTTGTGCTCTATAAATCCTACCTCAAGTATCCCCATTTTTCTCTCCTGAATCTGCATTTCCTAAACCACTGAGGACACCCATGATGTGGGAGCCCTTTACTAAGGTCTTGCTTCACATGTGAAACTTGTTACTGAAGTTTTAGACAAATGCGTTTCTCATTAGCTGTGTCATAGCAAAAAATGAACGAATGTGAGATTGTGAATAGCCTATAATGGCATACATAACAGGGTATTTCATAAGAGCATTGTGTGTGGCTTTATAGTGAGGATTCCCATAGCTAAGATAACAGCTATTTTTGAGTGTCTATGATGTACAGAGGCACTCTTCTGATACTTTACACAAATTACCTAATTTAATGCTACCACAGAAAGCTATTAAGTAGAAATTATTATTCCTATTTTATAGTTAGAAATTTGAGGAACAAAGAAGTAACTTCCAAAAAATCACATTATTCAATAATTTATTTTGGCATAGTCAGGCTTTGAGCTTTATTTCATCTTTCTCTAAAACTTATACTTAGAACCACTAGATACCCGGGCACAGAGAGATAGGATGACAGCAAAGTAAATGGCTCACAACACAATTTTACCTAAGGTCATCACTTTCCTACTAGGATGTTAGTTGAAGCCAAGATATACATCATTACTGAAAAGGATCTGTAAAATGTTCTAATCTTGACATGTCTCAGAAATAAGGACTGTAGGGTATTTGGCAAGAGAGGCAGCTGTCATTAGCTAGTAAAATGTAATTCTATTAAAACAATGTTATAAGTACCTCACTGAACTGGGTTCATTTACACTAAATGAAGTTTTCAGACAAGGTGATATTTAATTGACAGTATCCTACACTAATTGAAGAAACATGAAAACTTTGACCATTGAAGAAGCCACTCAAAATAACACTTCCTATTTTAAGTTAATTTTATCTGTGCATTTA
>NW_012140525.1:3964667-3965265 GCF_000956105.1 Propithecus coquereli | reverse complement strand
ATTATTTTAACATTTGAGGGCCAGGGTACAATTATAATTGTTATTATGTCTGGCTATCACAGAAAGTTGCTTCAAAAAATACTAGTTGAACTAAGCAATAGTAATAATTATGTTTCTTTAGCAAAGAAATCAAATAAATACTTTTACATATACTGCATAGATATGTTACTTTATAATTATTATTGGTTGTTTATAAAATACAGTAGGAGCAGAAATATTTCTGATTATGTTGAAATTTAATTGCTTTTATAATTTAACAGCTTTGTTACATGACTTTGAAGACATGGAGAGGGAATTTTTCTGTGGGTTACTTTAAAATACACACACACACATATACCCCATATAAGTCTTGATGAAGGGAAACATCTAGGAGAGAACTAAAAAGTGGGCACCTCTTGTGAGATGCTATTGCTGTTATTTATATCAGAAATAACCAGATAAGCTGTAGGTAATATCATCTATCTTAAAAAAAAGAAAGACAGAACATTTAAATTTTAGTATTTAAACTACTGGAAAGATAATTTCCAGCTAGTAAAATATTCCCTTGTGTCAGATTGGCCTCAATTAGTGAATTAATTCCCCATTGGTGTTAGTGTGT
>NW_012140525.1:3954620-3956047 GCF_000956105.1 Propithecus coquereli | reverse complement strand
ACTTCTAGCCCATTTCAGTTGACAAAACAAGAAAACATATTTCTGTATTCTTGTATACATATATATACACACACACACATCTATAATTATTTTATATGTGTTAATCTGTATCTATACTAAGTTAAACCTGAGTCTATACTGTTATCTCCCATTACCACGTGACTCATTCTAGCCTTTTCCTCTTGCTTATTCTCATGCCTGCAGTAAGAAACCTGGCCCCACTATCTGTAATTTATTCAATTAATTGTTCAGTTCCAAAATTCAGGGACAGTGGTTTCAGAATTAATAACCCATACCTCCATGGCAAACAACTTTGTCAACCAGAGTACAGTGCTTATGCTTAGTTCCTTTTGCTTTTAGTCATACGGATGCCACTCATTTCCAAAGTTACTTAGGCTAGTACTTTTCCCCAACCAATTAATTGAGATTGTTTCATGCATTTATAATACAATTAGATTGTTTTGTCACATTCTATTTTTCCTTCTTTTCATTCTTTTCCCTTAATGTTTTGCTGTTGTTGTTTAATTAATGTACATTAAAAGCCGGGCACAATGGCTCATGCCTATTGTCCCAGGTACCTGAGAGGTTGAGGCAGAAGGATCCTTTAAGACCTGTAGTGAAATTGTAGTGAGCTGTGATCATGCTACTTAACTCCAGCCTGGGCAAAACAGAGAGACTCCATCACAAAAAACAAAACAAAACAAAAACACATTAAAGTTCTTTTTGATATAAAATTCTATAGGTTTTAATAAATGTATAATGTCATGTATCAATCATTATCAAATCTTACCAAACAGTTTCACCACCCTGAAAATTTTCTGTGCATCACGTACTGAAACATCACTCCTCCTTGAAGACCTGGCAACAACTGATCCCATCTCTTTAGTTTTGCCTTTCCAGAATGTCGTATAATTGAAGTCACAAAGTATGTAACCTTCTCAGACTGGCTTCTTTTACTTAGCAATATGAATTTAGATTTATTCAAGCCTTTACACAGATTTATAGATATCTCTGAATATAATTCCATTGTATTCATGCACTATAATTTGTTTATCCATTCACTTATGGGCATCTTGCTTGATTCCAGTTTTTCATGATTTTGAATAAAGTGACTATAAATATTCATATGCAAGATTTTCTGAGGAGGTAACTTTCAAACTAGTTTGGTAAATATGTAGGGGAATGATCACTGGATCCTATGGTAAAAGTACGTTTTGTTTGGTGCAAAACTGATAACCTATTCTCCAAAGTGACTGCATCAATTTTCATTCCCACCAGACTGAAAGAAAGGTTCTGATGTTTTGCATGTTTGGCAGCAATTGATATTTTCCATTGTACATTTATACCATAGACTATGACTCAGTAATAAAAATGAACAAACTCTTGATACATACGGCAACCTGAATCTCCAGAGGATAATTCTGAGT
>NW_012140525.1:3951609-3953010 GCF_000956105.1 Propithecus coquereli | reverse complement strand
TTAAAATTAAGGAAAATAAGGAAATGAGAAACAGAGACATGTTTACTGGAAGTTAAACTGAAGATGAGGAGGTAGAGAAAGAAGTAAGCGTAGCTTTAAAATGTAACATGAAGAAAACCTGCATTGGAAAATTGCTGTATCTTGAGTATATTAATGTCAATATCTTGGATGTGTGTTTTGTAAAATGTTACCATTGGGGATAATTGGGTAAAGTGATCATGGAATCCCTCTGCATTATTTCTTATAGATACATATGAATGTACAATTTTCTCAGAATTAAAGTTTACACATGGAAGGAAAATATCTTAAACAAATCAGTAAGTGAAATAGAAGAATACGGATCAGGGGTAAGAAGAATGAAAATCCATCAGGGCTGTGCTCTGAGTGTTGAGAAAAGCACAGACATGGATACGTTGTCCTTAGAGGGCAGGCTTTGGCAGGTTCATGTTTCTCCTTCACAGCACCAAATTTGGGCGAAGGACCTGCTCTGTTGGAATGATATTTCCCAGCCACCCCTAGGTTATGTTTAAGTAAGACCATGTGAATTATTATAGCTAGATATATAAATTTCAAACCAGAATTTAAGAAGGAGATGACCTTTTCTCTTCTCATTTCACAGTGGAAGTCAAAATCCAGGGAAAGTTTAGAAGTTATTTTTTTTGGATGGCATAGCCTTTGCAATCTGGAACTCCAAAGACTGCATAAACAGAAGATTGCTCACTTATACCATTGGAATATACCATAACCCAAAATTGTTTTTTTAATTGTTTTCAGCCATATATGTTATGATATATCTGTTACACTGGATATTGTTACCATAACAAATAAAATAATCTATTAACTATCCCTTCCCACGAGACCAGGAAGACCAGATAAAGTCAACAGACAGACTCGGGAAATGACAGGCAACTTAAACAAACAAAATAATAACAAACTTTAAAATACGGACTTATTTTGGACTCTCATTTAAAGAAAAAGTAATATTTATTGCCAGCCACGTGTAATTGGAGCTTGGTCATTCATGTGATATTGCAACTATTTCACTTAATTAACTCAAGCTTTTGAAACTGTAGATGAAAAACCTCCTCATTTAAAGGAAGTAATAAAAAATACATTCTTATCTGAATGCACAGTGTTTTGTTCATGTGATCTCCATTAACAAAAAATGGGAAAAGGTATGCATATAAATTCTTTCTCATTAAAGTAAAACCATGCATGTTAGCATTTTTACAGGTATATTTAAAAAGCGTATGTCCTGAATTGACAATAAAATTGCCTAAGTTAGTTTTCAAGTAATTGAAAAAACTATCTCCAACACACAAAAAAACACAGATTCATACAAACAGACACTGTTTTTCTTCTTGTATTTCTAGTAAATAAAAATTATGGAAATAATTCTTC
>NW_012140525.1:3946680-3948849 GCF_000956105.1 Propithecus coquereli | reverse complement strand
CAACATCACCTTGTATGCATTCCTTTAAGTTTAGCATTATGCAAGAATATACAAAAATCAGCGCTTATAAATACAAACTTCCTTTTTTAAAAGTAAACAGTTTAAAAATAGAATTTTTCATAAAACTATCTCCTTGGCAAGGACATTTTTTCACACTGGCTGACATTGTATTTGACTAAATATTAAATTTCACATTGTCCTGAAGATATTTTGTACATTTAAATTGCTGAAAAGCAAATTTTATCTCATTTCATGAACTGGTATATATCAATAATATTTGTACAGAAAATTATGCATACAAATTTATGCAAGTGTGTTTTAGAAATTCAAAGCCAAAAATAGCCAAAATTCCCAAATTGTTCTTTTAGCCTCCACAAGTATCATTAGATTTTCTGGCAATATTATGTCTTTTAGAAATTCTAGAAGCATGGAGAACTTCTTGCCTTTGCTCACAACATAGCACATCCACCAGATCTGCAATGCAGGAATTACGTTGTTACCCAGCATTGTCCACAGTGACAACGAGACACTGTTTTTCACCTTGGAGCTGGACTCTGGTTTAAATCCTGCTCACCATTTAATGTCCCAATCAATGTCCTTGGGAAACTTTACTTATTCTTCTATGCCTTAGTGTCATCAAATGTAAATAGGAATAACACTAATAACTTTCCCATAGAGTTGTTGTGAGGATTCAATTAGTTAAAGGAGTGCTCAAAAATGTGACTCATACCTTGTAAGTATTTAACTGAAGTGATTGTGTGAATGAGTGATGATAATAATAATGATGATGATGATTTTAATCTGCTGCCTAAACTTCTTATACTACCAGACACATTGTGGTAAGAGGCTAAAAATTACAGTTCATATGTACTATTTGCACAGATAATGATAGAGGCCAGGGTTGGGAATGTAAACACGGTATGTACAATCAAACGTTAGGAGGTAAGCCAAAACTTGGTGATGAAATAGTGAACAAAATACATAGTTAAATATCAGTGAGCCTGCTAGTATGCATGAACGTGGTACATATGATGTGAAATGAACATATTGCATGATAATCACTTACACATATATCTGTATCCTATTACCTTCTGTAATATCCAGGCTATGATTGTTTTAAAATGCATTGTATTCAGTTGGTTTTCATGTATTAGCCACAAATTTTTATTTATATGTTCAATTCTGGAGGCACAGTTTCATGTCCTCTATGTCTACACCTATATTTAACTATATCTCAACTTTAGATCTAGGTGCTTTAGCAAGTAGATAAATCCTGCAATGTTTATGTTTAGCTAAAGTTGGTATTAGATAAAAATTTTATTCACTACTCTGAAAACCTTCAGAAGATACTCCTTTTTTTTATTTTTTTTTATTTTTTTTATTTCAGCATATTATGGGGGTACAGATGTTTAGGTTACGTGTGTTGCCCTTGATACTCCTTTAAAAGTTAACATAACCTTTAACTAAAAATAATAGGAATTATAATGATATTGCAATGATTAGGAAGTGGACTGTTGATCCACAAGCTTTGCAAAATCTTGAATTGAAACCTATCTCTTTTGGGAAAATAGGAACATATAGTCCAACACTTCTGCCTCAAATTCCTGGGAACAAAACAAGAAATCTCTAGAGAGTGTTTTGAGCAGGAGAAGATGATAGAATTCATTCTTCCATGAATAAAAGGGAAAGAGAGTCCTGGCTGCATTCAGCTTCAAAAATCACTTCAGAAAACATGGTTTTGACTAGGATGTCAGCCAAGCTTGGAAGAAATAAGTAGAATACAGTGAATGGATGGGAGTGTAATAGAGATAATAATGATGTATTATCATCAAATGATGCTGTAGATACTGAGATCCAATGAACACAGCTGTCCTATTGACAATTTCATGCTCACTACCAGTGCAATCACTACCACTAAAGAATTGAAAATTCAAGAGTAAACACTGCCACGTGATTTAAATATGGAAATAGGTTAATAAAAGTTTTGCCACAAGCTATGTGTTCAACTACACATAAAATAACTAACACCCTTTTCCAAGTCCTTGATTCTATTTATTAGGTTGTCAGTGTCTGATCTTTCTGTTTTTTGGATATGAGCATTTATTGCTATTAGTTTTCCTCTCAGAAATGCTTCTGCTGTATCCCATAGGTTTTGATAGCTTGTTTCTC
>NW_012140525.1:3946029-3946630 GCF_000956105.1 Propithecus coquereli | reverse complement strand
TAAAATAACTAACACCCTTTTCCAAGTCCTTGATCATGATTTTACAATTTAGGTCACTGTAATTATTTATTTATCA
The DNA here is from genome assembly GCF_000956105.1 of Propithecus coquereli. NCBI lineage: Eukaryota > Metazoa > Chordata > Mammalia > Primates > Indriidae > Propithecus > Propithecus coquereli. The sequence goes on along the minus strand of NW_012140525.1, from coordinate 3,946,554 downwards.
CCAAGATAAATATGGTGATGGTACTGAAGAGAATCCATGTGATTTTTATATAAAAACAATGGGACTATCTCTGTGAACTGCAATATATTCTCAGTGAAAACATGACCAAGAGTGTCAAGAAGGCTATAATAGGCTCAGAAGTTCTAAAAAGCTGTATTAGATTCTTGTGGCTGCTATGATAAATTACCATGAATTAGGTGGCTTAAAATAATAATTTTTTTCCTCTCTCATAGTTCTGAAGGCCATAAATCTGAAATCTAAGTGGTATCAGGGTTTCATTCCCTCTGGAGCATCTAAGGAGGGATCCTTTCTTGGCTATTCCCACTTCTGGTGGCTGTTGGCATTCCCTGGCTTTTTCAGCTTGTGGCCACATCATCCCAATCCTTGTCTCAGTCTATATCGTCTTCTCTAGAATCCCTGAAAACTGCCTCATACCCCTTCTCAGTCAGTAGCCTTCAAAGAGAACTACTTTTCTCACGCCTCTCACAAGATTTGTTTTATATAAATACAGTGAAATAAATGGAA
>NW_012140525.1:3928919-3932355 GCF_000956105.1 Propithecus coquereli | reverse complement strand
AGCAGAAGAACAGAATCCATTTGTACTCATCATCAAATTGGTATTAACTAATCAACACACATATCAGAACAACATCTATTGGATGCTGGGGAAGGGGGAGGGCGGCGGGAGGAGGGCAGAGGAGGGAGGAGGGGACGGATATTTGTATACACAAGGGGTGCAATGCGCACTACCTGAAGGATGGACATATTTGAAACACGGACTTGGGGGCGGGGAACCAAGGGCAACACATGTAACCTAAACATCTGTACCCCCATAATATGCTGAAATAAAAAAAAAAAAATAACTAACACCCATTTAGAACTTTGTATGTGAATGGTTTTCTAATTTTGCAAACATTGTACATATTAACTAATGTGATCCCCACAACAACCTCATAAGGTAGTGCTATGAATCCTCATTTACAGATGAAAATACTGAAGCATAGAGAAACTAAGTGACTTGACCACAGGAAGTTGCACACTAGAATCTGATCACTGACTTGTTTCATGGTGATTCATGGTTCTTTTCCCATTGACACCCTCCCACAAATCCAAATAAACATGCAAGTACAACACGAACCTTACATTACATTGATAAAAAGCCTAGAGGAAACAAGGCTGTTGAAGAAACTGAACTGCTAATGAGTCATCTGTGAATAAATAGTGAATTTCTCATTTTAGAGTTTTTCTCTGGCATCTTTCACACCCACTACATAAATTTTCAAAAACAATAAACAGCAGACAAAATGAGGCCAAATGTTTACTTGCCTTCTGAGCTGTAGCTGTAAATTTACACTTCTAATCTTGAGAAACTAAACTTATAATTCTAGCTAACAAGGATGAGAAATTCTCAAAATACTTAGAGACCCCTGCAAATGCCTACACTTAGTGCTGTCCCCTATTGCATGCCTACATTGGCCAGAGAGCCCTGATGACCAGGCTGCACCACCACGTGCAAAATCATGCAGTTCTACACAGGTGTAATATCAATTCTGTTTGGGAGTGAAAATATTCTTCTTGAGTATCCCACAATGAAGTAATTTTCTCTTAGAAATATTCACAACCAACATGAACAAGATGAATAAGAGGTACATGTTATAGCCACTGCTTAATGAGCTAACAGTGAGCATGAGCTTGCCATGACACTGATCATGCCCTGTCCTGCAATACAGGCTAACATACATATGTGTGTACACATACATACAAATATATGGTCTACTTTGCCTTTTTGGAGACAGTGACTGTCCAATTCGCATCTTTTTCTTAGCATAGTTACTGCAAAGCCTGGCTCAAAACAGTCACTCAATAGTAATTGGCTCAAAAATGTTAATAATAAGAAAAAAATCTTTACACTGAAAAAAAACTATTTTATATGTGCCTAATTTAACTATTCCAAAATATACAATCTTCTCTTTAAGCCCATTCATATTCTGAATGAATCCATAAACTTCTCAACAAATTATAATTTGTGGTCACAATGCCACATTCAATGAGTCAGAATTTATTTGTAATGGATTGATAATTTCTTACACTTATATCGAATGTTATTATATTCTTTGGATTTGGGCTTTGTAATCAGATAGCCTTAGACACTGATACCTACACCTGTGTAGATTAGGTTTAATTATATAAATACTCATGCTTGTATTTTCTTACCTTTGTAAGGAAAATTGTAATAATACAATTTTATAAAGTTTGAGGGAGGATTAAGGAAAGTAAAATATGTTAGCACTGGCATAATTTAATTTATCAGTAAATGTTAGCTGTTATTATAATTATTAGTTTTTTAGTGAATTTTAATCTCACGATAATCCTTGAGATAGCTAAGAATTATTTACACATGAAGGACAAGCTCAGAATGACCAGCTTAATTACTAAATTTTTACCTGTAATAAGTGGAAGATTCATGGTTCCTTAAGCAAGTACAGTTTTTTATGACTGAAATTGAATTAGGAGTTGATAGATTATTTTTTATACCTAACACTCAGCCAGTTATATTTTGGTCATTATTTTGTATTTTTAAACACACATAAAAAGCTATAGTTTAGTCAGCATTTCTCAAATTGTCTTCCTCTGGGACATGTTTATATGCATCCTTCTTTTTTCATAAATAAAAAGGATTAGACATTTCCAGGCTATACCAAAACAGATAAAGGGCTTGGAAGTCATCATTTCTATTCTCACAATAAAAAAAAGCTGAGCAATCTTAAAATTAACAACTTTTCTTAGATCCATCAGAAGATGGAAATCACAAGGCAACTTCTACCCAGAAAACCAGAGACAGAAGAATGCATGAATAATACCTTATAGTCAGAAGCTGCTAGAGACAGTAACTGCTAGGAACAATGAAATGTTAATTGTTAAATTTCTGGAAGCTAATTGTCAATTATTTCAGGGTTAAAATCTTTTAAGGACCCCAGTTTTAGGGGTTCCCCACACGTCATGAAATTTACCTCCAAAAATCCCACTAGATCCTCATGATAAAGATTGAATTGTGCTTAGGTCAATGGGAGGGGGGAAACTAACCATTTTGAAATATGACCAGAGATTTCTGTTTTCCATAAAAAAGGACTCCACTGAAGGGAAACAACTTTATCAGAACTTTATTTGGTCTAGAGGAAAGGAGTAAGACAGCTAGAGTTCCCTCTAGATTTCTTGTCTCTCCCAAGGGAAGTGGGGGGAAAGGCTAAGAAACACTACTGAAGGCCAAGCCAAGGCATTCCGGCTCACTAAAAGCAGAGATTTAACCATAACAAAATAAAACACTTCCCTTTATAAATATGTTAGCATTATATCAACAGGAGTGTGGTATAATAACAATGGGTTACATAGGAAAAAAACTCCAAGTCACGGGGATTTGTTAAGATGAAGTTTGTAGGGAAATACAAAGACAACAGGTGATACAAAATAAGGACACCAGAGAAAACTGAGGACTCTGACACCTATAGTTCAAGGAAACATTAAACATAGCCTACCTCCAGCCAGAAAAGCAAAAATACTTACGATAAAGGCCTATTGAAATGAGTAACTATTAGTTAATATATCATTTCTGGGTTTCAACAAAAAAATGGCATTCTAAAAAGCAAGAAAGATGAAACCATATTCTAAGGATATAAACCAAGCATCAAAACTGGTTTAGAATGGATATGGCAGATACTTTAGAATTATCGGACAGGAATCTTAAAATTATTATCATTGATATGCTGAGAAATCTAATGAAAAGAGTGGAAAAATGTAAAAAGAAACAGATGAACAGCGTAAGCAGAAAGATGGAAACTAGAAAAAAATTAAAATGGTATAAATAAAAAAAACTACTGTAACAAAAATTAAAAAATGCCTTTGATGGACTAATTTATAGATTGTATATAGCTAAGGAAAGAATCAATGAGCTTGAGGACACATCAATAGAAACTTCTCAGTTGAAAACTAAAGAGACAAAAGAATGAAAAAACTAA
>NW_012140525.1:3924306-3926924 GCF_000956105.1 Propithecus coquereli | reverse complement strand
TTAGGGACATACAACAAAATACAGAACCAAGAAGCTGAGAAAATACCAAGAGGAATAAATATCAAAACATTTACAATAGGAATATTATATTTAAACTATAGAAAATCAAATATAAACTCAAAATCTAGAAAGAAGCCAGATGGGGAAAATTTACCTACAGAAAATGAAGGATATCAATTATATTTGACTTCTCTTTAGAAACTATGCATACAAGAAGAAAATTGGGCAGATTATTTAAAGTGTTAAAAGAAAAAAAAATAGAACTCTGTATCCAGCATAATTATTTTTCGAAGGTGAAGGAGAAATAAAGGCTTTCATATACAAACAAAAACTGAAGTAATTCATCACCAATACACCAACATGGCAAGAAATATTGAAAGAAGTTTTCAGAAAAAAAGAAAATATATTTTGGAAACTTCCATCTATGCCTAGGAGCAGTAAGGAACAAAAAAAAAGAAGCAGGTGGCTAACTGTGGATGATATGCCTCTACATAATTGAGAAAAGTTATAGAACCAAAGGCTTCTCTCCCAGAAGGAAGATAGAGGATTGAAGAATGTTTTCAACATTCCCATCCATTGGGTTCTCTACTCATCATTCTTTTGGTTCTCTGCCCATCATTCTCTACTGAATATAAATTCTTCTCATCAGCACGTGAGACATTTCCTAAGATTAATCATATCTTAGGCCACAAAACATATCTCAACAAATTCAAAAAAAAAATAGAAAATATGCCATGTATACTCTCAGACCATAGTGGAATCAAATTAGAAATCAACCTCAAAACAAACACTCAATTCTACACAAAGTCATGGAAATTAAACAACCTACTGCTGAATGATTATTGGGTCAAGGAGGAAATTAAGGTGGAAATCAAAAGATTCCTCAACAAAATGACAAAGAGGACACGAGTTATCAAATTCTGTGGGATTCAGTAAAAGCAGTCCTAAGGAGAAAATTTATAGCCTTAAATACCTACATCAAAAACACAGAAAGATCACAAATCAACAATCCAATAAATCCTCTCAAAGAACTAGAAAAGGAAGAACAAACCAAGCCCAAACCCAGCAGAAAGAAAGAAATAACTAAGGTCAGAGCAGAACTAAATGAGATTGAAAATAAAATAAAAACAACACAGAAGATTAATTAAACAAAAACTTGGTTCTTTGAAAAGATAAACAAAATTGATAGATCTCTCTGTAGAATAACCAGAAATAGAAAAGAAAGGACCCAAATGAGCTCAATCAGAAATGAAAAAGGAGATATTACAACTGATACCACAGAAATGACAAAGTAGACAACAGTACTCACTGGGGAAAATAATCACTGTTTAATAAATGGTGCTGGGAAAATTGAATAGCCACATGTAGAAGATTGAAACAGGATCCATATCTCTCCCCACTCAAAAAAAATTAATTCAGGATTGATAACAGACTTAAATCTAACACATGAAACCAGGAGAATTCTGGAAGAAAATGTTGGAAAAATTCTTCTAGATATAAGATTAGGCAAAGAATTTTTAAGAAAACCTCAAGGGCAATCACCCCAACAACAAAATAAATAAAATGAGACTTGATTAAATTTAAAAAATCTCCTACACAGCCAAGAAAACAATTCCCAGAGCATATAGACAACCTACAGAATGAGAGAAAATATTTGCATGCTATACATCTGATAAAGGACTAATAACCAGAATTTACAAAGAACTCAAATAAGTCAGCAAGAAAAATCAGACAACTCCATTAAAAAGTGGGCAAAAGACATGAACAGAAGCTTTTCAAAAGAAGATAGACAAATGGCCAATAAACATATGAAAAAAACTGCTCAACATAACTAATCATCAGAGGAATGTAAATCACAACCCCAGTGAGATATCACCTAACCTCAGTCAGAATGGCTTTTATCAAAAACTCCCAAAACAATAGATGCTGGCTTGGAAGCGGGGATAGGAACATTTATCCACTGATGGTTGGGACTGCAAACCAACATAACCTCTGTGGAAAATAGTATGGAGATTCCTGAAATAACTAAAGGTAGACCTCTCATTTGATCCAGTAATCCCACTACTGGGTATTTACCCAGAGGAAAGAAATTCATTTTATCAAAAAGGCACTTGCACTCAAATGTTTACTGCAGCACAATTCACAATCACAAAGATCAAGAATTAACTCAAGTGTCCATCAGTTCATGAGTAGATTAATAACATGTATTACAAGTATATTATGGAGTACTACACAGCCATGAAATGAATTAACACCTTTTGCAACAATCTGGATAGAACTGAAGATTATTCTCCTAAGTGAGGTATCGTAAGAATGCAAAAACAAACACCACTTGTACTCACCACTAAATTGGAACTAACCAATCAGCACTCGTGAGCACATATGGAAGTAAAACTCAACAGAAATCAAGCAGGCGGGAGGTGGTAAGGTGGTTGGTGAAATTATACCTAACGAGTACAATGTTCACTATCTGGGTGATGGGCACACTTATAACTTTGACTCAAGTAGTACAAAAGCAATCCATGTAGCCAAAACATTTGTACCCCCATAATATTTTTTTTTTATTTCAGGGTATTATGAGGATACAAACACTTTGGTTACACTTTATGTCTTTGTCT
>NW_012140525.1:3914884-3923881 GCF_000956105.1 Propithecus coquereli | reverse complement strand
AACAGTCAAAACATTATTAAAGAAGAAGAAAGTTAGAATATTGATATGTCCCAACTTCAAGATTTATTATATAACTACAATAATCAAGGAAACATGGTATTGGCAAAGGAACAGACAGACAGATCCATAGAACAGAATAAGAAGTGCAGGAATAAAACCACACATATATAATCAACTGATCTGATCTTGACAAAGGAGCAAATCAATGCAAAGGAGAAAAGACAATCTCTTCAACAACGTGTGTTGGAACAACTGGATATCCACACACAAAAACAAAAATTAATCTAGACTCAGAGATTAAAACCTTCACAAAAAATAGCTCAAAATGGATCATAGATCTAAATGTAAAACATAAATCTCTAAAACTTCTAGAACTTAACATAGGAAAAAAATCTAGGTGGCCTTAGGTTTAGCAATGGGTTTTTAGAAGCAACACCAAAAACATGATCTATGAAAGAAAAAAAGTCTGATCAGTTGTACTTCATAAAAATTAAAAACTTTTACTCCAGAAACAGCACTATTAGAGAACAAACAGATAATACATATACTGGGAAAAGATCTTTGCAAAACTCATATTTGGTAAAATACTTGTATCCAAAATGTACAAACAATTCTCAAGACTGACCAATAAGAAAACACAATTAAAAAGTGGCTAAATATCTAAACAGACACTTCAGCAAAAATACATACAGATTGCAAATAATATGCATATGAAAAGATGTTCCACATTATATTTCATAAAGGAAATGAAATTAAAACAATGAGAAACCACTACACATCTCTTAGAATGACTAAAATCCAAAACACTGTTAACACCAAATGCTGGTAAGGATGTGGAGCAACAGGAATTCCCATTCATTGATGGTAGGAACACAAAATAGTATGGCCACGTTATCAGACAACTAGGAAGTTTCATATAGAACTAATGTAATCTCACCATATGACCCAGGAATTGTGCTCCAAGTGAGTGGAAAACTTACATACACATGAAAACTTGCACATTGGTGTTTATAGCACCTTGATTCATGATTGTCAAAAATTGGAAGCAACCAAGATATACTTTAAGAGGTAAATATATCAACCAACTGCGGTACATTCGTACAGTGGCATATGGTACAGTGATAAAAAGAAATGCATTTTCAAGCCACAAAAAGATAGGAAGAAATCTTAAATTCATATTGCTAAGTGAAAGAAATCGCTCCAAAAAGTTACATACTGCATGATTGCAACTAAATGACATTTTTATAAAGAAAACATTATAGACAGTAAAAGCATCAGTGGTTTCCAGGGATCTAGGGTGAGAAGAGAGGAGGGATGAATAGGTGAAGTTCAAGGACATTTTAGAGCAGTGAAACTGCTCTATAAAACTGCAATGGTGGATATATAACATTAAACATTTGTCAAAACCCATAGAACTGTAAAACACAGGAGTGATCTCTAATATAAACTATAAACTTTATATAATAGTAAAGTGTTAGGATCTGTTCATTAATTGTAACAAATGTACTCCATTAATACAAGATATTAAACAGAAACATCAAGGGTGGACAGTGCGCGTACATAGGAACTCTGCACTATGTATTTAATTGTTCTTTAAATACAAAACTGTTCTAAAGATAAAGTCTATTAATAACAAAACAAGAATAAGAAAAGTCAGCTAACTACTCACTTACTCAAAATGTTTTATTGGGCATTTGCTTGTTAATGACTCTGAGATATTTTCAATGAACACTTGATTTACAATGTTTCCCCAGCTTCTTTGATAATAATATCTTTCTTTTAGCAGAATGCCCATTTCTATCAAGAATGTTATTGTATTACAGGATACCTATGTCATCATATTGCTCCTTCACTTGTGTTCACACATTTCTAGATGGAAGCTCTAGGCTCATGAATAACTAGAGTTAGTTAATATCCTTTCTTTTCACTCAGGCATCTTGCTGAGTGAGGTATATTTGCATGGGCGGGTACTCTTGTAGTAGTGGTTACTGATATTGCAAGGTCAACAGCTGTCCCAAGTCCTTGACATTTATTACCCCTCCTCATTTGTCTACAAAATTTTCAAAAGTTCTTTCAGAAGTATCACTTTTATGTACTATTTAGTGATTGTCCTTTATTTCTCTTTTTTCCATCTCATTACGATCTGGTCAGTTTCATTTCATAGTAAATTCAGGGGTATCAATGTCTCTGAAACCCTCCACCTCATTAGCAATGGTGTGAGTTAACAGACACACCCCCTTGAATCAAGAGGTATTATCCCATACATACTTCTTATGTTGACCCCTGCCTATGACCTTACCAAGAAATAACTTATATATCACGTATATCTCTATGTAACTAGTAACCTCATTCTGGTAATATGTTAAATGTGTAAGTATATTTTTCTCTTAATCTGCAAACCACTGTTGACACTCAAAAAGCCCACCTTAAATTCATAGATTTTTCAAATTGTATTTCCAGTGTCAGAAACTTTTCCCAGTAAACTTGGTAAGGCATTCTATCTCCCTTGTGTAAATGAATCCTTTATACTTGTGGTCCCAAACCCTCAGACCATGGACTGGTACCAGTCCATGGCCTTTCAGCTGCACAAGAGGAGGAGAGTGGTGGGGAGTGAGCAAAGTTTCATCTATATGTACAGTTGCTCCCCAATGCTTGCTTCCCTGCATAAACTTCACCTCCTGTCAGATCAGCCACAGCATTAGCTTCTCATAGGAGCTCAAACGCTACTGTAAATTGCATATGTGAGGGATCTAGGTTGTGTGCTTCTTATGAGAATCTAATGCCTGATGATCTGAGGTGGAGCCGAGGCAGTGATGCTGGCACACTGGGGAGCAGCTGCAAATACAGATAACCATTAGCAGAGAGGTTTAGCTGCACAATAAATGTAATGCACTTGAATCATCCTGAAACATCCCCACCCCCACCCCCGGCATGTGGAAAAATTGCCTTTCATGAAACCAGTCCCTGGTTCCAAAAATGTTGGGGACAGCTGCTTTATACCATGGACTCTACCCCGGGTTAGACATGTATATTTTGGCACTAGATTTCCTCTCATTTTGAGGTCAAAATTTTTTGATCTAGGAGAATTGAGAGGACTTCTAAAGTAACTAGCAGAATCATACAGCTTAATCGTAATTAAGACTCAAACCAACCTTATTTATTATAGAGTATTCCACTCCCCAGTGAGCGTGTTGTCATATTACTATTGCTGCCAAACCTAATTGAATTACTTCCCCAACATTTTGAGACAACATAGTAAGTTGACCATTAATAACTGAGACATTAAAAATAGAAAGAAGAAACTGACAATTTTCATTCTAATGAACACATTCAAATTATTCGGGGAAACAACCCGATGTTGGGAAAAAGAAATTGACTAACCAAATATTTCAATTGGGAATATGAAGGGATATGTATAATTAAAGAAAACAGGAAGAGCAATCCGATTCAAGATCACCCAATATACAATATAATTGTTCCCAGTTCCTATTCTTCATGTGTCTACTCTAAAATTTCACTCTTTCCTATTATTTAGTCTGAGTAAATACGTGTAAAGAATAGCTAATTAAGTCCAGGGAGGAAAATCCCTCTTGAAGAGGTCTATTGCACAATGGTTTTGTCTTTACAGGTGGGTTGCTCACTCCAAAAATAAATGCAGACACATTGGTGGATATAAAAGAAAGAATATCATAACACCATAATATTATTGTGGAGATAATGCTTAAAATTTGCTCTCTTGCAATAATTCCAAGTTAATGATCTTTTTGCCTAAGATAGATTTCCTTAGTTTAACATTAAAGTCATTCTGATCAGCATCACTTGTACAATAAACATTTGGGTGGACAATGCTGTTGGTAATTTTTCCAAATACTGTATTTCATCACTTTATCACCATAATAATTAACTCTAACTCATTTGCCTCACATCTATTCCATTAAACTATTCTTTTAGACTACAGTTCCTGATGTATTGCTAATATTTGAAACATTTTGAGATAAAATTATCATGTTCTTGATAACAGCTGTTCCATTCTCTTCACATCTATTTGAAAAAACAAATAGAAACATCTCTTATTTTTAAGAGTGCTCAGTACAACTGTAGATAAATACAGATGGCTGAACCAGAATAGTAAGTAGCAATATTAAAACAGCAACAATAATCCATGGTACGCGTATATACTTTGCATAAATGCTGTGTTTTTAAATCCATTTTCTCCATCCATCTTCTTTATCTTCATAGTAACACTAAGAATATGGATTAAGCAAGTTTTTTCATGAGAACATATAACTAATTTTAAGTAGAGTAAGCATTGAAAAACAGGCTTTTGTTTAGTGAAATGTGGTGTTTGGCCCTGGGGAAGAAGTGAAACTATAATGACTTCTCCCAACTTACTCCAAACTCTTCTTTCCTTAAGGGATAGCTTTATTGCCTGTGTTTTGCTCTAGATCCCATTAAAATGCTTGAATTTTATTGCTTATGATTGAACTGGATGGTGCTGTGCAAATAATCCAATCCAATTTTTAATCCATGATCTCCATTCCTTTCTCGGGGCTTATTATCACTGGTTGCATCAATGCCTCACAACCATCCTATATCTGAGCTGCTACCTCTGACCTATTGCTCAGATTTTCCTTCATATCCTATCTTGTTTTGCCTCAGATATACGTCCTTGTCGTCTATCTCCAATAGTCTTCTACAATTGGATCCATTTTGTTAATGTCAATTGTCATCATGCATGTCCGTAACTTATTTAGAGATAGTTATTATTGTAACAATACCATCTTTGGAGAGAGAATTTAGGCCTTGTATTCGATTTTGAAGAATAGACCAAAGTTTAAATAGGCCAGAAAAAAGTATTTCACTTTGACACAACGCAGTAAAAAACCACTGTGGATCCTTGAGATAGACTGAAACAATTTGGAAAAAAAAATACTGTCTGTATCTCAGTCTCTTAAACTTTTATTTTTTCTAAATTTCTTCATCTGTAAACTGATACTGGCAATCTAAATATCCCCTGTGGCGATTTGTCAGGTATGACTAATGTTGCTAAATCATGCTGAAAAAAACAAAGCTTTGCATTTAATGTAAGTTGTGACAATAAGACAAAGCCTTTATTTTTGTGCAAAATCATACATTTGTTTCATATTTTGGATCATTGCATGTCTCCCTTTGGCATGGTATAGAATTTTCCAAGAGAGTGTGATAGGAACATTTTCTCTGTCCCTATTTTATCCATGATGAAGATTGTCTTGTTTTTCAGTTTCAAAGTAGGGGAAAAAATTCTTTGATTCATTAATTTAAAAATAGGACTACAGAGGTTGAATTATCTGACAGATGAGGGAAGAATTACAGGATACTCTGCAGATGTCAATTAGAAATATTTGGCACAATGTTATTACCTGCTAATGCAAAATGCTAGAACTGGAGAAGACCAAAATTAAACTCTAAGGGTTTGAAGAAAGATTAGACACTTTCAAGTGAAATACTTGATGGATAAAACATCTGTGACAAGATCATTTGGCTACTTCAACACATGCAAGGAAAATGCCGTTTACCTGGAAAATGTTAATTTTATTTTCATTAGAAGGAAGAGACAGCAGATGCACACAACAATAGAATTTATAAGCAGAAAGCAACTAATTTTTATTCTGGATGTGGAACAAAATGATTTACGCCCTAACATTTCATCAAGGGCTTTTAGGAAATCAGAAGAATAGTATATATTTTTGCTATTTTTTAAAAGTTACACATTAGGTTATTTTTTCATCTTGGTGGCTTCTTTCAACTTAAATCCTTTTTTACCCCATATTTCCTATTTTCTATAGAAAATGTTGACTTCTAAAATATTATAATCATTCAAATGACATTATTTGATGTCATTAAATATAATAAATATTTAGCTTGACTCATCATCTGATAGTTATTGTACTCAAATTAGCCAAACAGTATAACAAAAAAATAAAAACATAAATTGTAAATACATAGAAACTTCTAAGAATTGATGGATATATAATTTAAAAGCCAACATTTCCTAACATTATGCATTGTGATATTAGGTTTATTTTCAAGGATTAATTTTATATTATTGTTCTTACTCCATTGTGTCATCTATTTATCCACCTATCCATTTATCTTTCACCTAATCTGTGTATTTTCAGAACATAATTCAGAGTAAAAAGACCCTGGTGGCATTATGTGTGCAGGCAGGCTGGGCAGAAGAGATAAGGATAATGCAGATAGAGAAGGATCTTCCTGGAGGGACCAAGACAGTGGACTAGAAGCAGCCCGCACTCACCACTCTCAACGAGAGGATCGAAGGTTCCGGGTAGGGGCTCACACACGGATAGACCCTCTCAGAGAGAGCATTGTGAGTTATCAGAGATGCAACTGGAGACACCCAAAGCAGGGGAGCGAAAGACGACGTGACCCACTTGACAAGATTGGAAGGTATCGGGGAAAGCTTCCGCACACGGGGAAGGAATAGGGGAGAGATACCTGGGGCTCCGCAGCCCCCAGCGGACTGAAATCCGAGCTGCAAGGGGGCTTCCCACCCCCCAGCAGGCTCCAAACTGATCAGACAGCCGCTTAGAGACTGCAGCAGCATTGCACTGGAGCGCACACAGTGGGGTCCCACCATCTTCTGATCACACGTCGTAACAACAGACACCAACAGACTCTGTGGTCTCATCCCGAGGGGGTCTGATCTGTCGAGGGGTTGGCTCCAATTCGGCTTCCTCCCCGTTACGCCTTCCAGCTCAGAGAAGGAGCAGGGAGGGCGAGTGCTCTCACGTGCACTGAGACGGGTGCCATGTCCCTCAACCCCCACAACTGGCTGTCTCCGGGGATCCAACGAGAGCAAGCAACCACCGACCCTCAGGATCTGCCACTACCATGTTGCCATCTCAATAGTGTTGCCGCTGCCACCTGAGTATCACTGCAGCAGCTGACACAGTCAGACCTCGGTGGAGGGAGAGCTCCAGCCACCACGTATCACCATGGCCCCACTAGACCTGTGTTGCCCAACTGCTGTGGCTTGAGGCACCACCTTGCCTCCGGCTGCAGTCTCACAACCTTCCCAGGCACAGGCCAACACCTCCACCTGTCCAGGCACCACCAAGGTCCTACAACCAGCCCACCAATCCAAACGAATATCCCTCAGCACTGGCTTGGACTGTGACAACCATAGGGAATGATTCAGGAATACAGCTGGGTTAAAGGATCTCAGATCATCTCCCCTCTCCCAAGGCATCAATCCTCCAGAGTAGGACACAAAAGCACCATCCAGGGATTTCTCTCCCTTCTCACTAAGTAGGAGAGTTCCCAACAAAGGTGAACAGGTACACCATATATCTATCAGCCTTGAGCTGAGAGAAGTAGTTTCAGATGAGAAGAAACCAGCAATAGAATTCTGACAACATTAAAAAAACAGCAAGTTCGACACCTCCAAAGAATCACAATAGAGTCATAACAACAGATCCCTGAAAAAAGCAAATTGTCAAAACGTTAGAAATGGAATTCATAATATGGATGGAAAACAAGATGAATGCAATTGAAGAGAAAATTTAAAACCAAAACAACGAAATCAAAAAAAATTTCCATGACATGAGTAGAAAATATGAAAAACTCACTAAAGAGATAGACTGCATAAGAAAGAATAAAATAGAACTTAAAGAATGAAAGAGCTTTTAGGGAATTACAAAATACAGCAGAAAGCTTCAACAACAGAGTAGACCAAACAGAAGAAAGAACTTCAGAGCGTGAAGACAAGACTTTCAAAGTAAACTAATCAGTCAAAGATGCAAGAAAAAGAATTAAGAAGAATGAGCAATCACTCACAGAAATATGAAACTATGTGAAACAAGCCAATATAGTAACTGTAGATATCCTAAAGGGAGAGGAAGAAAGAACAAAAAGCATGGAAAATTCAGGGAATTATTAAGGAGAACGTCCCTGGTATTGCCAGAGATTCAGATTCATTGAACACCAGGAAGATTCATAGCAAATTGGACATCTCCAAGTACATAATCATCAACATGGCCAAAATGAAGAGAAAATTTTACAAATTGCAAGACTAAAACAACTGACTCACAAAGGAAAAACAATCAGGCTAACAGCAGTCTTCTCAATGGAGACATTACAAGCCAGAAGGTATTAGATCCCTATTTTCAGTCTTCTTATACAGAACAACTTCCAGCCAAGAATTTTGTATCCTGAAAAACTAAGTTTCATAAATAATGGAGAAATAAAGACTTTTTCAGACAAGCAAACACTGAATGAATTTGTTACTACTAGTCCTGCCCTACAGGAAATGCTCAAAAGTGAGATTCATGATGGCCTTCCAACCTACAGAAGAATACTGTAGAATAATACATTTGTATTGCATTGGTTAAGCCACTAAATTTGCTATATCAGCAACAGAAGACTAATACAACAGCTAATATGGTGTGATAACTAAAATACAGAGCTGAAAGCTGCTCAGAAACTACAACTTGGTTTAATTTACACTGAGTCATCTATCCTAACAAGTTACAGAATAATCTTCATGAATCCTAATTATTTCTATTGATCAAGAGGTATACACATCATACACACATATTCCCAAGATATATAGCTGACCACATAAAACTGACTGTAGTCTTTCCATGTGAATTCCATTTATTCACATTTCTACTCGCCATGTAAATGTAAAATCTGTGCCTGAAGGAACCGTGTGTATGTGTGTGTATGTGTATCTTTCCTATCCTTCATAGCATCTAGGAAATTGTTATAAATATAGCTGGACAAATGTATTTTCCTGAGAACTTGAAATAAATAATAACTTTTTTTTTCTATGATCTTTATCTTTTCATATTTGCCTCATCAGTTTTATTGAGGGCGGGGATAGTTGTCCCTATTCATCTTTCAAACACATTTCCTATTGTGCTTATATTATATCAGAAATCAACAAAGATAAGATGATTAGGTTTATGTACATAAACAGTTTCAGCTAATTAAAAA
>NW_012140525.1:3910583-3913588 GCF_000956105.1 Propithecus coquereli | reverse complement strand
GGATCTAGTTTGAGGCACTAAAAAGAATAAGACATCACTTTTTAAAAATTACCTATAACACACATTCTATATAAGTTAGAGAAAAACACAGTTACTTTTACAATCAAAATAGAGAAGAAAATTCACTCATAATTAAATATTACTGATAGAGGCCGAATATTAACTTATTTGCTATTCAATGTAGAGCTTTTAAAATAATTTTAACAATGCCATTTTTTTTCATTCATCTCATTTTCTTCTTTCTCTCTTGTTAATTGGACAATGGTGCCTTAGGATTTGAATGGTGATGTTTTTAAGTAAGCATAACTATTCATAATGAAAAAAAAATTCAGTGCTTGGCAAATATTCAACAAGTAGATATATCCTTCAGCTAGACCCTAATAATTAAAAAATGAAATATATTAATATAACTAAAGATAATTATCCTAAAGGGAAAGTGCATGTGACTATCATGTTCATGCCCAATACTTCAAATATATTGTTCCAAATTAAATGTGGTCTTTTAGATTCTGCTTTCTGCACAGAAAATAACTGCTATGATAGTCTGATATGCTCTATGTAAAGAATACTTTTCATGTTGGAGCATAGTAAAAACTAAAGACAATAGCAACAAAAAAAAGTTGAAGAGGAAAGGGTCTTATTTCAACAAGTCAATGATTTAGTAAAGAAACGGTCAGGAGGGGGAAGGCTTGTCAGTCAGCCCTGACCTCTAGAAACGGAAGCACATGATCTTCCGCACTGCTGTACAGCAGAACTAAAAGGACACTCTGAGCTTATTGAAAACCCATTTGACATTCAAGGCCAGACACTGATGAGTCCAGCATGTCCTCTTTCCTGAAGAGGCTGCCAAAGAGATTCTAAGGTCACTTTGGTCAACGTACACAATGTGTGAGCAAAGGGCAGATGAGTCCAGGATAAATATTCAATCCTTGTGACATCTACCATTTTATCCTACTTAGTTTGCAAAGGGAGAAGAGCTTTAGCACAAATGTTGCAATCAGAATGAAAGACACTTGGTCTGAATAAAAAAAAATAATTATTTACTTTTTTCAGTGAAATTCATGATAGTTTTGAGTGGTTTCAAGATTTAATGTTTTGTATTCATCTTTAATAACTACTAAGTGCCAAGGAAACCTACATATTTATTTATTTTAATTCCCTGAACTTTGTATGAGGTATATATTATGGAGAAAACTGAGATGCTAGAAGATATAAATAATTTGAGGTTATCACAAAAGTTTTAGGTGCTGGGTTTAGAAGATAAAGAAATACATTATAGTCATGCACCGGATAACTACATTTTGACCTAAATTTTGACATTTTGGTCAACAACAGATATAGAAGGGTAGTCTCATAAGAAAATATCATGTGTTTACTGTACCTTTTCTATGTCTAGTTATGTTTAGATACACCTGTACTTACCATTATGTTACAATTGCATAGAGTATTCAATCTAATAACATGCTGTAAAGGTTTGTAGCTAGGAGCAGTAGACTATACCATATATCATAGATGCGTAGTAGGCTGTACCATCTAGGTTTGTGTAAGTACACTCTGACATTTGCACAATGGTGACATCGTCTAACCTCACATTTCTCAGAAGTATCCGGATTGTTAAGTAACACATAACTGTACAGATTGTAAACCAAACACTATTCACTTTTACGGTACATTGCCTTGCTTACCGAAAACTTTCTTTGACACAAAGATCTTCTACCACATCACTTTTCTTTTATTTGAATGAAGTCTAGTTTTAGGTAGATGGGACAAATAGTTAACACAACAGGACTATTTTACTCAATTTTTGCTTTTCTCTTCAGCCATGGCTATCGCCCTTGGTCAAACACTCAGCACTAAACTGTCAGGTTCTCATCTTGACTGTGCAATGTGATGGGTCAAAACGAACCAAGAGGTCAGCATTTAAAAAAAAAAAACAAAAAAACACGAAGATTCATGATAAATCTGGTTTCTGGATTGAAGTTTGCACTTTGTAGATTTCTGGACCCCAAGATTCAGGTGAGTTTCCTTGGGCAGAGATACGTTACATAAGAAAATTACATCTCATGTTAAGTTAGCAGAGAACTTGGAAACCTGAATGAACTCCAGCTTTGGCCTATGTGTATCTTTTTCCTGCTATTCCTGCATCACATCTTTTGCTATAACAAATCTTTACCATGATTATAACTTTATATTGAAATAGTGTTAATCCTTCTACCCAATAACCTAATTATTTGTGGGAGCACCCTACCAAACAGTAGTGAATAAAGTATATGGAGATGTGGCAAACAGGTTATATCAGTGAGCTTTTCTTGTATAATAAAACATCCTTATATTTATAGGTTTTACTACTAAATTATTCAAGAAATTTTTGGGGTAGCTGTTTGAGATTCCCAAGTCATCACAAAGTTAGGATAGTATCTCCAATTCTTGATCTCTAGCTTGGTTTCAATTAAATACATTCATGCCTGTGAATCTCTTGAGTTTTGGAAATTTGATTCTCTCCTTTACTGTTTATTAGCATGGACCTCATTTAGACTTAGATACTCAGAGTTAGAAGAATAAGATTTTACAGGTGTAAAGAATCACTTTATGAGACTTATTTAACATAAAAAGTAAGAATATTTAATAAAAGGTAAGGAATGAAAGATCTTATACCTATAGGGGATCAAGATATGCCTCCCCAAAATATGCCACTCTATAGGGATTATTTTGAAATATAAGCAATTGAGGAAAAACAGACATAGGATAAGCTTTCTGCTCTCCCCTTATCTGCTAGAAAGCGGGGCATAAATTCTCCCTGTGAAGATAGCCCCCACCCCGCCACCTTAACACATAAGGAAGGGAGAACAACTCTTACACCCAGAGATGGAGATGGCTTCAGAAGAGTCTCCATAAACAAACCTTACTGACTGGTCCTTATACACTATTAGTGTTCCCCAGATATCTACCTTCCCATAATTTACTGTCCCTAAGAAGTCCAGAAACTTTTGTCTTTTGTCATTTCT
>NW_012140525.1:3908798-3909308 GCF_000956105.1 Propithecus coquereli | reverse complement strand
AGAGACTAATCTAAATGGTTTTGAAAACCTAGTTATTCTTCAGGAGAATATGGAAATCATGATACTTAAGCCTCATATAGTTTCAGTACTAAATAAATGGTTAAAAACCTATATCTGCATCCAAAAATATGATTAACTTTCCATCAGGAGTCTAAATTTACTAGGCAACAGACACTGCTTTTGCTTTATTTCCTTTTAGACACACAGTCTATTCAATTTTGAGCAGTAATGGTTCTGTACTTACTATGATAGTATATGTGATGGTACCTTTATGCTATGTTTTAAAGTTAATAATATCCTATGATTCATGCTACAACCTCCTCGTGTTTTAGAATTCTATTAAAACCTATGGATTAGTAATCATAAGTAGACACAAATGTCGTTTTATGACATCCTGCATTGAGTAAAATGTATCTGACTGTTCAGGACCCATTATGCTCATTTGCTATTTGAAAGAAATATTTTGAGTAATATTTATTTGACATTTTGTGAAAATGTCCTTATAGTTCT
>NW_012140525.1:3908407-3908748 GCF_000956105.1 Propithecus coquereli | reverse complement strand
AATGTTTTTCTTTCCTTCCCTATATAGTATACCCAAGAGCATAGAAAATAAGTTTCTTTGAGGCCCAATTTCTAGCAGACAGAAAAGATAACTACAGACCAGGAAACCAATCTCAAGTTGAAGGGGCCCACCAACAAGGGTAGGTACTTCTAAGAAAGAAAATAAACAGACAGAACTACCTTTCGAGATTTGATATTCTTGTAAAAATTACTACAAGATAACCGTGAATTATCGGATCATAAATATGGGTTGGATGTTTTCTTTCCAAAACATCTGGTACAGTTCTCTAATGTGATTATATTATTTTCTATAGACAGCTTTCAAGTATAAAATGCCATTTC
>NW_012140525.1:3905308-3906036 GCF_000956105.1 Propithecus coquereli | reverse complement strand
TTTGCTGCCCTAGAAGAAAAAAAAAAATAAATGGAGAACCATAGTGAATATACAAAAAGATGGGGTAGGGTGTTAGATTGTTTATTATTAAGATTATAGGCTAAAGTGATACAAAAAGGTGACACACAATTATAGTGGCTTAAATAAAAGAGAACTTGATTTCTCTTTCACAAAAATACACCATAGGGAGGTGGCCAGGCTTGAGTGGGCAACTCTGCCATTCTCAGAATGTGGCTTCCATTTATGGGTCCAAGGTGCCAATTGTAACTCTCCTTATCACACAATCAGTGAGGAAGCATCTGGAACAGTTTATGAGCAAGACTCAGAAATGGCACTCATCACTTCACTTTCATTCCCATCCTACTCATCACAAGACCTCAGAGGATTAGCAAAATCATTGTATTATAATTGATGAAATTCTTGATTACATCTTCTCTTGGTAGCTATCTATGACTCCCAAATGCAGCCACTGAGATCCTGGCAGTTCACTAGTCTGCTCGGTTATTATTCCGTGCCTTTGAGAACCTATCCTGGACAGAGATCCTTTCAAAATGGCTCCAGGTAGCACCATCCCTTTAAGTCTACATCAAATCCACAGAATACACATGAATGTTTTCTTTGGTTACAGCAGAAGCATGAAATGCTCCCAGTGCAGCTTTTGTCTTTATTTGGCTGGCTGTAGCCAGTGTAGCAGCAGCTCTCCAACCAGGTCTTAGACTCCTCAAATT
>NW_012140525.1:3899494-3901528 GCF_000956105.1 Propithecus coquereli | reverse complement strand
TAGAAGTGTTTGAGATATTTTTCTGTCTCTTCTGATGAAGATAAGCAAAGTATTCCTGAAAGTAACAAGACAAGCCCACTTGTCCATTCTCAGTCCTGCATGTTCAATGGATTGCTTCACACGGTGAAAGGTTTGCTTAGCTGACAACTCATATTTAAAGAAAACTAACAAAAAGAAAAAAGTTCCCAGTGGCTCAGCTGTGTTGCCCTTACTGTGCTGTTTAGTCACACATGGCTCGGTGGGCCATACAGAGAAAAGGCTCCAAGGTGGTTTTATTCTGCTTCGTTATCAGCCCCAAACAACACTGAGCAGTGGGCGATGCAGCAGTCTTCACTCCTTGTCACCTATGAGAAAGTTGGAGTTTTAATCTTCCCCCTTTCATGAAGCACCCTAGCATCTTTCTCTGTTGGTAAGTTGATCTCTTCTCTCTCTCAGAGTGGCTTTCTGTTTCATTCTGTACTTGAAGACTTTTTATCAAAACCAGAAAAGGAATCAATTTGAGACTTTGACCCTGATGTTTGTGTTATTATTCGATTTCCTATATTGTATTTCTACAGGTGAATTTGTTATTTTATACCGTGTTCAATAGCCTATGGTTAAGGAATTTTTATTAAACTATGGGAGGAAAATAAACACAGCTTCTCTGAGTTCACATATTCTATCTTCAAACCAAAGAAATTAACTCAGGAGGCCTAGTAAAGACTAAACAGTCTATATATCATTTACGAATAGTTTGCTCACCTTTTTTTGTTTCTTTCTTTTTGGAAACACTTCCTTCCCATCCTCCCCCCTACTCCTGATTTTTACACTGGCATGCATAATAACATTCGACCTCTAGTGTCAATATACTTTTTAAGAACTGCAAAAGAGATTTTGAAGTCTGCTAATGATAATCAAGAATGAAATTGGATTCCTGTTTCAAGGGCCACAAACCTCACTTATTGGAATCTCAGTTTTACCATGCCAGGACAACTTAAGCTATTCTATGTAAATATCATTTACCACACTAATGTATATTTTCTGAAAGGTTTTGAATTAACCTCATGTTTTCTGATTTGAATCAGAAGTATCATCTAAGATACATAAGTACGGAAATGAGCTTCTCTTGAGTAGTTTGTAGGCTTGGATGCACAGCCATTATGTGGGGCTCCTCCCTACTCCATGACAAAGATCATCTAGGCTCTCTCAGAGCAGAGACTAAAGATCTAACCATTCCCAAAGTCATTTATCTCATTTCAACCTCCACCAAATCATAATTTGAATTAGAACCATCTCTGCTCCCCCCTGCTTAACCAACACTTTCTGACAATTCAACCTCTCACAAGCTTCTCTCCATTCTTAATTCCTTGAACATATGTTTTACTTATTGCTTATGTCATACAATTTAGCAATTTCTTAGGTACTCTTAGTTTCCTGAATTGCTTCTCAATGTTTTCAAATTATTGCTTCCTTCGAGAATTATTGCTTCCTTTGAAACCGTAACTTTGGTTTGTACCGTACCCCACTAACTTCAGCACAGTGTTAGTCTCTTAGAAAAAATTAAAGTCCTGCCCATTTGATGGCAGAGTAGTACTGAAAAAATAGTGGCTCCATTTTTAATACTTAAATGGAACAAGGCCCAAATTTCTTTAAAAACATTTAATTTGAGTCATTTAAAGAAATATATTATCTCTTGATCTTTGTGTAAACCTTGTATAAAATAATTTCTATTCTTGTGAATAGCGGCAGAAGAGGTTGTGGGAAAATGGGCTTGTGCTCACTTGTTCTGGGAAATGTTTATCATTTTAAAATAATAAAATTCACTTTTCCAGTGAATAACAGACTTGAAAAACATCTGCCAAGATATTGTTTACATGAAGCTGTTTCGTCCCCAAGAGAAGCTGTTCTTCACTCAGAAACTCACATGTCCCACTTAGTCCCTATAGGCAGCACATCACCAAAGTATATTCACTTGCTTCCTTCATATGGATAAAGCTGAATGTATAGTATTTGCAGAAAATAATACACTGAGAAAAACAGAACTATACATTTTTT